>NC_092719.1:207553929-207853929 GCF_047496885.1 Scyliorhinus torazame
TCGATTCCCCGCTGGGTCACTGTCTGTGCGGAGTCTGCACGTTCTCCCCGTGTCTGCGTGGGTTCCCTCCGGGTGCTCCGGTTTCCTCCCACAGTCCAAAGACGTGCAGGTTAGGTGGATTGGCCATGCTAAATTGCCCTTAGTGTCAAAAAGGTCAGGAGGGGTTATTGAGTTACGGGGATAGGGTGGAAGTGAGGGCTTAAGTGGGTCGGTGCAGGCTCGATGGGCCGAATGGCCTCCTTCAGCACTGTATGTTCTATAAACACAAACACACGTGAAAAACAGACATGGTCAATCCCAAGTATACATGAACTCACCATCAAAGCCATAAACATATTAATGCATTGAATGCACACTCCACACACTTCTCACTACCTTGCACACCAGCATATTAAAAACCTTAACCCTATACGAACACAGATTTGTTCATTAGTCTCACCCATCAATAGACTAATATATGCCAGCCCACCCCAGCACCTATATACATCTACGTTACCGAGAGGCCAGTGAAAGGCTTTTAGCTGAGTCATCGCGCAGGCACGGTACCTTTTAGCGGAGGGCTGGTATCTGGTACAGCAGCTTCCATCCCAAGCACAATAGGGGTCTCTGGCGAGGCAACATTCGGCACAGGCATTACCATAGGTCTGGCACTGGTGGAGCTTCACCTGGGCCACCCCCACTCTTGAGCCAACAAACAGCTGTTGCTGCAAGGAGGCAGATTACAGGAGAGGAACGTTAAGCCGAGAATAACACAAGAGTTCAAAACCAACTGAGGGAAAGATGAGCTTCTTACCCGTTTCACGGAGATCTCCATCGCTGTGATGGGATTTGGAATCTGGCAACGTGAAAACAGAAACCATTATTGGAAAATTCCCTCCCCATTTTTCTATAAGCATTTTCCATGTTTCCTGGAGAATAGTTCTGACTTTGGTTGAGAATGACAGACTTGGTTCATTTGGGAACACATTTGCCTCTGAGTAAGGAGTTTGCGAGTTGAAATCCCACTCTGCATAAAATTCTAATATGACCAGACAGGGTAGATGCAGGAAGGATGTTCCCGATGCTGGGGGTGTCCAGAACCAGGGGTCACATTCTGAGGATATGGAGTAGACCATTTTGAACTGAGATGAGGGGTAATTTCCTCACCCCGCGGGCCTGCGGAATTCTTTTACACAGAAAGCAGTTGAGGCCAAAACACTGCGGGCGAGATCCTCCGTCCCGGCAGCCGACCAATGGGGTTTCTCATTGTGGCCAACCCCGGGCCCCACACAATGCAGGTGTGGGTGCTCTGCCGGCGAAGCGGGAAATCCCGCCCACGCAGAATCCACCCTTGTAGGTTTTCAAGAAGCAGTTAAATATAGCAAAAGGATCAAAGGATATTGGGGGGGGGGGGGGGGGGGATGGCGGGAACAGGCTATTGAGTTGGATGATCAACCATAATCATAATGAATGACGGAGCAGGTTTGAAGGGCTGAATGGTCTCCTCCTGCTCCTATTTCTGTGGATCACAGACTCCAGGCTGGCACTGCAGTGCTGAGGGTGTACTGCAGTCCCAGAGGTGTGGTCTATCAGAGGAAACTATGAACTGTGGCCCCTACCTGCTCTCTGACACACCCAACAGACCCCACAGCAACTATACCAAAGCAAATCATGGAAACCCTGCCTATTTTAAGGGCTTGTCTGTTGTGGGAAATCCGGACAGAGATCGAGTATCTCAGGGTAGACCCTGGCTCCACAACATAAAGTACCATCAGCCTTAATTTGGCCTAGATGAAGGTATACCAATGTAGAGGCTAATCCCATGGAGGGGGTTTGTCATACAAGTAGAGGAGCTATTGAAAATGGATTGAACATGAGTTTTGCAATAAAAAGTGAAAGTATCATCGAATCCCTACAGTTCAGAAGGAGGCCACTTGGCCCATCAAAGCTGTACCGACCCTCCAAAAGTGCACCCTAACCTCGGCCCACTCCCCCACCCTATCGCTGTAGCCTAAACTTTGGACACTAAGGGGTAATTTAGCTTGGCCAATCCACCTAACCTGCACATCTTTAGTACTGTGGAGTAGTACCATGGGGAGAACGTGCAAACTCCACACAAACGGTGACCCAAGGTCGGAATTAAACTTGGGTACCTGGCACTGTGAGGCAGCAGTGCTAACCACTGTGCCACCGTACCGCCCATTTTACATTGCAACATATAATCAAACGTACCAATAGGGAGGTTCCTTAGAAGAGAAGAGCTCGACAGCCCACGTGAACAGTAATGTATCACTCTGCTCAATGAGAGTTAAACTAGACATATGTAAATAATATGAATTAAAAATATTACCCCCGTCAATGCAATTTCCAGACCAACAGGCTGGTCAACTCTGTCATTTCCATGCAGAAGTGGATTAAACTTTACATGCCTCATCAACATTTCCTCATGTTCCCGTACCAGCCTCCCCGAACAGGCGCTGGAATGTGGCGACTAGGGGCTTTTCACAGTAACTTCTTTTGAAGCCTACTTGTGACAATAAGCGATTTTCATTTCATTTCATTTCATGAAACGGAAAATAGAACATAGAACATAAAACATTACAGCGCAGTACAGGCCCTTCGGCCCTCAATGTTGCGCAGACCTGTGAAACCACTCTAAAGCCCATCTACACTATTCCCTTATCGTCCATATGTCTATCCAATGACCATTTGAATACCCTTAGTGTTGGCGAGTCCACTACTGTTGCAGGCAGGGCATTCCACACCCTGACTACTCTCTGAGTAAAGAACCTACCTCTGATATCTGTCTTATATCTATCACCCCTCAATTTAAAGCTATGTCCCCTCGTGCTAGACATCACCATCTGAGGAAAAAGGCTCTCACTGTCCACCCTATCCAATACTCTGATCATCTTGTATGTCTCAATTAAGTCACCTCTTAACCTTCTTCTCTCTAACGAAAACAGCCTCAAGTCCCTCAGCCTTTCCTCATAAGATCTTCCCTCCATACCAGGCAACATTCTGGTAAATCTCCTCTGCACCCTTTCCAATGCTTCCACATCCTTCCTATAATGCGGCGACCAGAATTGCACGCAATACTCCAAATGCGGCCGCACCAGAGTTTTGTACAGCTGCAACATGACCTCATGGCTCCGAAACTCAATCCCTCTACCAATAAAAGCTAACACACCGTACGCCTTCTTAACAACCCTCTCAACCTGAGTGGCAACCTTCAGGGATCTATGTACATGGACACCGAGATCTCTCTGCTCATCCACACTGCCAAGAATCTTACCATTAGCCCAGTACTCTGTGTTCCTGTTATTCCTTCCAAAATGAATCACCTCACACTTTTCTGCATTAAACTCCATTTGCCACCTCTCAGCCCAGCGCTGCAGCTTATCTATGTCCCTCTGTAACTTGTAACATCCTTCCGCACTGTCCACAACTCCACCGACTTTAGTGTCATCTGCAAATTTACTCACCCATCCTTCTACACCCTCCTCCAGGTCATTTATAAAAATGCCAAACAGCAGTGGCCCCAAAACAGATCCTTGTGGTAAACCACTAGTAACTGGACTCCAGTCTGAACACTTCCCATCAACCACCACCCTTTGTCTTCTTCCAGCTAGCCACTTTCTGATCCAAACTGCTAAATCTCCCTGAATCCCATGCTTCCGTATTTTCTGCAGTAGCCTATCGTGGGGAACCTTATCAAACGCTTTACTGAAATCCATATACACCACATCAACTGCTTTACCCTCATCCACCTGTTCGGTCACCTTCTCAAAGAACTCAATAAGGTTTGTGAGGCACGACCTACCCTTCATGAAACCGTGTTGACTATGTCTAATCAAATTATTCCTTTCCAGATGATTATACACCCTATCTCTTATAAACCTCTCCAAGATTTTGCCCACAACAGAAGTAAGGCTCACTGGTCTATAATTACCGGGGTTGTCTCTACTCCCCTTCTTGAACAAGGGGACAACATTTGCTATCCTCCAGTCTTCTGGCACTATTCCTGTTGACAAAGATGACTTAAAGATCAAAACCAAAGGCTCAGCAATCTCCTCCCTAGCTTCCCAGAGAATCCTAGGATAAATCCCATCCGGCCCAGGGGACTTATCTATTTTCACCCTTTCCAGGATTGTTAACACCTCCTCCTTATGAACCTCAAGCCCTTCTAGTCTAGTAGCCTGAATCTCAGTATTCTCCTCGACAACTGATTTGAACAAATGAACTGATTTTCATCATACTTAATTAAGAAAGTTACAAATTGATTCCTAATTTCAGGACATTTCCTTTTGCTTTGGCTTGCGGGCAAAAATGGAGATTGCAGGTTTTAAATCCCAATTACACTTTGATTTGTTCATGATTAAAATGAACAATGCACTGGGCAAACCGATTTGGTCACCTGGTTGATCGTGCAAGGATATGAGGTGTTGTTACACATCGATCACTGGGACACTGCTTGGACCCATTAAGGCTCTAAGTACCTTAGAACTTTCACAATTTGAACGTTAGGAGATCCATTCGTGTCAGATTATGTCTTAGAACAAAGAACAAAGAAAAGTACAGCACAGGAACAGAGCCTTCGGCCCTCTTCAACTTTGTAGACCTCTATCAGGTCGCCCCTCAACCTCCGTCGTTCCAGTGAGAACAAACCAAGTTTATTCAACCTCTCCTCATAGCTAATGCCCTCCATACCAGGAAACATCCTGGTGAATATCTTCTGCACTCTCTCTAAAGCCTCCACATCCTTCTGGTAGTGTGGCGACCAGAATTGAACACTATACTCCAAGTGTGGCCTAAGGCTCTATACAGCTGCAACATGACTTGCCAATTTTTATACTCAATGCCCCGGCCAATGAAGGCAAGCATGCCGTATGCCTTCTTGACTACCTTCTCCACCTGTGTTGCCCCTTTCAGTGACCTGTGGACCTGTACACCTAGGTCTCTCTACCTGTCAATACTTTTGAGGGCTCTACCATTCACTGTATAATACTATTGAGGGTTCTACCATTCACTGTATAATACTCTTGAGGGTTCCACCCTTCACTGTATATGTCTTGACGATACAAGAGGACAGAGTGAATACCTTAAACACCTGAAGCTCTTCCAGAATGACTTCTTCACTCTGCACTGCATTCCCCTTCCGCAGAGCAATTGTCTTCAGGACCACCCCAGTATCTGTAGAGGAAGAAAATACCAGCCCCTCTTAAAATTCCTCTCCGGTAAATTGAATTGAGAAGAAACAAAGGGAATAAAACAATATATTCAATGTTTTTCCTCATCCTCCGCCTCCTGCGTCATCTGTTGATATTTTGAGGATCTTCTCTCGTTATGGATCCAATTCTTCTCTCCCTGACTTTCAGCTGTCTGAATGGATGGATAAGATCCCATGGTGCTTTTCAAAGAAGAGTAGGGGGAGGGGGAGGGTTTTCTCCGGTGACCTGGCCAATATTTAGCCTTCAATCCACATCACTTAGATAACAAATTACGTACTCATTATCATACTGCTGTCTGTGGGATCCTGCTGTGCACAAACTGGCTGCCGTATTTCCTTCGTTAAGATAGAGACCACTACCACATTGGCTGATAAGCACTGTGGGATGTGCTGAGGTCAGGGAAGGTACTATGTAAATGGAAGTTCCTTCTCAAGCTTTCCCCCCACAGCCGCAACTTCCTCCCTCTTCCAGACAATATCTGCAGGGTAGTGAAGTGATGCCAAAGGTTCTGCAAGCGTGTTGTACGGTTTGGTCATGCTATGAGGTTCCGGCACGCCAAACAGAGAGAGCTCCCAACTCACAGTCAGCTAACAGATGAAGAGTGTGTTCGATCCATCCTGCCTCAGTTCCTCAGGAAAAACCTACCATGCTAAACTCGGCCTCAAGCCTGGTAAATGTACAGGAGATGGTGGAGCAGCGGCAATGCCATTGGACTGGTGATCCAGAGTCCAGACTAATGCTCCGGGGACAGGGGTTCAAATCTCACCATGGCACCTGGTGAAATTTAAATTCAATTAATAAAATCTGAGATTGGAAAGCTTCAATAACAGTGACCATGGAACCATCACCGAATGTCAGAAAAACCATCTGGTTCACTTATCCCCTTGAGGGAAGATAATCGGCCATCCTTACCTTGCCTACATGTAACTCCAGGTCCCCAGCAATATAATAATAATATCTTTATTATTGACACATGTAGGCTTACATTAACACTGCAATGAAGATACCGTGAAAATACTCGGGTCGCCTGTTTGGCTACATTGAGGGAGAATTCAGAATGCCCTATTCACCTCACAAGCACTTCTTTGTAGGAGGAAACCGGAGCAGCCGGAGGAAACCCACGCAGACGCGGGGAGAACGTGCAGACTCCGCACAGACAGTGACCCAAGCCGGGAATCGAACCCGAGTCCCTGTCGCTGCGAAGCAACAGTGCTAGCCACTGTGCTACCGTGCCACCAATATGGTTGACTCTTAACTGCATTCTCAGATGGGGGCTGGTTTAGCACACGGGGCTAAATCGCTGGCTTTTAAAGCAGACCAAGGCAGGCCAGCAGCGCGGTTCAATTCCCGTACCAGGCTCCCCGAACAGGTGCCGGAATGTGGCGACTAGGGGCTTTTCACAGTAACTTCATTTGAAGCCTACTTGTGACAATAAGCGATTTTCATTTCATTTAATTTCATTTCAGATTGCCGAGCCAACATCCCAATTTAAGGGCAATTTGGGAAGGGCCTCAACAACAGAAATAGCCCCGTCCCATGAAATAATATTTTTTTAAAAAGCCCGAAGCCTAGTTTCACTCATCAACTGCTGAGTAGCTGCTCGGCGAACAGTTGCCTTCTTCAGTACAGTTGCTGAGTAACATTTGTGAGATGGAGCAAAAGAAACGATTTATTAAAAAGCCGAGGAAACCAAGTTGCTGATATTCCCTGGGTTGTTTGTTGAGTTGTCGGCTGTGGTCTCTTGTGCGCTGACCACACACAATCACATCACAAAGCTTTAGTTTGTTAATGTTGACATTTGCGGAGCTAAGAGAAGACATTCCTCCATGCCGTTAACAAAGAGTGCCCAGTGAAGGAAGAACCCAGAGCACTGGGCTGCTTTGTGTAAGAATGTTGGCGGGAGGAGCCACGAGCCTCATCACACCGGGGATCCCTGGAATGAATATACAGCTCAGCTTCAAACATTCAAGGGCTTTGAGGTATCTGGTTATTGGAGGGCAACCTTCTGGATGGAAAATCAAAGTCCCCCCCTGTGATCTGACAATATTTCATGCTAGGTGCGAGGGCTCACAGCAGCTTGACCTCGGCAAATTAGCTCCCTAAATGTCAGAGGTTAACAAAAAACGAATCTTCAACACGAGGCTTGTGGAGTAACATTGTTAATTGATGGCGATCGAATAACTGCTGGCCTGTCCTCTTATTGATCAACAAGCTGTGTAGTTTTGTCTGAGGGACATGGCTCTGAGGCGTGGGTTGGAAACAATGAGACAGGAAATCGAACCTCATTTGACTGAGTGTAGATTTAATATCCTCCCGTGCCGGTTAGATCATTGAAGGCCTGTATCGCATTGAACATAAAAGACTGGCATTTACAAAACACGCTACCCAGAATCATCAGAAATTTCTTCACCCCAGTTATGACTCGAAAGACATTGACAGCCACGTCTTTGCAGTGATCTATTTGCACAACAGGATCCCACAAACAACAAATAGGCCAGTTGATTTTTTTTTTGACGCCGATACTTATTGAGGGAGGAATGTCAACGTGGGAGAACTCGGCTGGTGTTCAGAGCGTTACCAAGGACCTTTTGCTTGCCCCTGAAAAGGCTGATGAGGCCGCAGTTTAGCGTTCCTTCTGAACGACGGCACTCCTGACGGTATAGCACTCCCTCAGTACTTTGTTCGGACTGGCTAGGTTGGAATACATAACATTCAGACCGAGAAGCTCCCACTGAGCCACAGGCATGAACTGTTGCCACTGCACATGCATTAAATCACCAGATTCACCACAGGAATGCACACACACAGCACCGGGCGACAGAACCTTCCCTAGACAGCACTCAGACACAGCGCCCACACAACTCTCCACGCTTAGCCCTCACATGCACTGCCTTACACACCTCCCACTTGCACACCTGACATACAGGCTGTGGTGTTGGGTGTTCTAACACACAGAAGAGCCAACACAGTTGCATATGGTACAACACTTGTTTATTTAAACTCACTATTTACAACTTGGTCTTTGCACTCTGCACGTGGGGGGCTCCCTGCTTGTGGTGTTTCAACAGCTCTTTCATGCTTCCTTCTCCCCAGACCTACTGACCTCCAGGTGTCGTGCTCGTGCTTTTTATGTGGTTGGTGTTCTTGTCTGTGATTGGTTGTGGTGTTGTGTACTCTGATTTGCCTGTTAGTGTGTCCATCATGATGTGTGTGTTTGAATATCATGACATCCCCCCTTTTTACAAAGATATGTGCCTACGTGGTAATAAATATGATCGTGACGTGAGTGCATCTAAGAGTGTGTGTGTGTCGTGTGCAGCATGTGTCTATGACGGAACTATGTACATGGGGCGATGTCGAGTGCGTCACATGAATCCAGTTGTACCATAACATAACAGAAATGCGAACGAGAGAAGAAGAAAAAAAATTTTGAACAGTTGTCCAGTCAGACGACATCTGGAACGATAAACAACAACAGGTTATCATGTAAAATTGTCCAACTTATTAAACATATGAACTGTATTATAAGTCCATTCTAATGGGTTTGCGACGAATTCGGGTTGACCGCCTTAAGGGTGGATCAAGAACCACCGGCTGCTGTGCAGGCATGGCCATGGGTGGCGATGGAAAGGGCGTGATGTGCGGCAGCTCCACAAAGTCATCCTCGGAAGCCTGTTGAGGATCTGGCGTGTTGTGTGGCTGTGAACGTGGAAGTCGGCGAAGGGCGCGCCGATTGCGGCGACGCACGGAACCATCCGGCATGCGAATCAGGAACGAGCGGGGAGCCACTTGTCGGAGGACTTCGGCCGGTGCTGACCAGCCACCATACGGTTGATGGACGCGTACTTTGTCTCCGGAGGACAGGGGGGGCAGGTCCGTCGCTCGTGTGTCGTACCGACCTTTCTGGCGATCACGCTGCAGTTGCATGTCCCGAAGAACCGCCTCATGGTCTGTTGTCGGTGCCAGGACGGAAGGTACCGTCGTCCTGAGGGAGCGACCCATTTGTAGCTGCGCTGGCGAGAGGCCCGTGGATAACGGGGCCGATCGATAGGCCAGCAAGGCAAGGTTAAAGTCCGATCCGGCATCAGCCGCCTTGCACAGGAGCCGCTTTGCGATGTGGACACCCTTTTCAGCCTTCCCGTTCGATTGTGGATGCAGAGGGCTGGATGTCACATGAGTGAAACCATATGCTGCGGCAAAGGACGACCATTCACGGCTGGCAAAACAAGGTCCATTGTCTGACATGACAGTCCTTGGAATGCCATGGCGAGCAAACGTTTCCTTGCAGGCCCCAATGACTGCGGACGACGTCAGATCATGGAGAGGCATGACTTCCGGGTAGTTTGAGAAGTAGTCTATAATAACAATGTAATCTCTGCCGAGCGCGTGAAATAGGTCAACACCCACCTTCGCCCAGGGGGACGTCACCATCTCGTGTGGTAGAAGTGTTTCCGGAGGTTGCGCCGGCTGAAACCTCTGACAGGTTGTGCAGTTGAGCACCATGTTGGCTATGTCTTCATTAATACCCGGCCAATATACCGCCGCCCGGGCCCTTCGTCTGCATTTTTCGACACCCAAGTGGCCTTCGTGTAGTTGACGAAGAATCATCTGGCGCACACTGTGTGGAATGACGATCCTATGCGATTTCATAAGGACCCCGTCTATATTGGTGAGATCATCTCGCACATTGTAAAACTGGGGGCACTGCCCTTTTAGCCACCCTTCCGTCATGTGGCGCATCACTCGCTGCAGCAGAGGGTCAGTCGCCGTCTCTGCGCGTATGTGGGCCAGACAAGGATCATCAGCTGGCATATTTGCTGCTGTCAGAGTCACGTGTGCCTCAATTTGACGCACGAACCCCTCCGCATCTGGTGGTGTGCTCACTGCTCGGGAAAGAGTGTCCGCCACTATGAGTTCCTTCCCCGGAGTGTAGATCAGTTCAAAATCGTACCTCCTGAGTTTGAGTAAGATGCGCTGGAGGCGAGGAGTCATGTCGTTCAGGTCTTTGTTAATGATGTTGACCAGGGGGCGGTGGTCAGTTTCGACCGTGAATCGTGGCAGGCCATACACATAGTCGTGGAACTTGTCCAGTCCAGTTAACAAGCCCAGGCATTCTTTTTCGATTTGCGCGTAGCGCTGTTCGGTAGGGGTCATGGCTCGTGAGGCATACGCAACCGGGGCCCATGATGACGTGCTGTCTTTTTGCAGGAGTACCGCTCCAATACCAGATTGGCTGGCGTCTGTTGAGATCTTTGTAGGGCGAGTCGCGTCAAAGAAGGCCAGCACTGGTGCCGTGACCAGTTTGTGCTTGAGCTCCTCCCATTCCTGCTGATGCGACTGGTGCCAGTTGAATTCCGTCGATTTTTTTACGAGATGGCGCATGTTTGTTGTATGAGAAGCCAGGTTGGGAATGAACTTCCCAAGGAAGTTGACCATGCCCAGGAATCTTAAGACAGCCTTCTTGTCAGCCGGTCGTGGCATGGCTGTGATGGCGCTAACCTTGTCTGCATCGGGACGGACCCCGGACCTTGAGATGTGGTCCCCGAGGAATTTCAGCTCCGTCTGGCCGAAAGCACACTTCGCACGGTTGAGACGCAGGCCATTTTGCCGTATGCGGGTGAAGACACGTCGAAGACGATGCATGTGTTCCTGCGGAGTGGTGGACCAAATGATGATATCGTCCACATATACACGTACCCCTTCGATGCCTTCCATCATCTGCTCCATAATGCGGTGGAATACTTCAGATGCCGAAATGATGCCGAATGGCATCCGGTTGTAGCAGAATCTGCCAAAAGGGGTGTTGAATGTGCATAGTCTTCGGCTGGCCGGGTCCAGTTGGATCTGCCAGAATCCTTTGGACGCATCCAATTTAGTGAATATGTTGGCTCGCGCCATCTCGCTGGTGAGGTCTTCTCGTTTTGGGATGGGATAGTGTTCCCGCATGATGTTGTTGTTCAGATCTTTTGGATCTATACATATACGGAGCTCGCCAGAGGGCTTCTTTACACAGACCATGGAGCTGACCCATGGCGTGGGCTCCGTGACCTTGGATAGGACCCCTTGGTCCTGAAGAATCTGCAGTTGTGCCTTGAGGCGGTCTTTGAGAGGCGCAGGAACCCTGCGAGGTGCGTGAACGACAGGGATGGCGTCCGGTCTGAGTCGAATCTTGTACGTGTGTGGCAATGTCCCCATGCCTTCAAAAACCTCCTGGTTGTGAGCGAGGAGGGAATGGAGATTCGCGTGGAACTCAGCATCCGGGAAGTCGGATATCTCATCTGGAGAGAGAGACATGATGCGCTGTACCAGGTGAAGGACCTTACACGCTTGTGCGCCCAGTAACGAGTCCTTTGATGAGCCCACAACTTCGAAGGGGAGTGTGGCCGTGTACCCCTTGTGAGTCACCTGTAGCTGGCAAGATCCTACGGACGGGATAACGTTCCCGTTATAGTCAACCATCTGAAGCCGGGATGGTGTGATGAGTGGTTTGACCTTCATGGCCTGGACTGCAGAGTAAGCAATCAGGTTGGCGGATGCGCCGGTGTCCAGACGGAAGGCGACGCGCGATCGGTTGACCGTCAGGGTGGCACACCACTCATCGTCTGGATTGATGGCATTGACCTTGTTGACATCAATGACGGCAACTCTGAAGTCATCCTGGTCATCTGCATCACTTAACTGGAAGTCTTGATGCGTGGGCTGGACGGTCCTGACTCGTGTGCGAGGTTGTCGAGGATGCGCCGGATCCATGGGTTGAGCCGCACGACAGCGGGCTGCGTAGTGGCCTATCATGGCACATCTGTTGCACTGTTGGTATTTTGCAGGACATTGCCCTTTTAAGTGTAGACCTCCACACTTGCTGCACGTCATGACGTCACGGCGTTCGTTGCGCCACTGCGCATGCGCAGTGCGATCTTGCGGTGGGCGCGCCTGCGCAGTGCGTCCCTCGTTGTGGCCGTTATTCTTGGCGCGCACCTGCGCGGGAGACCGCGAAAAGCGCGGGAAGCGGCCGCTGTCGTCCGGGCCGTGGGGCGGGAAGAAATCGACGGCCTGGATGCGTTCAACGTCGTGGGCGGCCTGGCTTGCCGATTCGACGGCTGGGGACCCCCTCCGTGCCAACTCGGACGCCTGAAATCGGGCAAAACGGCAGGTCGCATTTTCATGGAGGACACAGGCTTCCACAGCAGACGCTAAGGTGAGGCTCTTTATTTTAAGAAGCTGCTGGCGTAGGCCACTGGAGGCAACGCCAAAAACAATCTGGTCCCTGATCATGGACTCTGTGGTGGTGCCGTAACCGCAGGACTGCGCTAGAATCCGGAGGTGCGTCAAAAAGGGTTGAAAAAGCTCCTCCTTACCTTGCAGGCGTTGCTGAAAGATGTATCTTTCGAAAGTTTCGTTTACTTCAGTTTGAAAGTGCTGGTCCATTTTGAGGATGACCGTGTCATATTTGGCCTGGTTTTCGCCTTCCTCGAACACCAGTGAATTAAAGACATCATTTGGGTGGGGGCCTGCGTAGAAGAGGAGCATTGCAATCTTCGAATCATCCGAGACATTCTGTTTTTCGGTGGCACGGATGTACAGGTCAAATCGCTGCCTGTAGAGCTTCCAGTTGGTGCCTAGGTTCCCCGTGACTTGCATCGGCTGCGGTTTGCCGGTGTGGTCCATGTCCAGAATGGCAGGTTGGTAGGCAGGTATCGATCCACTCCTGTACCATGTGGTGTTGGGTGTTCTAACACACAGAAGAGCCAACACAGTTGCATATGGTACAACACTTGTTTATTTAAACTCACTATTTACAACTTGGTCTTTGCACTCTGCACGTGGGGGGCTCCCTGCTTGTGGTGTTTCAACAGCTCTTTCATGCTTCCTTCTCCCCAGACCTACTGACCTCCAGGTGTCGTGCTCGTGCTTTTTATGTGGTTGGTGTTCTTGTCTGTGATTGGTTGTGGTGTTGTGTACTCTGATTTGCCTGTTAGTGTGTCCATCATGATGTGTGTGTTTGAATATCATGACACAGGCGCAGCGTGAAACAAGACAGCACTTACTGAGCAGCCCAGACTGAAGAGCTTTTGCATGCAGGGTCCTCACATAGACTCATTCTAACCTCTCACTGTGGCTCGGGCGCACAGCTGGCAACCACAGAGAAATGTCGAGGTGATATATTTATAGAATTAACAGTGCCGAACGAGGCCATTTGGCCTATCGAGTCTGCACCAGCCTTTGGAAAGAGCACCCTACTTAAGCCCACACCTGTACCCTATTCCCGTAATCCAGTGGGGTAGCTAACCTTTTGGACACTAAGGGGTAATTTAGCGCGGCCAATCCACCTAAGTTGCACGTCTTTGGACTCTGGGAGGAAACCACAGCACCCGGAGGAAACCCACGCAGACACGGGGAGAACGTGCAGTCTCCACACGGACAGTCACCCGAGGCTGGAATTGAACCCGGGACCTGGAGCTGTGTGGCAGCAGTGCTAACCACTCTGCCACTTTGCCGCCCCAAAAGGGAAGATGAGGGTTACATTTTTTTTTAAAAGTCCAATTAATGTGTGACCAACCCACCTACCCTGCACATCTTTGGGTTAGACCATAAGACCTAGGAGCAGAATTAGGCCATCGGGTCTCGTCCACTCAATCATGGCTGATATTTTTCTCATCCCCAGGTGTGAGGGGTGAGACACATGTAGACTCGGGGAGAATATGCAAACTCCCCACAGACAGTGAGCCGGGGCCAGGACCGAACCTGGGTCCTCGTCACTGTGAGGCAGCAGTGCTAACCACTGGGCCACCGAGCCACCAGTCGAGGGCGATGGAGTGAGATGACGAGCGGTGGGAAGAAGCTCACGTGGAGCTTAAACCCTGCTTGGACGGATAGCAATGCTGCAAGTTCTATGTAATTCCCAACACTGTTCAGTCACCGCTGTGCATGGGGTTTAGAAGGCGTTGATCTAACCGGCATGCAGCATACCTGTCCCAATGAACATGACGTCGTACTGTCCATCCTCTGCCTCTACCCGGTCCACCACGATCTGTGTCATCTTGTACTGGACATTGGTTTTAATGAGCACCGGATGCTGATTTAGAGGATACACCGGCTGGAACATCAGCGGATGACTGCGAGCAAAATGGAGGACATCGTCGGGGTAATCCTTGGTGCTGGTGTACTGCTGACTGGGTTGGGTGGTAATCTTGCTGGGACACTGTAGAAAAAAGAGCAATTAAAAAAAAAGAACCAATAGCAATGCATGGAAGATAGGTGACGGGGTCAATCATTAAAAGCTGCTAATCTTGACATGTACTTCTTCACATTGAGGCCTATTTGTTCTTTCAGGAAACAGAGGTGAACATCTGGGAACGTAAGTGACATGGGACAAGCATTAACAGCGAATCCAAAATTAACTGGGATATGATTCCTGGGCTGGGGAAGAAGGATTGACTTGTCAAATGCCAGTAGAGGGAGAGTTGATTCATGGTGACAGGGAATTAGATACACGTCTGGGAGTTTCCTGGGATGTTGGAATCATTGGCAAGGCTGGAATTTCCCACCCGTCCATAGTTACCCTTGAGGAGGTGGCCACGGGCCTTCTTAAAGTGCTGCATTGTAACCGTTTGATCCAATGCGTTTGGGTGCAGGGCCACTCCAGAGGGCAGTTTAGAGTCAACCGCACTGCTATGGGCCTGGAGTCAGAGGGAGACCAGACCAGGTAAGGGTTCCTTAAACATCAACGAATAAAAATTACAAATAAATTTCAAAAATCCAACATTTTCGTCGTCACTTTTACTGGTGCAAACTTTTTATTTCTTGTCTTTTTTTTTTCAATTGAATTCAAAATACTCAACCTGCTGTGGTTGGATTTGAACTCGCGGACCCTGACTTATGTGTCGAGATTGTGGAATATTTGCACAGATATCTCATTCAGGCCATGATGGATGGTCAGAGGTAATGCTCTCGATCTGCTCCGCGGCCTTTTCTTGTTTTATGCGTATTGAGCACCCGGCCCCAGATTCGAAAGACCCAGGAGGCCGGGTAGTTGGGCGAACGCTGGTTTATTCATGATCAAAAGAATCTGAACTAAGGCAGTAAATACAGACACAGTATTACCGAGATGGCAGTCCCTGTCTGGGCCGGCCTTTGTACAAGATAACTGTGAGCCCCAGCTCGGCGTGCCTCTGCCCACTAGCGGGGAAGATTGTATTCTACGGGTCCCATGGGGAGATTGATTCGGGTATCCCCGGGGGTTATTAACAGACGTTCAGCTTGCCTGCACTCTCACAAGCCTCCTTTTGAAACTGTGCATGTATCCCGCAGAACATGTCGAGACAGATGCCCACTGGCACACAGCAAGTGGCATTGAGCTAACCCGGGCATCAAAACGGGGTATTCCTGCGCATCCTCTGGAAAGCAACAAATGAACATTGATAAACAGCAGGAGTATGGCACCAGCCTGCCTGCCATTTGAGTCAATGATTAGCAAAGCAAGTCGCCCGCCTGTCCACTTGGTGGAAGAATGGCAATATAAATCAGACTATGTGGAGATACCAGAACAGCATTCAATGATTTTCCCTTGCTGGGATACTCACAGATCCAGGTCTTGGGTAAGGAACTTTGCCCTCATACGCTGTCCACTGATAGTCAGGTCCTTCCTTGTGAGCGTAAGGTCCATTGAACACCTCTCGTATATCAGCCATGTGATAGACGCAAACAGCATAGCCTTGGAAGACATTACTGAAATAATATTTACAATATAAAAACGGTCAAATATCGAAATACGATCCTTTGCTTGACAGTCAATTCTTGTCTGCATTTCAAATGAGAACCAGCCTTGTCTCTAGACTCTGCTACATCAACTATCCATGACCAACAATCAATAGACTTTTAGCCCCAGTTCTAACAATGGCCCAGAAAGCAGGTAGTCCAGTGATTATGATACTGGATTCAGGTTGGGAGTTCAAATCCCGACAGTACAAGCTGCAGAATCAATTTCATAAATCCAGCAATTTATAGTCCAGCGTGAGGAAAAATGACCATGAAAGCTGGAACCCAAGTGGGACCTTGATGTCCTTTAGGGATGGAGCTGCCATCCCAATATAGCCTGGGCTCTGTGTGACTCCAGTCCTGCCACTAGGTGTTTGACACTTAATGCCTTCAGGTCAACGAAGGAAGGACAATAAGAGCTGCCTCGTCAGTGCCACTCACAACTTGAAAACAAATTAAAAATAAAGAATCTATACTGATGTGTTGGGTATGCCGGGTCTGCGAGGACTGTGTTTACTGCAGCAGTGAGAGAGACAGGCTTCCAACAATTGAAGAAATGCAACTCGATTTTATTGAACTCTTAACTATCATGCATACTTTAACTGTGGGTTGACACTATGCTGACTTGACTGGAGACCTGAGGCTAACCTGACCAGACTATCTTACTACCACATGTTGTATGTTCTAGTTGCTGCTCACGGGCTCTGACTGTGGCTGGATCCCAAGAGAGTGGGAAAACTAGTGCCCTCTGGCTTTATAGTTGTCGTGTCCTGTCTGGTGATTGGCTGCTGTGTTCCGTGTGTTCACTGGTCATCCTGTGTGTCAATCACTGCCTGTCTGTGCACCATCATATACCTGTATGTATATTATGACATATACCTCTTTAATCCACAACTGTACCTATTCATAGAATTTACAGTGCAGAAGGAGGCCATTCGGTCCATCGAGTCTGCCCCGGCTCTTGGAAAGAGCACCCCACCCAAGGTCAACACCGCCACCCTATCCCCATAACCCAGTAACCCCACCCAACACTAAGGGCAATTTTGGACACTAAGGGCAATTTATCATGGCCAATCCACCTAACCTGCACATCTTTGGACTGTGGGAGGAAACCGGAGCACCCGGAGGAAACCCACGCAGGGAGGATGTGCAGACTCCGCACAGACAGTGACCCAAGCCGGAATCGAACCTGGGACCCTGGAGCTGTGAAGCAATTGTGCTATCCACAAGGCTACCGTGCTGCCCTGGAACAACCACACAGAAATAAAAAGGAACAGAATTCACGATAGGCTGTCATAGTCCAGGCTGATCCCATTCCAACTGGAGGAGTCACTGGAGCTGAACACTGATTTTCCTCTCCCTTGTCTCGGCACTTTGAGGTCAATTTGCGTTGTCCCGCCATCCATCTCTGCTATCAGCTCAGTTAGCTCAGCACAGGCTAAGTTTAACTACCATTGCCACTGTTTATTTTGTTAGGACCACAAAGAATTATATCGCAAACTACAGCTTAATCTCACGTCATCTGATATCCATAAACCACTGGGCCTCTGTTCTCGTAGTTTGTGTTCTTGGAAACTGTAATGTAAATTTGTAAACCTAACACTCAGCCCATTGGCACAAATCTTGAGTTGACTGGATGCTTGCTCAATGTGTGTTACTTTCCTTTGTGCCTCTTCAGCAGAGGCACCATTTGCTTATTTTAACTAGTTAGCCACTGCATTGTTGATGCTAAATACTCATACCCCAGCACTTATACCTGGGGTGTTTCGAGGTAGATTATCCACTGTAAAATTGGCATGCTTTGCACCATTTTAACTCTAAGAATTAGGCAGGCTGCCTATTCCTGCCCTATGTGTGAAATTACACCCATAACTGACCTAGTGGGCAGCACGGTAGCACAAGTGGATAGCACTGTGGCTTCACAGCGCCAAGGTCCCAGGTTCGATTTCCCGCTGGGTCACTGTCTGTGCGGAGTCTGCACGTTCTCCCCGTGTCTGCGTGGGTTTCCTCCGGGTGCTCTGGTTTCCCCCCACAGTCCAAAGACGTGCAGGTTAGGTGGATTGGCCGCGCTAAATCGTCCTAAGTGACCAAAAAGGTTAGGAGGGGTTATTGGGTTGCAGGGAAAGGGTGGAAGTGAGGCTTAAGTGGGTCGGTGCAGACTCGGTGGGCCGAATGGCCTCCTTCTGCACTGCATGTTCTATGTAAAGTCAAAGACATAACAATGAAGCTGCATTTATATAGCACCTTTCACAACCTCAGGACATGTCAAAGTACTTTCCGCCCAATGAAGTGCATTTTGAAGTGTGCTCACGGTTGCAATTTCGGAACGGCAGCAGCCGATTAGTGCACAGCAGGATCCCACAAACAGCAATGTGATAACAACCAGTTCGTCTGTTTTTAGTGACGTTGGTCGCGGGGAGAAATATTGGCCAGGACACCAGGGAGAACCCCCATAATCTTTAAAATAGTACCAATGGATCTTTTACGTCCACTTAAGACAGCCGGCCAGCAGGTCCCTGCTTGGCGTCTCATCTGAAAGCCGGCACGTCCGACAGAGCAGCGCTCCCTCAGTACCGCAATGAAATGTCAGCCCAGATTGTGCGACCAAGTCCTTGTGGTGCAACGGTAGTGCTTCACACTCCCGATCAGGAGGTCGCGTGTTCAAGTCACGACAGGCTGACAGAGTCTTTCTGCTGGCAAAACCAGAGACCCCTGCGGCCAGCGACCGGCCACAACTGCGCCCTCAGAAGGACATCAAAAAAAAAATCTCCTGTCACAATTTGAGGACGTGCATGGCTGCTCTCCGGGTATCTTGGCCAGCACTTAGCTCCAAACTTTGGTTTTAAAAAAAACAACTGCACTTCAAAAATACTTCACTGAATGTGCAGTACCTTTCAATTCTTCACTCATTCATGGGATCTGGGTGTCATTGGCAAGGCCAGCATTTCTTGCCCATCCTTAATTACCCCTGAATTGAGTGGCTTGCTAGGCCATTTCAAAAGGCAGTTAAGTGTCAACCGCATTGCTATGGTCTGGAGTTACAGGTAGGCCAGACCAGGTAAGGATGGCAGATTTCCTGCCCTGCTATTGAACCAGATTTCTACAACAATCAATGATAATTGTCATTGTAGTATTAGAGTTTGCAAGGGTTTGTAATGTGTGGGATTGTATAAACAACACCTTCCAAATGATGATGTTGGAGACTATGACTCGAAGTTGAAGAGGGAGAATCATAGATTATCATAGAATTTACAGTGTAGAAGGAGGCCATTCGGCCCATCGAGTCTGCACCAGCTCTTGGAAAGAGCACTCTACCCAAGGTCAACACCTCCACCCTATCCCCATCCCCCAGTAACCCCACCCAACACTAAGGGCAATTTTGGACACTAAGGGCAATTTATCACAGCCAATCCACCTAACCTGCACATCTTTGGACTGTGGGAGGAAACCGGAGCACCCGGAGGAAACCCATGCACACACGGGGAGGACGTGCAGACTCCGCACAGACAGTGAACCAAGCTGGGAATCGAACCTGGGACCCTGGAGCTGTGAAGCAATTGTGCTATCCACAATGCTACCGTGCTGCCCAATGTCCATGACTTCAGCAGCGTTAGATCTTGTCATGAATAGCTGTACATAGTTCCGTCGTATAAAATAGACTAGTTGTTGCTTGAGCACACTAGCATCTCAGTCGCCATTCCAAAGCTGGACTAATCGGCACAACGCAGTCATGGTCACCATTCCTGAGATTACCCTTTGCATTCCACCAACTGCCATGGTGGGATTTGAACTTGCATCTTCAGAGCATTAGGCTGCACCTCTGGATGCTAGTCCAGTGACAAACAACTACGCCACTGCCTTCCCCAAACAACCTGCAATCGTGAAAGGCACTGCTTAAATACAAAATGAATAAACTCCTACTGCGTCTCAACAGTTTTAGATTGCTAATTAAAAGAGCAAATAAATTGACTTCCTACCTTATCGTGCTAAATAGAGCATAGATTTCTGGATTCTTCTCATCCTTAGTCCTCAGTAGAAACACATCCTCTGTGACACAGGCAAATATTATATAATAATAACCTTTATTATTGTCACAAGTAGGCTTACATTAACACTGAAATGAAGTTACTGTGAAAATCCCCTAGTCGCCACATTCCGGAGTGCCTATTTGGGTACACAGAGGGAGAATTCAGAATGTCCAATTTACCTAACAGCACGAATCACCAATAGATGAATTGATAAGCAGGCAAAAATTCTCATATCATTGGAAATTTCCATTAGCATTTGGTTTCTATACTCCGAAGGTGATTCAAATGTGTACTCTCCACCTTTGCACTATCCCAACGCCAATGTTCACTTCTCCAAGTGAACTGGTAAACACATCCTAAAAGGGTAGGTCTAGGATTTCACTGGAGAAGAGAGATTTGTCCGGCCTTTGGCTTTGTCCTGTGGAGCTGGCCGGGGAATGCCTAGTGCTGAGATGCAAGGTATTGCAAGCGAAACGATCTTCCATTTCCATTTCCATTTCCCCCATTCCCCACCTTAAAGAAGCGAAATAATTTCTTGCTTACCAAGCTCATCAAAGTATGTGTCTATCCCATCAGGTCCTGGAACAGAACATATCAGCCTGGCTTTGACGAATGTGCTCCATTTGTTTACCAGTGCCCTTTGACCTCCTGCGTCATTCTGAAATGCACCATTGTAAACACCTCATCAGTTATGTTTCATGAACTTCTGGGATCATTGCCTACCCAAATAATGACTTCTCACCCTCAGTTAGATGCCAACAGCAAACTAATTGACATTCTGATTCTTATAAACATTTCTGTCGTTCAGGAGAAGTAAGATCTAAATCGGTCATGGGATCAAAGGACAGATTGGGTGAGATTTTCCGCCGGTGGGATTTTCCATTCCCGTTGAGGTCAGTGGATCTCAGAATGGCTCACTGCATTTTCCAGCCCCATCCACTCCGTGGCAGGGCCATAAAATTCAGCCCATTGTCTCTATTCTCTGCCCAACTGACGTCAGAGCATCAAAACAACAAACTCTCTTTATTTCCTGTCTTCTTTTCTTGCTATACTGACATTTCACAAGCATTTAAGAACATAACAATGCCAAGTAAACATACATAATAATAACATCCTTTTATAGTCACAAATATGAAGTTACTGTGAAAAGCCCCGAGTCCGTCACATTCCTACGCCTGTTCGGGTAAGCTGGTACGGGAATTGAAATTGCGCTGCTGGCCTTGTTCTGTCTCACAAACCAGCTTGTTTAGCCCTGAGCTAAACCAGCCCTACATCCATCCTTTTTAGGTAGATGAACTTCCATCTTTCCCCCTTTCCATTATTCCATCCCCTGAAAAGAGATGGAGATGCCGCCAGAGGACCAGAGGACCAGAGGCTGCTCTCCCCTTTGAGAGAGAGAGCGGCCTGATGGTGATTTAACCCGAGGATCAGAGAAGGCGGGGCATTCGTGAAAAGGCCTCATCGCATATGAGGTGGTGTCGCTTCGCGTCATGAACCAACCATCCAACCAACTGCGATAATCAACCCCCTTCCCTTCGGGCATTAACCTACACCCATTTGTACTGGTGTTTATAGGATCTTGCTGCTTGCAAAATGCTTACAACTAACAATCAGTGACACTAATGTTATATTGCCGCTGATAGTAATGAGCTGAGTTGGGGCTTACAAGGCATAATTTCAAAATTTGCAGATGACACAAAACTTTGAAATGTGTATGAATAACGTGTGTGTGTGTGTGGGGGGGGGGGGGGGGGGGGGGAGGGGGGGGGGGCATTGGCAGTCTGGTAAAATGGGCAGAAACCTTGCAGATGACATTTAACACAGACAATGATGATGTGATACATTTTGGTAGGCAGACTGAGGCACAACATGAAGCGAAATGATATTAAAATGGGGAACAGAGAGACCGGGGGCGTGCCCACTCAAATCTTTGAACGTAGCAGGACAAGTTGAAAGGCTGTTAAAAAAAAGCATACGAGATTCCGGGCTTGATTAATAAAACCAGTGTGTTCAATCGCGAGGAGGTAACGCTTAACCTTTGTAAAACACTGGCGAGGCCACAGCTGACCTTTGTGTTCAATGTTGGGCACTTCACTTCAGGAAGGATATCGAGGCCTTCAGGAGGGGCAGGAGAGATTTATATTAATAATAATCTTTCTTATTGTCACAAGGAGGTTTGCATTAACGCTGCAGTGCATTTATTGTGAAAAGCTCCCAGTCGCCACATTCCGGCGCCTGTTCGGGTACACAGAGGGAGAATGCAGAATGTCCAAATTACCTAACAGCACGTCTTTCGGGACTTGTGGGTGGAAACCGGAGCACCCGGAGGAAACCCGCGTAGACACGGGGAGAACGTGCAGACTCCGCAGCAGACAGTGACCCAAGCCAGGAATCGAACCGGGTCCCAAAGCACCGGAGCCCATACTCACCTGGACTGCAGCAGTTCAAGAAGGTGGCTCGCCACCTCCCTTTCAAGGGCAATTGGGGATGGAGAATGAAGGCTGGCCTTGCCAGCGATGCTCATACCCCAAAAGGTTCAAAAATCAAGGCTTATGGGGAAAAGGTGGGAAAGTGGATTCATGGATTATCATAAGACCATGAGATGTAGGAGCAGAAGTCGACCTTCAGTCCATCAGGTCTGCTCTGCCATTCAATGAGGTCATGGCTGGTCTGACATAAAAGTCTACAAAAGTCTGAGAACACGCGCAAACAGATTCAAAAACAGCTTCTTCGCGCTGTTACCAGACTCCTAAACGACCCTTTTATGGATGGACCTCATTAACACTACACCCCTGTATGCTTCACCTGATGCTGGTATCTATGTATTTACATTGTGTACCTTGTGTTGCCCTATTATGTATTTTCTTTTTCTT
Source organism: Scyliorhinus torazame (assembly GCF_047496885.1). Classification (NCBI taxonomy): domain Eukaryota; kingdom Metazoa; phylum Chordata; class Chondrichthyes; order Carcharhiniformes; family Scyliorhinidae; genus Scyliorhinus; species Scyliorhinus torazame. The sequence goes on from NC_092719.1 coordinate 207,576,796, forward strand.
TTCTTTTCTTTTCATGTACTAAATGATCTGTTTGAGCTGCTCGCAGAAAAATACTTTTCACTGTACCTCGGTACACGTGACGATAAACAAATCCAATATGATAATCCTCAACTCCACTTTCCTGCCTTATCCCCATAACCCTTGATTCCCTTACTGATTAGAAATCTGTCTAGCTCAACCATGAATATGCTTAACGACCTCTTCAGCTCTCTGCGGTAAGGAATTCCACACATTCACTCCTTTCTGAAAGGATAAATTCTTCGTCATCTCTGTCTTAAATGGGTGACTCCTTACTCTGAGATGATGCCCTCTGGTCCTAGACTCTCCCACAAGAGGAAACATCCTCTCAGTATCAAACCTGCCAAGCTCCCTGAGAATCCTGGGCGGGATTCTCCGACCCCCGCTGAGCCGGAGAATCGGCGGGGGGTGGCGTGAATTCCGCCCCTGCCGGCTGCCGAATTATCCGGCGTCGGGGTTTTGGCGGTGGTGGGAATCGCGGCGCGCCAATCGGTGACCGCTGGCAGCGCCCCCCCCCCCCCCGGCGATTCTCCAGCCCGCGGTGGCCAAGCGGCCGCCCATTTTAGGCTGGTCCCGCCGGCTTAAATTAGACCTGGTACTTACCGGCGGGACCTGGCTCTGCGGGCGGCCTCCGGGGAGCGCGGGGGGATCTGGCCCCGGGGGGGTGCCCCCACGGAGGCCTCGCCCGCGATTGGGGCCCACCAATCCGCGGGCAGACCTGTGCCGTGGGGGCACTCTTTCCCTCCGCACAGGCTGCTGTCAACCTCCGCCATGGCCGGTGCGGAGACGAACCCCCCTGCGCATGCGTTGGGACGACGCCAGCACACGCTGGCGCTCCCGCGCATGCGCCAACTCGCGCCAGCCGGCGGAGGCCCTTGGCGCGGCACCAACCCCGCCGGCGCCAGCCTAGCCCCTGAAGGTGCGGAGGATTCCGCACCTTCTGGGCGGCCCGACGCCGGAGTGGTTCATGCCACTCCTCGGCACCGAGACCGCCCGCCCCGCCAGGTAGGGGAGAATCCTGCCCCCTGTATGTCCCAAAAGGTCATCTCTCATTCTTCTAAACTCCATTGGGTACAATTTCAACCTACTCAACCTCTCCTCAAAGAGAATCCCTCCATACCCAGGATCAAGCCAGTGAACCTTCTTTGGACTGCCCCCAATGCCAGCATATCTTTCCTTAGATAAGGTGGCCAAAACTATTCACAGTTTCCCAGGTGTGATCTAACTTGTATAGTTTTAGCAAGACCTTCCTATTTTTATACGCCACTTCCTTTGAAATGTAGACCAACATTCCATTTGCCGTCCCTATTAGCTGCTGAACTTGCAGGATAGCTTTCTGTGATTTATACAAGAGGACACCCAAATCTCTCTGTGCTGCAGTTTTTCTCCATTTACATTATATTCAGCTCCTTTATTCATCCTACCAAAGTGAACAACTTCACACTTTCCTTCATTATATTCCATCTGCCAGATTTTTTGCCCACTCACTTAACCTGTCTATATACCTGTGCAGACTCTTTGTGTCACACTCACCACTTGCCTTCCCACCTATTTTTGTGTCATCCGCAAACTAGGCAATAGTACATTCATTCCCTCATCCAAGTCATTAATATATATTGTAAATAATCGTGGCCCCAGTACCTAGCCCTGTGGCACTCCACTAGTTACAGGTTGCCATCCTGAAAATGCCCCTCTTACCCCAACTCACTGTCTTCCAGCAGTTAGCTGATCCTCTAGCCAATATACAACCCCCAACACCCTGGTCTCTGATCTTATTAAATAGCCTTTTGTGTGGTATCTTATCGAATGCTTTTTGGAAATCCAAGTATATTACATCTACTGGTCCCCCTTTATCTATCCTGCTCATTAACACCTCAAAGAATTCCAAAATGTTTATCAGACATGATTTCCCCTTCATGACGCCATACTGACTCTGCTCGATTATATTATGTATTTCCAAATGGACTCTGAACATTTTTCCAGTGACAGATGTTAAGTCAACGGATCTATAGTTACTCGTTTTTTGTCTCCCTCCCTTTTTGAATAAGGGTGTTTTTCACTGTTGGCAGGCTTCCAATCCTCTGGATGTTTCCAGAACTTAAAGAGTGAAAGATATCACCTCAGATCAGCCATGATTTCATTGAATGGTGGGGTATACTTGATGGGCCGAATGGTATGTTTCTGCTCCTATGTCTTATGGTCTTATCAAGAAAGTAGGTTTGTATCCACTGGGGCGGCACGATGGCGCAGTGGTTAGCACTGCTGCCTCACGGCGCTGAGGGACCGGGTTCGATCCCGGCCCTGGGTCACTGTCCGTGTGGAGTTTGCACATTCTCCCCGTGTTTGCGTGGGTTTCACCCCCATAACCCAAAGATGTGCAGGGTAGGTGGATTGGCCACGCTGAATTGAAAAAAATAATTGGGTTCTCTAAATTTAAAAAAAATAGAAATAAATGTTTGTATCCACGGGAGTTTAGAAGAGTGAGAGGCGACTTCAAAATCTTGAAGATCCTGAGGGGTATTGACAGGGTGGATTTGGAGAGGATTGTTACTCTTGTGGGTGAATCTAGAATTCGGGGATATTGTGGTTTCTCATTGAAGACAGAGATGAGGAGAAATCTTTACCCCTCTGAGGATCGTGAGTCTCTGGAACTCTCTTTCTGAAAAGGCGGTGCAAACAGAATCTTTGGGCGCGATCTAACTAAATGGGAACAAAGTCCCAGAGGGAATGCTATCGAACATCACTCGGGTTCGATAGGGGGCCTCAACGGGGAACATAGCCCCATTTTCTGCAGAGGAGCTTCGCTTGACGGAACTCCTCAGTGTAGCGAGAGATTGGGATGTCAATGGCCTCCCACTCTCTGGAGTCCCCGATGCGCCCCCCCTGACATCCCCTCCCCCCCCCCCGCCCCCCCCCCCCCCCGCAAGCCCCAACTCACTAGGAAGGGGTCCCCAGGCCCCACTGCACCCCACTTCCAACATGCATGCAGGGCACCCCCAGGCCCGATCGCCACAGTGCGTAAAATGCCAGCTTGGCACCTTGGCAGTGCAAACCTGGTACCCTGGCAGTGCCCCTGCCAGCAAGCAGTCCCACCTGGGTAACTTGGCAGTGGCAGGCTGGCACCCAGGTGGGACTGCTAGGGTGCCAGGCTGGCAGTGTCAGGGTGCTCAGGTTGCACCAGCAGTACCAGGTGGGGATGCGCCTGCGGGCCTCGGATCTCCTGGGAGACCCCCATAAGTGCTGTTCCATCTGTTCCGCGTTTGTGGAGGCCGGCACTGAATAGCGACCACCCGAGGTCTCTGAGGCAAAGGGGGTACGTCCCAACGTCTCGGGTGCCCCGGGAAACTGCATATTAGAGTGAGACTGTCTCGCTCTAATGTGCAGATTTGCCAAAAAGTCATCCTGCCGACAATGGGCGGGATTTACATCGCAACATCTTGCGAGATAATTGCGAGCTGGGTAGATCCCAGGAGAGGGGTCTCCTGGCTTCTATTGGCCACGTTGCGCCACGGCGCTCTGCTTTCCGGTCGCAGCGTGGCCACTCGATGGCGCCCTTTGCTTATAATTAAAGTAGAGCCAGATAGATTATTGATTAGCAAGGGGGTGAAAGGTTATCGGGGGTCGGCAGGAATGTGAGGTTGAGGTTACAATCAGATCAGCCATGACCTTATTGAACGTCTCAAGGAGCCGAGTGGCCTATTCCTGCTCCCGATTTGCATGTTTGCGTGCTCGTATCGACGTATGAACGGCAGCGGGTCAAGAAGGCAGATCACCATTATCTTCGCCAAGGCAATCTGGGGTGTCAACAAAATGTGGGCTGAGCCAGCGACCCCCATATCGTGTGCAAGAATAAAAAGACACTCGCTGGGGAGGAGGGGGCAGTGTTCCCATTTTTAATGGGCAGGATCGGAGGCGAGAGCGATAAACTCCAAGTGAGTCCCAAAACGCAGCCTATGCCGGAGGGAATTCCCATTCCGATTGTCCCCAACCCCTATCAATGACGTAACGGGAAATCCGAGGTTGAACGTCAGGCTCCTCATTTCAGTAGAAAACATAATTATCCCTCCCCGCCCCCTATGAGATTGACCTTTCCCGTCTGTATGAATTATGACAGATCCCACATGATGTGCACCTGGGGGTAGAACCCCCGCCCCCCCCCCCCGGAGGCGTAGAGGTGAGTACATCCCCCGGGGAGTAAGAGGGTCCAGGCAGCACTCTGGCACTTCCCTGAGGACTGCATGGGCACTGTCCCCTGCCACCGCACGGACGTGCCAGGAGGCAGTGCCAGGGGAGATCTTCTGTGGGGGGCGGGTGTTGCGCGGGTGGGTGTTCCATGGGGAGAAGGGATTTTGTGGAGTGGGGGGGATGGTTCCGTGGGGGTTCTATATTTTTAACACCCCGCCAGCGAGGCGTCATGTGTCATAGAGCCACAGCACAGAAAAGGCCATTCAGCCCATCACGTCTGCACCGGTCAAAAACACCGACCTCACTATTAAAGAACAAAGAACAAAGAAAGGTGCAGCACAGGAACAGGCCCTTCGGCCCTCCAAGCCCGTGCCGACCATGCTGCTCGTCTGAAATAAAATCTTCTGCACTTCCCGGGTCCATATCCCTCTATTCCCATCCTATTCATGTATTTGTCAAGATGCCCCTTAAATGTCACTATCGTCCCTGCTTCCACCACCTCCTCCGGCAGCGAGTTCCAGGCACCCACTACCCTCTGTGTAAAAAACTTGCCTCGTACATCTCCTCTAAACCTTGCCCCTCACACGTTAAACCTATGCCCCCGAGTAATTGACCCCTCTACCCTGGGAAAGAGCCTCTGACTATCCACTCTGTCTATGCCCCTCATAATTTTGTAGACCTCTATCAGGTCGCCCCTCAACCTTCGTCGTTCCAGTGAGAATAAACTGAGTTATTTTCACCTCTCCTCATAGCTAATGCCCTCCATACCAGGCAACATCCTGGTAAATCTCTTCTGCACCCTCTCCAAAGCCTCCACATCCTTCTGGTAGTGTGGAGACCAGAATTGAACACTATACTCCAAGTGTGATCTAACTAAGGTTCTATACTGCTGCAACATGACTTGCCAATTTTTGTACTCAATGCCCCGACCAATGAAGGCAAGCATGCTATGTGCCTTTTTGACTACCTTGTCCACCTGTGTTGCCTCTTTCACTGACCTGTGGACCTGTACACCTAGATCTCTCTGACTGTCAACACTCTTGAAGGTTCTACCATTCACTGTATATTCCCTACCTGCATTAGACCTTCCAAAATGCATTACCTCACATTTGTATGGATTAAACTCCATCTGCCATCTCTCTGCCCAAGTCTGCAAACAATCTAAATCCTGCTGTGTCCTCTGACAGTCCTCATCACTATCCGCAATTCCACCAACCTTTGTGTCGTCTGCAAACTTACTACTCAGACCAGTTACGTTTTCCTCCAAATCATTTATATATACTACGAACAGCAAAGGTCCCAGCACTGATCCCTGCAGAACACCACTAGTCACAGCCCTCCAATCAGAAAAGCATCCTTCCATTGCTACTCTCTGCCTTCTATGACCTAGCCAGTTCTGTATCCATCTTGCCAGCTCGCCCCTGACCCCGTGTGACTTCACCTTTTGTAGCAGTCTGCCATGAGGGACCTTGTCAAAGGCCTTACTGAAGTCCATATAGACAACATCCACTGACCTACCTGCATCAATCATCTTTGTGACCTCCTCGAAAAACTCTATCAAGTTAGTGAGACACGACCTCCCCTTCACAAAACCTACCTGCTCCTCGCTAATACGTCCATTTGCTTCCAAATGGGAATAGATCCTGTCTCGAAGAATTCTCTCCAGTAATTTCCCTACCACTGACGTAAGGCTCACTGGCCTGCAGTTCCCTGGATTATCCTTGCTACCCTTCTTAAACAAAGGAACAACATTGGCTATTCGCCAGTCCTCCGGGACATCACCTGAAGACAGTGAGGATCCAAAGATTTCTGTCAAGGTCTCAGCAATTTCCTCTCTAGCCTCCTTCAGTATTCTGGGGTAGATCCCATCAGGCCCTGGGGACTTATCTACCTTAATATTTTTCAAGACGCCCAACACCTCGTCTTTGTGGATCTCAATGTCACCCAGGCTATCTACACACCCTTCTCCAGACTCAACATTCACCAATTCCATCTGTTCTAATCCCATTTTCCAGCACTTGGCCCATAGCCTCTTGTGGCATCGCAAGTGCACATCTAAATACTTCTTTAATGTTCTGAGGGTCTCTGCCTCCACCACTCTTTCAGGCAGCGAGTTCCAGACTCCCACCACCCTCTGAGTGAGAAAGGTTTTTCCTCACATCCCCTCTAAACCTCCTGCCTCTTACCTTAAATCTGTGCCCTCTGGTCATTGATCCCTTCACCAAGGGGAAATGTTTCTTCCTGTCTACTCCATCTATGCCCTTCATAATTTTATGCATCTCAATCATGTCCCCCCTCAGTCTCCTCTGCTCCAAGGAAAACAACCCCAGTCTATCCAATCTCTCTTCATCACTAAAGCTCTCCAGCCCAGGCAACATCCTGGTGAATCTCTTCTGCACCCTTTCCAGTGCTATCACATCCTTCCTATAATGTGAATTCTAGATCTGCACACTGCCCATTTATTTTCTTTCGACTATGCATCGACCAATGCGGTGGGAATAGCCCCCCCCCACCCCCCCGGAGCCTGGTTCCGCAGTTATACTGATGCCGGTGTGACGCCGTAGCCGGGTGCAAACTCTCGCCTCGGGTGAGTTCCATCCTCCTGATACCAAGTGACATTCCTGTGAACTGAAGCTGTTCACCGGCAATGTGGGCTGCCCTCCCCCTGAACTATTGCGCTTGCAGACTCAAAATCTGGGACATTTCAAACATTGAACCAATGTGATGATTGATCGGTGAAGGGTTATCAGGGCAGGGTTAACACCACCAACACTGCAAAGGTTATGAGTTCAGCCCTAATGAGGTTATCAGTCAAGATAATCAATCAAATGGCTGACGATGGTTGTTATCAGTCTGACGTACATGGACACCACACACATAGACACCATACAGACACACACATAAACACACAAACACAAGGGCAGCACTGGTGGCGCAGTGGGTTAGCACTGCGGCCTCACGGCGCCGAGGCCCCAGGTTCGATCCCGGCTCTGGGTCACTGTCCGTGTGGAGTTTTCACATTCTCCCCGTGTTTGCGTGGGTTTCGCCCCCACAACTCAAAAATGTGCAGAGTAGGTGGATTTGCCACGCTAAATTTGCCCTTTAATTGGAAAAGGTGAATTGGGTACTCTGAATTTTTTTAAAAACCACACAGACACACACACAGATACACAAACACACAGACACACACACAGATACACAAACACACAGACACACACACAGATACAAAAACACACAGACACACACACAAAGACAGTCACGCGCATACACAGACAGTCCGGTTCCTATGCCTGCTCTGCAAAGTCTGTAACTTGCAATAATAATAATAACCTTTATTGTCACAAGTAGGCTTACATTAATTAACACTGCACTGAAGTTACTGTGAAAAGCCCCTAGTCGCCATACTCCAGCTCCTGTTGGGGTACACAGAGCGCGAATTCAAGCCACTCACTATTGTGATGAATGTAGGAATTTGAGATATATATTGTATTTTTAAAAATAAATTTGGAGTACCCAATTATTTTTTTTCCAATTAAGAGGCAGTTTTTAGTGTAGCCAATTTACCTACCCTACACATCTTTGGGTATGTAGGGGTCAGACCCACGCAGACACGGGATATATTGTATTATATGTATTGGGTGCAGTCAGCTTGGGGGCACGGTTTAATGGGATAGAAACCAGAGTCCCATTGTGGGCAGCTTTAGCAGGGTGTTTCCCGAAGTTTTTAGCACCGTGAGCAACCCCGCTATTGAACGGGAATCTGTTATTTTTTTCAGGTCTTGGCGAGGAACGCCCACCCAGGCCGCACTCACCTTCATTTCCTGTACTGAGGAGCTCCACTCGTCAGTGAAGGAAGAGATCGGGCTGTCATTTTTAAATGGCGCCTTGATCCCTCGATCCCCCAATGCGACCTCTGAACCCCCCACCCAACACCCCAACCTACCGGTTAGGGAGCCCTCGAGCCCCCCCCCCCTCTCCCCACTTCATAAGGGCAGAGCACTATTAGGCCCGATCCCCGGTGCAACAAATATGCCCCATTGGCACGGTGGCACTTTCCGTCTGGCACCCTGGCTGTGTTCCCTGCCAGCCTGGCAGTGCCACCTGGGCACCTTGGCAGTGCCAGGCTGGCACCTGGGTACCACTGCCAGGGTGCCAGGCTGGCAGGTCAAGGTGCCCGGGTGGCCCGTGTTCTAGCTGAAGCTGTGACCACCCGAGCGCCTCCTGTCGCCGGGGAGATATCCCCAAGTGCTGTTCCTCCTGGTCCCCAGTTACGGAGATCAGTGCAAAACAGAGCCCGGCTAGGGTTTCCTCGGCAAGGGGATTCGATCCCGGGCACTGGTTAAATCTGCCGAAGACATATTTAAGTATGCCGAACTGCACACTTAAATATTCAAATTTAGGTCCCACCCATTGTTGGCGGGATTCAGGTCGCACGGCCTTGTGAGATCCTGTTATATCCTCGCGAGGCATAGCGAGCCGGGTGCGAGATGTATCGGCTGCGTCGATCCCGAGTTGGGTCCGACGCATCAGTTAGATCGCGCCCTGGATTAGTGTGTGTGTGACTGCTGCAATCATATTTTAAAAGAAATCCTAGTCTGAAAGGCAAGTATATTTTGGGAGCGAGGGGCACAATTCAACCATCATTGAAGGCTTTGGCTAATGCAATTTTGTTTGGATTAAGGGGATTCCCTGCAGAGTTCATTATATTTCTGCTTGATAAGATGATGTGATTACTGGGTGGAGGCATTTTGCAGGGAAAGCAGGTCAGTGGAGTTCTAGCTGAAGTTGTGACCACAGTTCATGCAGTTTTCTCTCTGCAGTTCAGTTAAAAGATATGTCTGCAGACAGAACAGAAGTGAGGTTGGAAATGTGAACAAACTAGCTGAAACAGCTTCTGAAGAAATACAACCAGAGTTTCTGCATGGGTCTGAAAGGAGTCAGATCTTTTCTTTAAAGCAGTGTCAAGAGATCTCTCTTTCTCAAACAACATCTCTGTGTAGAAAGTATCCCTGAGTGCCAGTGGTATTTAAGAGTGTATTGAGAGCTGAGATTTGTTTTTCTTGTTGGTTGAGTGGGAGTAAAGATAGCAGTTAAGGGTTATTGTGTCATTGTATTGAATGGCATTGTTCAAGGGGCAATTGTAAGCTATTTTATGGTGTGATGTTAAAGATATTTCAATACTGTGTTAGTAATCAAGTTTGTTTTAAAATACCATATCCCTATTTGTGAAATCACTCCTGGGGCGAGTATCCTTGCACGCTCTTACAAAATAAAAATAAAATATTGGGTCTTTGGTCCTGTGTCCCAGCCACCATTGGGATCTGGTGTGGGATCGTAATACTATCCTGACTTGCCGTTCCTTCACTGTCACTGGGTCAAAATCCTGGAACTCCCTCCCTAACAGCACTGTGGGTGTACCTGCTCCCAGGGTCTTCAGCGGTTCGCGAAAGCCTTCTCACCACCTTCTCGAGGGCAATTAGGATTGGGCAATAAATGCTTGAATTGCGAGCAATGCCCACATCCCATGGAATAATAAGAACATCCCAATTTCTCCAGACACAACACTTTGGATTTATGAACTGCTGTTAAAAAGAAAATCCTCGGTGCTTTCATTCTGATGGGTTGACATGAGTCATGTCCATTTGATGGGCTGAGGGAGGGGGAAATCCCTGATCCCTGTGGGATTTGTATCGGCTCCCAATGCTCATGTTTACTGATGAACACCAGTCTTTACCTCTCTCTCTCACTCTCTCTCTCATCAACTTCATGAATTGTTTTTCCGTCTTTATTCTGCAATACACTGTGGCCATTAATCTCCACAGATCAGAGTTCTAAGTGTTCAGAAAGGAGAATAATATCGTAATAATGCACCACTTTGCGTAGTCTGTGTTGTCTTTAGCCACTGGAGTGAAATACTTGAAAATCATTCAATAAAATATATCACAAGGATATGCTATAATCCATCGTTTTTTAAAAAATGATAAATTTTTCTGTGGAATTCAAAGCATAAGCAACAATAAAATTATCCTAAAGGTGTATCTAGGCCTCAGGGAAGGTTCTGGATAGGTCTTGGTTGCTTGCTTCTCCTTGCAGTGAAAGACTTATTTTCTTTCCTGTTCATTGAAAGATGAATTGAGGGGTTAGAGAGAGCTATCATGGTCTTCTTGGAAACCCCTACAAAAGACTCATCACATGAAATGTGTTAAAGAAAACATGGTTGGGAAAAAACATTAAAAACAAAATAACTGCTGTCAAAATCATAAAAGGCTTCCTGACATCCATTAAACCATTTCCTGGGCTGGAAACTTCAACTCACACGTTGAGTTTTACTGTCTGTCAGGGGCCTCGGGACAAGTTTCCAGCTATGACAACATTTGCTGGGATCTTCAGCTCTAAACCCTCGGAAGATGAAAATAAAACGTGACAAACAAACATCTGGGAGACATCAACGGAAGAGTCTTCCCCGAGGGGGGCGACGTAAACGTTGTGAGGGGAAGGTGAAGGGAGGTCCCCCACCCCATTTCTTGTACCCACGCTGCACCGCAAAGCACTGTCAGGCTAAGTTGAGCGATGCTTTATGTGAAACCAGAGCCTTAATTCTAACTTTACACTACAAGTTAGGAGGTCTGATGGGTGATTTACTGCCTCTGTCCTGTTGTATTCTGGGCCACCCGTTCTCCAGCAGCCCTTTCCCCAGCTCCCAGCTTCTGAGTTTCACTGTGATCCCTAAAATGGCGATCAGGTCAGCAATTACGATCGTCTACATCGGTGGTGGGCAACTTGTGGCCTGTCAGGGTTCCTGGTGCGTTGCCCACGCGCAGGCTTACCAGATTCTGCTGGTTTCCGTCAGTGTAGTTGTTTTTGCACTCTGACTAAAGCGTTATGCTCGTAAAGTGCGTGCTGGTTGCTCAGAACATTTACTGTGAGAGTCGTGTCCGAAGCGTAAATATTTATTTTATTTATACCATTTGAAGTTGATAGTTTTATTAATACATATGAATGTGCAGCATTTTTTGCGAATCGTTATGAAATGTTTGGCGTGTACGGTACGTATCCAACCTTATTCATGGAGGGATGGTTAGCGAACGAGACCGGCTTCTCTCTGACAGCCCACTGAGATGAAGGAGGGCCCCACATGCGGCCCACTCACTAGATTAGGTTGCCCATCACTGGTCTGGAATGAGGGGAAAGCTGTCCCAACGTACTATCTGCGACAGGAAGATGAGGGGGCGGAGTACTCGTCCAAACCATGGCCAGGACTTTCTTCAGCAAGAGTCGTCCACATGTGGCAAGGACCTCTAAGCTGTGGAAGCAGAGGACTGCTAGGATTTGAATAACCACGGTTCCGCACGGATCAGTGCTGGGAGCTTTGCTGTTCGTAGTATATATAAATGATTTGTAGGAAAATGTAACTGGTCTGATTAGTAAGTTTGCAGACGACACAAAGGTTGGTGGAATTGCAGATAGCGATGAGGACTGTCAGAGGTTACAGCAGGATTTAGATCGTTTGGAGACTTGGGCGGAGAGATGGCAGATGGAGTTTAATCCGGACAAATGTGAGGTAATGCATTTTGGAAGGTCTAATGCAGGTAGGGAATATACAGTGAACGGTAGAACCCTCAAGAGTATTGACAGTCAGAGAGATCTAGGTGTACAGGTCCACAGGTCACTGAAAGGGGCAACACAGGTGGAGAAGGTAGTCAAGAAGGCATACGGCATGCTTGCCTTCATTGGCCGGGGCATTGAGTGTAAGAATTGGCAAGTCATGTTGCAGCTGTATAGAACCTTAGTTCGGCCACACTTGGAGTATACATGAATAGGATGGGAATAGAGGGATACGGACCCCGGAGGCGTGGAAGATTTTTAGTTTAGACGGGCAGCGTGGTCGGCGCAGGCTTGGAGGGCCGAAGGGCCTGTTCCTGTGCTGTGCTTTTCTTTATTCTTTGTTCTTTGTTCAACATGTTCTAACGTGACACTAATGTGGCACTAACGTGACACTAACGTGACACTAACGTGACACTATGAGAGGCGCATTTGATGAGTCTGTGGCATTGGCGCGAAGCTTTGGCCCCAGCAGCACAAGTTCAAGAATATCACCAGGATATATTATCTGGGGTGGGAGGGGGGGCTTTTGGAGTATGCGAGGCTTCTTGTTGACGGATGCGCAAAAGATTTTGGCGGATGGTTTGCGTTCAATAAACGTCCTATCTACGATTTACCCTGTTTTTGCCTAAATGGCAAACGTGATGGTGAATATGTGAAAATGGGGTGGAGGTGGCTGGCGGTGATATTGGTCTTGGACATCAAAATGGAAATTGTGAAATTTGATGTAGTGCTGCTATGAAGTGTCCTGGGATGTTTTCCTACAGTGAAGATGCCATATAAATGCAGGGTGTCGTTGTTTTACATTCGGTCTGATGATCTTTCACATTTGCATTCTTTGCAGCAAAACCTCCAAACTTCAACTAAGAACAAATGTGACTATTCGGAATAGGAGCAGTGGACCACGCACCCCCTCCAGACTGCTCTACCTTTCAATCCACTCAGCAATACTCTTCTGCCACAATCCCACTTTCCCACCCTATCCCTATAACCCCCGAATCGCCAACTCACGGCACAAATCCGTCCGATCCGGCTGTATATGGCTTGGACTTTGCCCTCCGACTCCACAGCCTTCTCCGTGAAGAAGAAATAAACCTTGTCGTTGTCGCGATCAACGTTGTCCGGGATGAGGTGAGCGGCCACGAATTTGGGGTCTGCAAGGCGAGAGAAAGGTAAAGGTTGAGATAGCGGCCGAGGAGGAGGTCAGCACTTTCTGGCGGCATAGTGTCCGCACCGACACGTGAAAAACCGCTGACCGACCTACCTAATCCCATTTGCCAGTACTTGGCCCATAGCCTTGGGTGTTATGACGTGCCAAGTGCTCATCTAGGTACTTTTTAAATGATGTGAGTCAACTCACCTTTACCGCACTCCCAGGCAGTGGGGAGGTGCTGGCATGGTGGTATTGTCGCTGTACTAGTAAACCAGAGACCCAGAGTAATGCTCTGGGGATCCAGCTTCAAATCCCGCCACTGCCGATGGTGAAATTTGAATTCAATAAAAATCTGGAATTAAAAGTCTAATGATTACCATGAAATCATTGCCGATTGTCAGAAAAAAACTATCTGGTTCATTAATGTCCTTTAGGGAAGGAAATCTGCCGTCCTTACCTGGTCTGGCCGACATGTGACGTCAGACCCACAGCAATGTGGTCGACTCTTAACTGTCCCCTCAAGGGAAATTAGGGATGGGCATTAAATGCTGGCACAGCTAGGGATACCATGTGCCATGAACGAATAAAAAAAAAAATCTAATTGGACAGGGAATAAAGGTGAGAAACTCACCTGTATGTTTGTTGAAAAGAATCCAACGCACAGTTGACGGGGTCTCAATAGCTCTTCACTCAACCCAAGATATTCACTCAGGCTACCGTGCCGCCTATGAAGATCAAGCATTTGGGCAAAGGACTGGAAGTGCCTTTGGAGCAGGACATTGTCCAACAGTTACTGGAAGCCGTAAAACATGAGAAAAGGGAGCAGAGATAGTGTAGGTACTGCTTAGTCCATTGAATCTGCACCGATCCTCTGAGAGAGTACTCTACAAAGGCCCACTCCAACCCCCCCCCAATGTAGTTAGCACTACTGCCTCACACCGCCAGGGACTCGGGTTCAATTCCGGCCTTGGGTGACTGTGTGGAGTTTGCACATTCTCCCCGTGCCTGCGTGGGTTTCCTCCCACAGTTCAAAACACAGGTTGGGTGGATTGGCCATGATCAAAGCATGGGGTCACAGGGATTGGGTGGGGTGAGTGGGCCTACCTAGAGTGCTCTCTCAGAGGGACGGTGCAGACTCGATGGGCTGAATGACCTCCTTCTGCACTGCAGGGATTCCAAGGAGGGTGTCAATACACTATTCAACATTGAGAGGCAACTCAGTGTAATCAGCTATCCACACTTCACAGTGGAGTCACGGAATAGAGGTTAGAAGCTGGAGACTCTGTCTAGTTAGCCTCTCTTTAACTTGGGAACATCAAGCCTATCACCCACCCTACTGAAGTCAATGAACACATCACAGGATGTGTATCAGATTTAAAACAGCAGTTATTTGCACTCACGCACAGAATACCCTCACTGTTTAACTTGCAGACTTAAAGTTACCCAACAAAAATGAGATGTAAACTCAGCTTGCCACCAGTAATGCATTCTGCTCATTTTTCTCCACGGTCCATAGAATTTACAGCACAGAAACAGCCCATTCGGCCCATCCAATCCCTACCAGTGTTCATGCTCCACATAAGTCTTCTTCATCCCTTTTCATTGAATGCTATCGCTAATCTTCCGTTACTTTCTCCCTTATGGGCTGGATCTTATGGTCTCTTGCTGGGTGTGATGTTGACAGGGGGTGTGTGGGGGGTGGGGGGGGCTTGCAAAATATGAGGAGTGCTCAGCCCACCACCCTCCTCCCCACTCTGAGCTGCCGTCCATAAAATGATAGGTGGGAGAATATCAAAGACAGCAGGCTGATTGCCACTTTCAGATAGTTGACAGCCAATCGTACTTATTACCAATTGAAAACCTCACTGAACCGAGTATTACGCTGCCTAGGCCACACGGCAGTTGGCATGGCGGGCAGGAGTGAGCAGGCCATTTTTTAAAACACAAGTGGTTAAAAGGCGGCAAGTAAGGGGGCAAACTTCCTCCTGGGAATGTCGCACATTGCAGGCATTCCCTCCACCTCACAATGTTACCCTTCCTCCTCCCCTGGCCTCCAAAGCCCACCCCTGTCCCCCGAGGCAGTCAGATCCCTCCCCGGTCTTAAAGCTAGGAACTTCCACGCCTCGATCCAGGGTCCATCCACGTTATGTACGCCCAACAGTGCTCGCCACCCAGTGCTGGGTCTACTGGAGCTTTGAATCAATCAGATTAACGTCCCCTGTGAAATCCAGCCTCGTCTTTATCTCGCTTCCCCTTGAAGGTGTCTATTTTGATCATCTCATCTATTCTATGTGGTAGCGAGCACCATGCGTACCGCTCCATATAAAGCGCACATTCTATTAAGCAATGTACATCTGCTGACCACCAATGAGGATAGCCACCAGTTACCTTGCAACAAGCGTTGGTCGAGCTCCGTCCTCATAGCAGAGCGGGATCCCAGGCTGCGGAAGATGACGGGATCCCTTCCCAAGAAGTCTGCTGTCAGTCCGGAATACAACTCGCCGCCTGAGGAATGGAGGAAAATCGAGTCAAATGATGTGGCTGCAGCGGACTGTACGGCAGACCAATATTCACGGGGCTGGATACTCCGTTTCAGGGACTGTGTTCCCACGCCATCGTGAAAACTGTGGTCTTTTGCGCAGAAAAACGGCCGCCAAAAGGCCACGGATGCGCAGCCCTGCAGGAGGCTGGGAGGCAGCTGTCGTGGAGGTCAGAACTCCAGCTGCCGATATGGGCCCCCGCTGAAGGCGAATTCTGTTGCCTATTTTCCAATGCCCTCTCCCTTTAAGTTAACAATCATATTGTTTGAGGTCATTTGGGTGGGTTGTTCTTGAAAGCGTGTTTTATTTAAGTGCGAGTTCTTGTACTTCAGCTCCTGCCTGTTGGGAAGTCCCCTAGATTTTTAATTCTCCCAGCAGGGCACCGATATAACCACTTTTCAAACATTCTTTCATTCCTCAGATAATTGTCAGAAAATGTGAAGGCCCCTTTTCAAACGTGCCCTGAGGTATCTACACAATGGAGGCCTATATAAAGTAGGCCGGAGGGGCTGAATGTTCCTATGTTCCTTGCTCCTATTGTTACGAGATGATGCAGGGTTACATTCTATTCCACTCGCATTTCAATGAAAACTTTGCCCCCGTTCTATTTTGTGCCACAAATACCAGGTAAACTCTATGCTGTGACGAGTAAGAGAGTGAACACCGCCCAACTCAAATCCGTCCACATGGAAGAAAGTAATGTTACCGTGGCGATGAATCCTTCACAGATTGGAACCGAACAAAATTCCGTCCGTTTAAACACTCGCTTTCTGGCCCTCAATTTGGGAAGGCCTCATCCTTTGCGATTCCTTGCCTGACCCAGTTTCTCACCAGGGCTCCTTCAAAACCCCAGGCTGATGGGTCGAAGCCTCAATAAAAGTGGGAGTTTCGCTTTGCACGAGAGGTACCTCTAAAGCTCAGACCATAGGATGTTAGCTGGAGGAGGGATCGGCAGGGGGGTGGGGAGAGGGGTCAAGGGGAAAGCAGGGAAGAATCCAATCCATGTCACGCACGATTCAGAACAGGATTATGAGGTCCCTCAGCAATTGTCAGCAGTACGCTAAGTTAGGCAGGTTGCTGCCTCCTCAAGCTGCTGGCTCACTTTTACATGCAATGCTAATGAGGCCTGACTACTTCACTCTTATCTGCGTTGCTAACAGGGACATGTGGAAAAGATTAAATTGCTGCTCATAATCTGGTGATGTGCTGCACTCCTCCAGAGCGACGGGGCTGAAGGGAAAAGTGTTGCTGCCCTCTCGACAAACTGGTTCAACCCTTTGAGGGGACTCTGCTGAACACAACAGTTTGACTTTTAGGAATAACCATTTAACGGGTTGCTGAAAAGCAGTCTGTCCCAATCAACCGTTAAACCGTCTTAATGCCTCCCTGAAGTAGGTCTTGCGAAGAGTGATTTATGAACTGGAGTAAACACCGAGGGCTGCTTGTTACATTGTGAACCCAGGAAGAGGCCCATCAGCACAGAGCAGTGCCGGTTCCAGACAGCGTAATACCTCATGCAGTGAATCATTCCCACACAGCGAGTCCCGCCATCTCCACATCACTCAAAGGGAATTCTCATCATTAGAATCCATTTAAAGGAGAATTCACATCATGAGAACCTTTTAAAGGAGAATCCTCCATATTAGAACCTTCAAAAAGGGAATTCCCATCATCAAGCCCCTTTAAAAAGGAGGATTCTCCATTTCGGTGGAATGTAAAGGGTTAACCTTAGTGACAACGACCGAGCATGTGCAGAGGGAGCGGTATAAATGATGTCGCTCACTGAGAGGACTTGAGTGTGAAGCAACTCAGAGAGCAGCTCCTGATCTTATCACGCTTTGTAAATAGCATGTAAATAAGCGGTTTTGGACAAAAGACAATTGCCTCCACAATCATCCCTTCTCGTCTAAAATGGCAACGAATCCTGAGATAAATACCATGAGGGCAGCACGGTAGCATTGTGGATAGCACAATTGCTTCACAGCTCCATGGTCCCAGGTTCAATTCTGGCTTGTGTCACTGTCTGTGCGGAGTCTGCACATCCTCCCTGTGTGTGCGTGGGTTTCCTCCGGGTGCTCCGGTTTCCTCCCACAGTCCAAAGATGTGCAGGTTAGGTGGATTGGCCATGATAAATTGCCCTTAGTGTCCAAAATTGCCCTTAGTGTTGGGTGGGGTTACTGGGTTATGGGGATAGGGTGGAGGTGTTGACCTTGGGTAGGGTGCTCTTTCCAAGAGCCGGTGCAGACTCGATGGGCCGAATGGCCTCCTTCTGCACTGTAAAGTCTATGAAATCCACAATTACAGAATCAGGGCCCTCTGAAGAAGAATTCTCATCATGAGGGTTTCGAGGAGGGTTTTTCTTATCAGCATCTTTTAATGGTGTGGCCCGGGGTGGGGTGGGGGTGTGTGGAATTCTCGTTAGAATTAGAACCTTGTGTTTAGTGTGCAATTTTCAAATTGCTTACCAGTGAAAGTGCTCGCAAAGGATCGGTTGGGATCATGTGGACATTTGCCACGCCCGCTTTCCACACTGTTCACATCCATCCTGAAAGCATGCTTGAAAAAAAAAAGCACAAAGAGGAATTAGTCGGTGTAACCACCTCCAGCCTGGTGAAAGATGCCAAGAAGCTGCAGGCTGATCATTCACGGCAGATAATCCTGCAAATGCAGAAGGTTCAGGAGAGCAGAGGAATTTCCCTGTCTTTAGTCGTTGACTACCTCTACCGTGGCTTCACCACGAGTTTGTCTGTTCCTGAAGGTGCATGAAAACCTTGAAAGTGCCAGTGTGGAGTGCCCTACCACCAGACTGCAAAGAAAGAATTCAATCTGAGGTTTTGCTTGCGAATGATTCTAACAGCAAATCTATTTTCAGACAACAGGGGTGGAACTAAAAGGTGGTGTCCAGTTAAGGCTGCATATCTAAGATCTCTGAACGAGCAATAGGATATGGGCGTTTAAGCATTGGAATCATGCTGGTTAAACTCATTGGAGTCAGTGTTCCGAACGAAGATCATACCCTGGGATAGACATGTCCTCGGGGCAAAATAGTGTTCAGTCTGACTACACCCTTTCCCTTTCTAGTTGAGCTTATTGCTCCCTCCCGCAGGTCACTCAAAGTTAACCGATGTGTGTAGAGTGCATTATATAAAGTCATCGCCTTGAGATTCAGTCGCGAGGAAGAGATTCATGTAAACCTGAGGCAAACATTCATCAATCATGCGATTCCATATCCTGAGAGTCTTGTGATATGATATGTCCGAATCAACATGCCCCAGATAATTGACAGCATTATCACTCTTTCCCCCCACATCACCATGTCTCACTCAGGTTAAACTCTACCAAACTCGGTATCAAACATTTCCTGCCTGAAATCCCCACAGTCAAATAATAAGATTGTAAAACTATATGTCAGATAACTACATCAGTATCTAATGTAGTCTCCATCAAGTGATCCCCTGTGAGGAGCATCATGTTATCTCCCAGCAGAGAACTTCCATCTGCCATGTAACAGGAGTACAGATTTCCAAATGCTGCAAAATACTTAAAAGCTTCCCCCTCTCCCGTCAGCGACCTGTGCAGAAACAGCATGAGTAGGCAGCTGAAGACTTGAGCAAAACTCCTTACGTTGGGTCCAAAATGGAATGTGAGCACTGCAGCCAAGCTGGCATTTATGTAGCCCTGGAGGTATCACGGGTGCTGTTATCAGTTTAACGCTGAACTGCACCAGCAACTTTGAGACCGGAAAAGTTGGCTTAAAGATGCATCTTAAAATGGGGGAAGAGGTGAAGAGGGGGAGAGCTTCAGGGAGGGATCTCCAGAACTCAGGGTCAAAGCAGCAACAATCCACAGTATCACCATCCAGCTGCGTCTATCCTACGACATGGTGGACATGGTTCAGTCAGGAATTCCCATTATAATGGAATTCTTTTGAAATATGACAATTGATGGCTGCAAATGGACAATAAAAGCAAATGACAGAAATTGTGTAATAAAGAGGAGGCATTGTATTCCCGTGCATGTGTGCGTATTGCAGGGTACAGCACATACTGGGCAAAGTGATTTTCCCACGTCTTAAGCTGTAGGGTTGGCGCATGTTCACATTGTTAGTTCTTGTTGGCATACAAGATGCATGAGGCAAGCGGACAAACTACTACTGGCGCCAGTACACACTGAAAATCAACTCTTCTGCATCCACAGTGCAGTTGGGTAGGAGCCAAAAGATTCAGTCAACATCTGGGCCTGTGATGTACATCTCAACATGCACAGCTGTGCTCCTCGTCAGGCTGGTGGACTGGGCTATCGATGTCCCTCGCCACCCGAGGGAGAAACCGTAACCCCATTCAAGTGTAAACCTTTGCAATTCTCCCCTTTCACCTTTTTTCACCTTCATTAGATTTTGAAAGCTGGAAGGAGCAGCAGCATGAGGGTAACATATGTCCTGCTACTGATTAATACAGCCTGCTGAAGATCTGAGTGGTTCCAATGTTTCAAGGCCTGACTCTGCCAAGCCAAACAAAAACAATTCTTTAAAGATTTCGGGATGAATTATTATCACTGTGTGACTATTACTTTTCGTCATGCAAGTTTAGGAACCGCTGATTGTGAAGAATTATAATATCCCCACATTGCATATAGTGTTTAAGCCCAGAAGGTGCCCTGACTGTCAGAGCCAGGTTTTGGTAGAGTTTCTGCAGAGACGTAATTCATCAAGGATGAGGATTTCGGCTGCCTCCTGCATCATATTGACATGGTACATATATGGGGAGGTTTCCTCGATTCTTAGAAAGCTCTCATGATTTTCTGTAAAATCGGACACTCGCCTGGGCGAGAGAAGCTCCAGCAACACTCAAGGAGCTCGACACCATCCAGGGCAAAGCAGCCCGCTTGACTGGCGCCCCATCCACAACCTTAAACATTCACTCCCTCCACCACTGATGCACCATGGCAGTCGTATGTACCAGCTACAAGGTGCACTGGAGCAACTCACCAAGGCTCCTTCAACAGCACCTTCCAAACCCATGA
The DNA here is from genome assembly GCF_047496885.1 of Scyliorhinus torazame. Taxonomy (NCBI): domain Eukaryota; kingdom Metazoa; phylum Chordata; class Chondrichthyes; order Carcharhiniformes; family Scyliorhinidae; genus Scyliorhinus; species Scyliorhinus torazame. Next base: position 207,597,316 of record NC_092719.1, read on the forward strand.
CTTCTACCATCTAGTTGAGGCTCCGACATTGAATAAGTTCAAGAGGCGGCTAGATATGTCACTTGGGGCGAATGGGATCAAGGGTTATGGGGAGAAAGCAGGATGAGGCTATTGAGTTGGATGGTCAGCCATAATCGTGACGAATGGCGGAGCAGGCTCGAAGGGCTAAAAAGGCCTCCTCCTGCTCCTACCTTCTCTGTTTCTAACACAGAACCAATACAGTGCAGAAGGAGGCCATTTGGTCCATTGTGGCTTCATCTGCTCTCCAAACGAGCATCATGACTTAGAGCCACTCAACAAAGAACAAAGAACAAAGAAATGTACAGCACAGGAACAGGCCCTTCGGCCCTCCAGGCCCGTGCCGACCATACTGCCCGACTAAACTACAATCTTCTACACTTCCTGGGTCCGTATCCTTCTATTCCCATCCTATTCATATATTTGTCAAGATGCCCCTTAAATGTCCCTATCGTCCCTGCCTCCACTACCTCCTCCGGTAGTGAGTTCCAGGCACCCACTACCCTCTGCGTAAAAAACTTGCCTCGTACATCTACTCTAAACCTTGCCCCTCTCACCTTAAACCTATGCCCCCTAGTAATTGACCCCTCTACCCTGGGGAAAAGCCTCTGACTATCCACTCTGTCTATGCCCCTCATAATTTTGTATACCTCTATCAGGTCGCCCCTCAACCTCCTTCGTTCCAGTGAGAACAAACCGAGTTTATTCAATCGCTCCTCATAGCTTATGCCCTCCATACCAGGCAACATTCTGGTAAATCTCTTCTGCACCCTCTCTAAAGCCTCCACATCCTTCTGGTAGTGTGGCGACCAGAATTGAACACTATACTCCAAGTGTGGCCTAACTAAGGTTCTATACAGCTGCAACATGACTTGCCAATTCTTATACTCAATGCCCCGGCCAATGAAGGCAAGCATGCCGTATGCCTTCTTGACTACCTTCTCCACCTGTGTAGCCCCTTTCAGTGATCTGTGGACCTGTACTCCTAGATCTCTTTGACTTTCAATACTCTTGAGGGTTCTACCATTCACTGTATATTCCCTACCTGCATTAGCCCTTCCAAAATGCATTACCTCACATTTGTCCAGGTTAAACTCCATCTGCCATCTCTCCGCCCAAGTCTCCAGACAATCTAAATCCTGCTGTATCCTCAGACAGTCCTCATCGCTATCCGCAATTCCACCAACCTTTGTGTCGTCTGCAAACTTACTAATCAGACCAGTAACATTTTCCTCCAAATCATTTATATATACTACAAAGAGCATAGGTCCCAGCACTGATCCCTGTGGAACACCACTGGTCACAGCCCTCCAATTAGAAAAGCATCCCTCCATTGCTACCCTCTGCCTTCTATGGCCTAGCCAGTTCTGTATCCACCTTGCCAGTTCACCCCTGATCCCGTGTGACTTCACCTTTTGTACTAGTCTACCATGAGGGACCTTGTCAAAGGCCTTACTGAAGTCCATATAGACAACATCTACTGCCCTACCTGCATCAATCATCTTAGTGACCTCCTCGAAAAACTCTATCAAGTTAGTGAGACATGACCTCCCCTTCACAAAACCGTGCTGCCTCTCACTAATACGTCCATTTGCTTCCAAATGGGAGTAGATCCTGTCTCGAAGAATTCTCTCCAGTAATTTCCCTACCACTGAAGTAAGGCTCACCGGCCTGTAGTTCCCGGGATTATCCCTGCCACCCTTCTTAAACAGAGGAACAACATTGGCTATTCTCCAGTCCTCCGGGACATCCCCTGAAGACAGCGAGGATCCAAAGATTTCTGTCAAGGCCTCAGCAATTTCCTCTCCAGCCTCCTTCAGTATTCTGGGGTAGATCCCATCCGGCCCTGGGGACTTATCTACCTTAATATTTTTTAAGACACCCAACACCTCGTCTTTTTGGATCACAATGTGACCCAGGCTATCTACACCCCCTTCTCCAGACTCAACATCTACCAATTCCTTCTCTTTGGTGAATACTGATGCAAAGTATTCATTTAGTACCTCGCCCATTTCCTCTGGCTCCACACATAGATTCCCTTGCCTATCCTTCAGTGGGCCAACCCTTTCCCTGGCTACCCTCTTGCTTTTTATGTAAGTGTAAAAAGCCTTGGGATTTTCCTTAACCCTATTTGCCAATGACTTTTCATGACCCCTTCTAGCCCTCCTGACTCCCTGCTTAAGTTCCTTCCTACTTTCCTTATATGCCACACAGGCTTCGTCTGTTCCCAGCCTTTTAGCCCTGACAAATGCCTCCTTTTTCTTTTTGACGAGGCCTACAATATCATTCGTCATCCAAGGTTCCCGAAAATTGCCGTATTTGTCTTTCTTCCTCACAGGAACATGCCTGTCCTGTATTCCTATCAACTGACACTTGAAAGCCTCCCACATGTCAGATGTTGATTTGCCCTCAAACATCCGCCCCCAATCTATGCTCTTCAGTTCCCGCCTAATATTGTTATAATTAGCCTTCCCCCAATTTAGCACATTCATCCTCGGACCACTCTTATCCTTGTCCACCAGTACTTTAAAACTTACTGAATTGTGGTCACTGTTACCGAAATGCTCCCCTACTGAAACATCTACCACCTGGCCGGGCTCATTCCCCAATACCAGGTCCAGTACCGCCTCTTCCCTAGTTGGACTGTTTACATATTGTTTTAAGAAGCCCTCCTGGATGCTCCTTACAAACTCTGCCCCGTCTAAGCCCCTGGCACTAAGTGAGTCCCAGTCAATATTGGGGAAGTTGAAGTCTCCCATCACCACAACCCTGTTGTTTTTACTCTTTTCCAAAATCTGTCTACCTATCTGCTCCTCTATCTCCCGCTGGCTGTTGGGAGGCCTGTAGTATACCCCCAACATTGTGACTGCACCCTTCTTATTCCTGATCTCTACCCATATAGCCTCACTGCCCTCTGAGGTGTCCTCTCGCTGTATAGCTGTGATACTCTCCTGAACAAGTAGCGCAACTCCGCCTCCCCTTTTACATCCCCCTCTATCCCGCCTGAAACATCTAAATCCTGGAACGTTTAGCTGCCAATCCTGCCCTTCCCTCAACCAGGTCTCTGTAATGGCAACAACATCATAGTTCCAAGTAGTAATCCAAGCTCTAAGTTCATCTGCCTTACCCGTAATGCTCCTTGCATTAAAACATATGCACTTCAGGCCACCAGACCCGCTGTGTTCAGCAACTTCTCCCCGTCTGCTCTGCCTCAGAGCCACACTGTCCATATTCCCTAGTTCTCCCTCAACGCTCTCACCTTCTGACCTATTGCTCCCGTGCCCACCCCCCTGCCATACTAGTTTAAACCCTCCCGTGTGACACTAGCAAATCTCGCGGCCAGGATATTTATGCCTCTCCGGTTTAGATGCAACCCGTCCATCTTATACAGGTCACACCTGCCCTTTCCCCGTAACCCTGCACACTGTTTCTATTCGAGCAAACACCTAATGTGCTCCTGAATGCCTCAAAAGGAGTGCGAATTAGAAGACATATCCGGTTGCATGCCAATACCCAGGACTGAACCAGGGACCCTTAGATCTTCAGTCTACCGCTCTCCCAACTGAGCTATTTCAGTTCCAGCTGAACTATATCAACTTGAAGGACAGTTTTATCTAGAAGAACAAGGGATGCATGGGAACACCACCGCCTGCAAGTTCCCCTCATCCTGACAGGAACTATATTGCCGTTCTTTCACTGCCGTTGGGTTAAAGTCCTGGAGGTCCCTCCCCAACAGCATTGTGGGTGTACCTACAATACATGGACTGCAGCGGTTCAAGAAGGCAGCTCACTGCCACCTTATCAAGGGCAATTAGGGCTGGGCGTCAAATGCTGACCTCATCGGTCATTCCCACATCCTGTGAGAGAATGATAAATCCCTCCCTCTATGTTTATAAAGTGATTAAAGGCAATCTCCTTCCCCTGGAGTTGGCATTTTCGTTTGTTATACATCTTGGAGTGTTACGTGACAGCAGAGGAAAAGAAAATGAAAAATGTTGATGATTAGGAGAAAAAAAAGAAAGAAACAAAAGAAGAAACAGTTATGCAACCACCATTACATCTCTCAGAAACACCTCAAACCTCTTCATACACATTGAAGACCAGTCGCGTCTGGCAACCATGTTTTGCACAGTAACAGTCATACACACAGCATAGAATCCATAGGATCCCTACAGTGCCCATCGCGTTCGCACCGATCGTCTGAAAGAGCGCCCCACCTCGGCCCAGTCCCCCGCCCCACGTCCGTAACCTCACCTAATCTCCGCATCTTTGGACACTAAGGGGCAGTTTTTTTATCATGGTCAATCCACTTAACCTTCACGTCTTTGGACTGTGGGAGGAAACCGGAGCACCCGGAGGAAACCCACGCAGACACGGGGAGAACGTGCAGACTCCGCCCAGACAGTGACCCAAGCCGGGAATCGAACCTGGGACCCTGGAGCTGTGAAGTGACAGTGCTAACCACTGTGCTACCGTGCTGCCCCTGGGATGAGTATAACAGATTGGTCCCCACGCACCTGAGCAAACAGATTATGTCTGGATATGCATGAATACTTCAGGGGATAGACCACAGACACACATTTAAGCAGATTGTTCTCGTGATCCACATCCAGACAGCACATCTGGCAGCTCCTTTAAGTTGCCAGGTGAGGTCATGTAAAGGTGCAGCCATTTTAAGAGCTGCTGTTTGGGCCACAGTCTTCTTAAAATCTATCCTGTGGTTTCAATCCGCTCAATAAATAAAGTCATTTCTGATAAAAATATGGTTTAATAACAGTTTCATTTAAAAGACAGCGCTGCCTACAGTGCAGCATTCCCTTGGCAGTACGCTGAAGTGTCAGCCCAGATTCAAATCACATGGGCTAGCTCCTAAACACAGCCTGAAAAGGGACGACAATTAAAATAACTGTGGTCAACTCACCGCCTACTCCCATTCCATTACAATTGTCGTAGTAGTCTTTTGATGAGCAGCAAAGTTTGAATCAGGCACAAGCCTCATTACTGCATGCAAATCTGGAAGAGAATTCTTGCCGCTCCTGGCCCCAGATAAATAATATTTCACATAGCTTTCTGAGGTCTATTCCTCTTCTCTGCTCACACAAATGAATGGAAAACGCTTGGCTCGCACTCCGACCCAATTAGCCCTTTAAGTCGCATCAGGGCCCTACATAAGTCACATGATGCGGGGCCCCACTAGACTAATGTGGGCGGCTATCAGCCTGGTCTGACCCTTTTCTAGATTGTCGTTATTCCTCATCCCCAATCACGCACCCCCCCCGCCCCCCCCCCCCCCCCCCCCCCCCCCGCCCCCTCACTGGACCGACTGCCCTGCCAGATGGACTGCGAGCTAAGAACAGGACAGCAAAGAGTTAAAACCCACTTGGTGAAATGGTGCATTGGCTTCCTACGCAGGGCCTGTCAACTGAGAAAATCCAACACTTGGTCACAGTCCCTTCAAAAGTGGAAAGCTCTCCAGCTGCATACAGATGTTTCCCAACTGAGAGATTGATCAATGTGGAGCCAACAAACATTCACCTCCTTCTGGACTAAATACAGACTTTACACTAATATCATTATTAAAATTATAAAAACCTAATATACACACATACACAAGTGTGACGAGAGTTCAGGTACAATAACCTGGTTCCTTGAGTTGGAATAATTTACTGAACGCCTCCTCCCCTTTATTACCGTTTATTGTCCACTTACAGCCATTGATTGTCATCATTTGAAGGATTCCACTATAAGCCACATGGGAATTCCTAATAGGCACTCAGTTGTGTCCATCCTGACCTTTAATAGACCAAGTGCAGTCGATGCTCCCAAACCCTTGGGCATAACAGATGCTGCTCTCCAGAAATTCCAAAGTCCCAAACCTTGGCTTATTGATTACAAGGGAGGATTATTACCTCACACAGGCTACTGATTGATAGATGGATGGAGGGTAGTCGCTCTCTGTTCATGCAGTGTGCCTTAATGAATCAAGACTGAGGGACAGCATTGATTATTTCCTGTGCGAGGCCACCTAACTGAGTTATTAATCATATTGGGGGCAGCCTGTAAATGAAGGAACAAGGCCTGTTCAGGAGGAAGGAGCAGCGCTCCGAAAGCTAGTGACATCGAAACAAACCTGTTGGACTTTAACCTGGTGTTGTAAGACTTCTTACTGCGCTCACCCCAGTCCAACGCCGGCATCTCCACATCAGGGTCATAAAACTCAAGCAAAATTGTATTCCTCTTCTAAAGTTCTCTTCCGCCATTTTGATGCGACCTACCCCCCATTTCCAGCTACTCTTCAGCCGGGCAATGGCAGGTATGTTTGACCCAGCTTTCGGACAGCTGTCCCTTGCTATCTCTTCACTTGTCTCCACGTTGAATTCTGTTTGACAATTGGACCTGTGAAGTACTTTAATCGCTCACTATGTCAAAGACGCTTTGACAAAGAGTCACCCAGACTCCAAACTTCTCTCTCCACAGGTGCTGTCAGACCTGCTGAGGCTGTCCAGTATTTTCTGTTTAGATAATAAAATCCAAGTTGTTCTTTAATTCGAATTTCGGTGCGTCTGGATGACCACTTGAGGAGCAGTTTTAATGATTTGCGATCCAAACCTGCAGCACGTTGGAATTTGGGGAACATGCTCCCCACTGTCTCTCTCGCGGATTGTTGAGTTTAATTGGAATATTAACTACTGCTTGGTCATGGGTGGAATCTTGTGCCCTCCCCCAAGGCAGCTTTGGTGGCGGGGAGGGGTGGGCATTTATTCAGGCAGGAGGGCACCAGGTGGGGAACCCGCCACCTGATTAAACCCATGGCGGGATCACGGGTGGCGCGAGGGTATGTGCCACCCTCGGCAACCCTTCAGTCCGGCATCTCGGCGACCCCCACCCTCCCCCACCATTCCTGGCAGAAGTGACGCAGAGGAAGCCGTGGAACGTGACGCTATGGAAACAGGCGGTAAGGCACGAGCAGATTCCAAAGGAAAGCAAGTCCTGGGGAGCTGGGGATGGGGTTAGCGTTGCAGGGTAACGTGGGGGATACACAGCTTCCGCATTGGGAGCTCAATCCTCCTGCTGTGCGAGCACACCTGAGCAATGGCCTGGCCATGGGTTAAAGCTCACCTGTCACTGTCGTTCACAGGAACATTTATAAAAACATTTTATTCCTTTCTCAGAGTTCCAAAGCCAATGTGCAGGGTGGATGGGGCAATGGTTCTTAATCCGTCACCTTGCTTGCTTCAAAAACCAATCCAAATTCAAATTGCAACCAATTCATTTCTTTTTTGAAATAAATTTAGAGTACCCAATTATTATTTTCCCAATTGAGGGGCAAAGTAGCGTGGCCAATCCACCTACCCTGCATATTTGTGGGTTGTGGGGACGAAACCCACGCAGATACGGGGAGAATGTGCAAACTCCACACGGTCGGTGCCCCGGGGCCGTGATCGAACTCGGGTCCGCAGTGCCGTATGCAGATGTGCTAACCACTGCGCCATCATGCCGCCCCTTTTCTCTTTATTCCTACATGGGATGTTGGCATCACTGGCAAGGCCAACGTTTGTTGCCCAGCCCTAATTACCCATGAGGTTTTGCCAGCCATTTCAGAGGGTAGCTAAGAGTCAGCCACATTGCTGTGGGTCTGGAGTCACATGTAGGACAGACCAGGTAACGACGGTGGATTCCCTTCTCTAAAGGGGTTTTATAACAACACCTTCAAGGTCGTCATTGGACTTTTAATTCCAGAATTTAATTGAATTCAAATTTCACCATCTGCCATGGTGGGGTTTGAACCTGTGTCCCCAGAGCAGTACCCTGGGGCGGGATTCTCCGACCCCGGCGATTCTCCGCCGGGTCGGAGAATCGGCAGGGGCTGGCGTGAACCCCTCCTCCGCCGTTTGCCGAATTCTCCGGGACCGGATATTCGGCGGGGGCGGGAATCGCGGCGCGCCGGTCGGCGGGACCCCCCGGCGATTCTCCGGCCCGCGATGGGCCGACGCCCGCTGCTGGAATGCCTGTCCCACCGGCGAGAATCAAACCACCTCTTCTACCGGCGGGTCTAGGCAGGCTCCGGGGTCCTGGGGGGGGGGGGGGGGGCGCGGGGCGATCTGGCCCCGGGGGGGGGGGGTGCCCCTACGGTGGCCTGGCCCGCGATCAGAGCCCACCGATCAGCGGGCGGGCCTGTGCCGTGGGGGCACTCTTTTCCCTCCGCCTCGGCCACAGCCTTCACCATGGCCGACGCGTAAGAGACACTCCTCCCTGCGCATGCGCGGGGATGACGTCAGCAGCCGCTGACGCTCCCGCGCATGCGCGGACTTCCGCCGGCCGGCGAAGTTCTTTCGGCCCCGGCTGGCGTGAAGGCGCCACCCACTCCGGGGCGGGCCTAGCCCCTCAAGGTGAGGGCTTGGCCCCTAAAGGTGCGGAGAAATCTGCACCTTTGGGGCGTCCCGATGCCGGAGTGGTTCCCGCCACTCCATCCCGCCGGGACCCCCACCCAGCCGGGTAGGGGAGAATCCCGGCCCTGGTCTCTGCGTCATGCCTCTCTGAGGCAACATGGGGATTACCATTAAATCTGCTTTTACCACCCTTTGAGCAACGTATTCTAAACCATAATAGTTCAGTTTCCCAAAAACTCCTTCCTCTTGTCACCTCTGGTTCTATTGCCAATCACTGAACCTATTGTCTTCAAGACCCTTTTGCCAATGGAAACAATTTCCCCTATTTACTCTATCAACGCTAGTCATGATTTTAAACACCTCTATTAAATCATCCTCTGATAGCCTTCTCAGCTCTAAGGAGAGGAATCACAGCTCCTTCAGTCTCTCCACACAGCTAAAAATCAGAGAGTGAAAGGGGTGAAGGAGGATCAGGGAGCAGCATATTCTCAGACACAGTGGCCGTGTTAATATCCGCTGGATAAGTGGATGGATCTGGCTAGGGGTTGGCCAAAGTTGTCAGATGTGACAAATGCCGAGCGGTGCACGAGGGTTAAGTAAGCAATCCTGTTTACTTCTGTCAATCGTTCTCCTCCCTTTCCGCCGAGGAGCTTTGTGGGTGAATCAGCAATGCAGAATTGTGGATCAGTTGCCGCACCTCAGATAAAGATTAACGGTGGAACGTAACAATACATTTTGACTTGTACTCTAGGAACTGCAAGTTGGCTATTGTACAGGTGCCATGCAGTCCAACAAGGTATTGCTGGCGTCTGTTAAAGAATAGTTAACTTGTGCACAGATGAACAGTGGAACACAGCCAACCTTTGGATGATTAAATCCTCATGAAAGCAGCGGAGCAACATTATGTTTTAGGCGCACAGGTCAGAGTAGGATTAACTAAAACTTCAATGATTAACCAACCCGACTGACAACCTCTGTGTTTCCTTTATTGGGACACTCATTTAGATTACAAAGTGTGGACAAAACTTTCTTGAGAAATGGTGCCCTCCATCAATGCTTCATTGTTGATCTCGGGCACATGTAGCCTGAAGTCTGCCCTGTCTGTTGCTGACTGTCAACTTCACTTCGAAAGCTTGTTGTCGACAAAGCAAAGGGAGCATCGATCAGTAAAACCAGTGCCCTCAAATGCTGGCTTAGAATTTGATTGTGTGGGAAGATCCCTCATGCAGGAGTAATATGTGGACCAACAGACGCTGGTGTGGGAACCTGCTCCCTGTGCACTGATCTGTCTACCGTGTTTGACACCCCATTTATCCTAATGAATTGATTCCGACAGCAAACATACATTGAAAATCACTTCCAGATAGACAGGGGACTTAAACACCTCCAGAGGCCACAGAAGGAAAGCTTACATTTATATACTGCTTTCATAACCTCAGGAAGCTTTTGTTTTATTCATTCTTGGGATGAGAGTCTTTCTGGCAGGAACAGCATTTATTTCCCATCCCTAACCACCCTTGAGGCGGTGGTGGGGAACGGCCAAGTGGCTGCTGGGCAATTTCAGAGGGCAGCTAAGAGACAACCACATTGTGGCAGGATGGCAGAGTGGTTAGCACTGCTGCCTCACAGTGCCAGGGACCAGGGTTCGATTCAGGCCTTGGGTCACTGTCTGTGTGGAGTTTGCACGTTCTCCCTGTGTCTGTGTGGGTTTCCTCCGGGTGCTCCGGTTCCCTCCCTGATACGCAATCAATACGCTTGAGTCCTCGAGGAGTCATATCGATCTAGCTTTAATCAAATAGAGCTGTACCCAGCAGTGATGTTACAGAAGTGAAGACTGCTGGGACGGTCCTCGTGGAGGGCTCGGAGGCGGTCTACCTGTGCGGTGGCACAAGTGCCGCGGGAAAGGGCATCAGGAGGCTCGTTCAGCTTCCCGGGACGGTACAAGATCTCGTAATTGTAGGTGGAGAGTTCTATCCTCCACCGCAAGATCTTGTCATTCTTAATCTTGCCTCGCTGCGCATTATCGAACATGAAGGCCACCGACCTTTGGTCCGTGAGGAGAGTGAATCTCCTGCCGGCCAGGTAATGCCTCCAGTGCCGGACAGCTTCTACTATGGCCAGCGGGAGACTGGGAGATTCCTGGACCGAAGGGCCAGCAGGATGGTCTTCCAGACCGTTCCGTTCTCCCTTTCTACCTGCCCGTTCCCCCGGGGGTTGTAGCTGGTCGTCCTGCTCGAGGCGATGCCTTTGCTGAGCAGGAACTGGCGCAGCTCGTCGCTCATAAAAGAGGACCCCCTATCGCTGTGGATGTCTGCGGGGAAACCAAACAGTGTAAAAATACTTTGGAGGGCCTTGATGACGGTGGTTGTGGTCATGTCTGGGCAGGGGATGGCGAATCGGAAACGGGAGTACTCGTCAATCACGTTGAGGAAGTACGTGTTGCGGTCGGTGGAGGGGAGGGGGCCTTTGAAGTCCATGCTGAGGCGTTCAAAGGTACGGGACGCCTTTATCAGGTGCGCCCTTTCTGGTCGGTAGAAGTGCGGTTTGCACTCCGTGCAGATTCGGCAGTCCCTGGTGACAGTCCTGACCTCCTCGATGGAGTAAGGGAGGTTTCGGGACTTGACGAAATGGAAGAACCGGGTGACTCCTGGGTGGCAGAGGTCCTCGTGGAGGGCTCGGAGGCGGTCTACCTGTGCGGTGGCACAAGTGCCGCGGGAAAGGGCATCAGGAGGCTCGTTCAGCTTCCCGGGACGGTACAAGATCTCGTAATTGTAGGTGGAGAGTTCTATCCTCCACCGCAAGATCTTGTCATTCTTAATCTTGCCTCGCTGCGCATTATCGAACATGAAGGCCACCGACCTTTGGTCCGTGAGGAGAGTGAATCTCCTGCCGGCCAGGTAATGCCTCCAGTGCCGGACAGCTTCTACTATGGCCAGCGGGAGACTGGGAGATTCCTGGACCGAAGGGCCAGCAGGATGGTCTTCCAGACCGTTCCGTTCTCCCTTTCTACCTGCCCGTTCCCCCGGGGGTTGTAGCTGGTCGTCCTGCTCGAGGCGATGCCTTTGCTGAGCAGGAACTGGCGCAGCTCGTCGCTCATAAAAGAGGACCCCCTATCGCTGTGGATGTCTGCGGGGAAACCAAACAGTGTAAAAATACTTTGGAGGGCCTTGATGACGGTGGTTGTGGTCATGTCTGGGCAGGGGATGGCGAATCGGAAACGGGAGTACTCGTCAATCACGTTGAGGAAGTACGTGTTGCGGTCGGTGGAGGGGAGGGGGCCTTTGAAGTCCATGCTGAGGCGTTCAAAGGTACGGGACGCCTTTATCAGGTGCGCCCTTTCTGGTCGGTAGAAGTGCGGTTTGCACTCCGTGCAGATTCGGCAGTCCCTGGTGACAGTCCTGACCTCCTCGATGGAGTAAGGGAGGTTTCGGGACTTGACGAAATGGAAGAACCGGGTGACTCCTGGGTGGCAGAGGTCCTCGTGGAGGGCTCGGAGGCGGTCTACCTGTGCGGTGGCACAAGTGCCGCGGGAAAGGGCATCAGGAGGCTCGTTCAGCTTCCCGGGACGGTACAAGATCTCGTAATTGTAGGTGGAGAGTTCTATCCTCCACCGCAAGATCTTGTCATTCTTAATCTTGCCTCGCTGCGCATTATCGAACATGAAGGCCACCGACCGTTGGTCCGTGAGGAGAGTGAATCTCCTGCCGGCCAGGTAATGCCACCAGTGCCGGACAGCTTCTACTATGGCCTGGGCCTCCTTTTCGACCGAGGAGTGGCGAATTTCGGAGGCATGGAGTGTGCGGGAGAAGAAAGCCACGGGCCTGCCCGCTTCGTTGGGGTGGCGGCCAGAGCTACGTCAGACGCATCGCTCTCGACCTGGAAGGGGAGGGACTCGTCGATGGCGCGTATCGTGGCTTTTGCGATGTCCGCTTTGATGCGGCAGAAGGCCTGGCGGACCTCCGTCGACAGGGGGAAGGTTGTGGATTGGATCAGGGGTCGAGCCTTGTCGGCGTAATTAGGGACCCATTGTGCATAATAACCAAATTTAAAAGTCAGGCTTTGTAAGTGGCACTGGAAGTCCAGTCCCAGAAGGGTGGCTGCGCAGAGCTGTGGCAGTACGTATCGGCGGAAATCGCGGAATTCCCTGTCTTGGACGGTGAGGTTCGCGAGGCAGAACCATTTGATCTGCACCGCGTGTGACCCGGAGGCCAGTGAGATCCTTTGTTTGATGGGATAGGTGACCAGGGAACAGCGCCTTACCGTGTCGGGATGGACGAAACTCTCCGTGCTCCCGGAGTCGATGAGGCACGACGTCACGTGGCCGTTGATGGCGATCGTAGTGGTGCCCTTTGCTAATGTTCGGGGCCGACTCTGGTCCAGGGTAACGGATGCCAGCTGCAGCAAGGAGTTTAGGTCGGGCGGCGCGTAGTCAGCCTTACTGGGGGCTTGAGGCCCCATCCAAGATGGCGCCGGCCATGGATCGCACATGGAGTCCGGGGGCGGGGACTCCGAAGATGGCTGCAGAGAAAAACAAAATGGCGACGGGGAGGAACAAAATGGCGGCGCGCACTGCTCCTGCATGGTGGAGGCCAGCTGCAACAAGGGGTTTTGGTCGGGCAGCGTGTAGCCAGCCGTGCTGGGGGCTTGAGGCCCCATCCAAGATGGCGCCGGCCATTGATCGCACATGGGGTCCGGGGATAGGGACCCCGAGGATTGGTCCGGCGAGGAACAAAATGGCGACGCGCACTCCTCCATCGTGGTTGCCGGGGGCAATATGGCCGCGGTTGCAGAACGCACGCTGCCTGGAGGGACAAAGGCTGCGGCGCGCGTTGGGCTGGCTGGGCTGGGGAGAAAGACTGCGGTGGGCCTTGGGTAGGCGCGACCTGGAAGAACGGCTGCGGTTGGGCAGCAGGGTCCTGAAAAATTGGCTGGGGGTACTCGCTGGATACCGCGGCCACAGCGCGGGCTCGGCACACCGCGGCATAGTAGCCTTTCTTGCCGCACCCTTTGTAAGTGACGGTGCGGGCCGGGCAGCGGGCGCGCGGGTGATTTGCCTGGCCACAGAAGAAGCAGCGTTGGCCAGCAGCGGTAGCGGGGCGCCTTGCCGCGCAGGCCTGCGGGGTTAGCGGGTAAGTCTGCGGGTGAGGCGAGTACGTCTGCGGGTTAAGCGGGTAAGTCTGGGGGGGTGCCGTTGCGGGATGCCACGCAGCCCAGGGGGGCGCGGTGCGCGCGGGGCGTAAGCAAGGGCGTTTTTGTATGCCACGTCCATGGACCCTGCCAGGGCCCGCGCCTCGGTGAGGCCCAGTGTGTCCATCTCTAGGAGCCTTCGGCGGATGTCGGGGGAAGCCATACCTGCTACAAAAGCGTCTTGAATCAAGAGTTCAGTATGCTCGTTCCCCGTCACTGGTGGGCAGCCGCAGTTTTGGCCCAGCACTATCAGTGCCCGGTAGAAGTCTTCAAGCGTCTCATCTGGGCTCTGTCGTCGCGTTGCCAGCAGGTGACGGGCGTAGACCTGGTTCAGTGGACGAATGTAATGTCCTTCCAGTGGTTCCATTGCTGTATTATAGTTCGCCGCCCCTTCGATCAGGGGGTTGATCGCCGGGCTGACCCGTGAGCGTAGGAAGTGTATCTTCTGTACCTCCGTGGGGGTGTCGGCAGCAGTATCGAGGTAACCCTGAAAACACGCCAGCCAATGTTTAAAAATCGCGGTGGAGTTTTCAGCGTGAGGGCTGAACTGAAGGCACATTGGCTTGATGCGAAGATCCATCCTTCAAGAGTCCTTATTTGATTAAATTGATACGCAATCAATACGCTTGAGTCCTCGAGGAGTCATATCGATCTAGCTTTAATCAAATAGAACTGTACCCAGCAGTGATGTTACAGAAGTGAAGACTGCTGGGACGGCATCGGTTCTTATACTCCGCCTCGCAGGGCGGAGCTATATACATTAACCAATGGTAGACCTCGCGGTCTAGCCAATGATCATCCACCTCTCAGGTACTGCAATACCTGGTATTACCACACTCCCTCAGTCCAAAGATGTGCAGTTTAGGTGGATTGGCCATGATACATGCGCAGGGTTACGAGTATAGGGCGGGGCTGGGCCTAGGTAGAGCGCTTTTCGGAGAGTCGGTACAGACGTGATGGACGAATGGCCTCCATCTGCACTGTAGGGATTCTATCCCTATGGGTCTGGAGACACTTGTAGGCCAGACTGAATAAGGACGGCAGAATTCCTTCGCTGATGGACATTTACGAACCAGATGGGCCTACCGATCCTGCGGGGGGGGGCTGTTTCCATGGGGGCCTTCTTTCCTCCACGCTGGGCCCCTGTAGGGCTCCGCCATATTGCCTGGGGCCGGCGTGGAGAAGAGAACCCCCCGCGCATGCGCGGAAATACGCCAGCCAGTCTGAGCATGCGTGGAAATACGCCGGCCGGTCCGCGCATGCACGAGATCACGCCAGGACGACTCCGGCGGCAACCTAGCCCCCTAGAAAGGTGAGAATTCCTCACCTTGGGGGGCCGTCGACGCCGGAGTCGTTGGCGCCGATTTTCCTGCCGGCGTGGGGACATAGCCCCATTTTCAGACAATCCCGCCCAAAGTGTTCCTTATGTAAGCTTTTGCCCACAATTTAACAATTGGAATCCTCCTGACATTTGGGTGAAACTTGCACGGCGCTCCTTCTGTCGTATTATTTCTGAAAAGCTCAAACTAATTATTATGGGAATACATTATCCAGGGTTCCATATTCACCGTCACGCTGCAGGAATTTGTTGAGTAATAATGTATCAGTCGATCAGTCCACCAGCCACATAGAGAGCAGCAAGAAATACACGCAAAGAAACTCCATTTTGTGTCTGAAGTGTAATTGTTTCTAACTTAATGAGAACCAGATGACAGCACACCCTCCAAGGCTACGTATGGGTCCCGATTCGCCTCCAAAATTTCAAAGTTAATTTGTGACGGGTTTTTCAGAGAGTTTCCCGCCGACCCAACTGGCGAGTTCTCCGCCGCTATTCAATGACACTCCGTCACTTTTTTGGGCCTTGGGGAGTTTCTCACTGGTTTGGCCCACACAGGTCTGGATTCTCCCACACCGCCCGCCACAAGAATGCCACGGGCGAGCTGCGTGGAATGGGAAAATCCATTAACCTCGGGCGGGTCGCCGGGCGAACACGGAGGGAGAATCCCGCCCTTAGAATTCTTTTTAGCACTGGGGAGCTGAACTCAGAGATCGGGCCGCCATTTTGAAAGGGTGCCTCGATCTCTAAGTGAGTTTGTGGGTCCCCCTCACCCCCCACCCATGGGCAATGTTATCCTCCACACACAAGGACACTACCCCACATCCCCCAAGTGAGGACACCCCACTATGGGGTCCCTGGGGGGGCTCCCTCCTCTTCAGACCTGCCCAAGCCCCCTTACAGCATCCCCTTCCTTCTAGGACCCCCACCAACGCCCACCCTGCCTCTCAATGGCTCCTACTTGCCTGCCCTACACTCCCCCACCCTTCATACTGCCCTCAACCCTCATTTT
This sequence comes from Scyliorhinus torazame, assembly GCF_047496885.1. Lineage (NCBI taxonomy): Eukaryota > Metazoa > Chordata > Chondrichthyes > Carcharhiniformes > Scyliorhinidae > Scyliorhinus > Scyliorhinus torazame. Next base: position 207,613,259 of record NC_092719.1, read on the forward strand.
ATGGGCATGGTCCCCTTGCCCCCTGACCCTTGGCACTGCCAGCCTGGCACCCAGGCAGTACTCTGGGCACATTAGCAGTACCAGGGTGGCAGTGCCAAGGTGCCAGCTGGGCAGTGCCTTGGTGCCCATGTTCCAGGGGGAGGGCCAGGGAGCCACCCTGCACTTACCCTGACCACCCTGGGGTGTCCGGTGGCCCGGGAGACCCGCCGGGTGTCCTTCCACCTGGTCCACGTTTGTGTGGACCGGCCCTGATTGGTGCCCAGCTGAAGCCTCCCTGGGGAGGCCAAGGAACCTCGGGAGGCCTCTGGATCCTGCGCAGGTAAGTCGTAAGTAGATTTATGACCTATTTCCGCGAGCGTCATTCATTCACACCCATTTTTGGAGGGGTTCCAACTCCGGCGTCTCGCCGGACTCCGGAAAATCCCGAGAGGCGCGGAACCTGTTGGGAGGCTCGCTGGAAGCCTTTCCCGGCATTCTCCGGCCGCGTTACGCTCAAGCGAGAGCCCAACACGGCCGGAGATTTGCGCCCATACTTTCCGTAACAAAAACAAAATACTGCACATGCTGGAAAACTGAAATCAAAGGAGAGAATTCTGGAAATACTCAGCCTGTCAGGCAGCACCTGCAGGGAGAGACAGAGTTAGTGGGCAAAATCTAACGGGCATGCCATGCCCGACTCAGGACGCAATGCAGCCAGTAAGTCTCGCGAGAGGCTACAAGATTTATCCGGAACGCTACATCTCGCGAGATTTAACGGGACCTCCCGAGACATCGCGATCTGGACTCCGCCCACAACGGACGAGACCCAAATCTGCATAGTAAAGTGTACAGCTAGGCACACTTAGATGTGCATTTGCCGGTTCTAACTGGTGCCCGGGATCGAACAGCCTTGCCGAGGAGACCCCAGCCGTGCCCCGTTCAGCGCTGGTCTCCACAAACGGAACCAAGCGTGCCGGCACATAGGGAGGTCTCCCCGGCGATATGGGGTCCCTGGGAGGTCAGGCATTGGGCAGGGTGGTATCCTGCCATCCCTGAGGCTACCTGGGCACTGCCAGGCTGCTTAGGTGGCACTAGGAGGTTCCAGGTGGTTTCCAACCACAGTCCAAAGATTTGCAGGTTAGGTGGATTGGCCATGCCCACACCTCCACCCTATCCCCGTAGCCCAGTGACCCAACCTCATCTTATATTGCAGGGTGTGGGGGGGAATGATAACATCTTTATCGGTGAGTTGGGGTGTTGGGTGTGTCCGGAGGCCGCGATGGGTGGTCTCGAGATGGGGGCGCCCGGAGCTCGGCAGTGCAGGAAATGGGACCAAGTGTGGTCTTGGGGGGCGTGTTCCTCACTGAGGCCCAGAAATGAAACAGACTTCTGTTCGATAGCGGGAAAATTCTTGCTGCTGCCGGCGCCGGGAAACGTGCTCGACACGGAGCTCTGTTTCATTTCCGTTAAATCGCACCCAATGTTTCAGCTATGACATTTCATCGGAACTCTCCATTTCAAAGATGTGGTGCTCAGAACTATATAGAGTACTCCAGATGTGGTCTAACCAAGGCTTTGTATAGATCTAGCTGAAATTCTTCACTTTTTCATTCTAAATTTCTAGCTATAAAGAGCAAGGCCTACAGTTTCTCGAAGTTGTGGAGGCTCTGTGGCATATCTAATATGGCACTTGGAACACAATCCAAAAGTCATGCAGAGTAGAGGTAAAGGTCTGTAAAGGGCGGATATGATCAGTGAAACTATGAAGCTGTCAAGTTATTTAAATCATCAGTCCTTTAAACATTATCATAGATTATCATAGAATTTACAGTGCAGAAGGAGGCCACATGGCCCATCGAGTCTGCTCCAGCCTTGGAATGAGCACCCCACCCAAGTCCACACCTCCACCCTATCCCCATATCGTGCCCCCAACACCCCACAATAGAAGGACAGGGCAACCCCGGGGCCTGATCCCTGGGTGCTGGTAAAATGCCACCCATGCACAGCAAGCCTGGCATCTTGGAGGTGTCCCTGCCAGGTTGACAGTGCCACCTAAGCAGCCTGGCAATGTCCAGCTAGCATCAGGGATGGCAGGGTACCACCCTGCCCAATGCCTGACCTCCCAGGGGCGCCACATCGCCTGGGAGAACTCCCCATGTGCCAGCACGCTTGGTTCCGTTTGTGGAGACCAACACTGAACGGCGCCTGGCTGGGGTCTCCTCGGCAAGGCTGTTAGATCCTGGGCGCCAGTTAGAACCGGCGAGTGCATATTAAAGTGTGCAGATTTGGGTCTCGTCCATTATGGCCGGGATCCAGATCGCGGAGGAAACCCACGCAGACACAGGGAGAACGTGCAGACTCCGCACAAACAGTGACCCAAGTCGGGAATCAAACCTGGGACCCTGGAACTGTGAAGCAACTGTGCGAACCACTGTGCTACCGTGCCGCCCCATTGAAACATTGTAGAATAAAAGCCTGTCTGTGTCTATGAGTCAAACAAATTCTGGGCTTGCAGTTGCAATAACTGTTCATATAATCCGAAATGCTAACATGATAGCATCATTGCTGCTTGACTACTTCCCATGATCTATCATCACAGTCGTGGGTTCTAAATTCATAGTTTGATAGACAGATACAAGAGCTTATTGAAAGACTACCTGTCATCGATATGTGGTTATGAATACAAAAGTTTATTTTTGGATGGATTAAATGAAAGTGTTGGTTTGTAACAAAGTCTGTAATAGATAGTCCGAACTATATTTCATTTCATCTCAGCATGGCTCCTGAGGTCTGCCCATAGTACCGGTGAGTTGGCATGGAGGGTGTAATGGCAAAGAGTGGTGGGTGGAGGCATGTGTTGACTTGTGTTGACTTAAGTTGTCATTATGTTGACATAGGGACTATGTGGTGCCATGGGGAGCTCAGTGGGGGAAAGAGATGGCATGAGATAGCATGTACGGGCATGGGGAATGGGTGGGGGTGAGGGAAAGATGTGAGGGCTGAGGTCAAGAGAGCCTAATGTTTAACAATACAACTGGAACAAAGTCGCAGAAAACCAAGGCGGACCTTTAACCAGTCCGTCTCGGCACTCAGCATGCCACCTGCGAACTGCAGACAGTGATGATAGCCGTACTCCATCCTGCACACCCTCCCCCTACCCCCTACCCACTGCACCCTGGCATGAAGATCCCACCCTTCGGGCACTTTGTTCTGAGGTGTGTGCGCCAGCCCGGGTGATTTCTTGACCGCGCACAGGCCTCGGGAGCAAATATCCAGGCCTGAGATTCCATTAAGCTTTTTGTTGTTTTGTTTGTTCTTGACATGTGACACGGAGAACCCAAATCACTGTTACTAACATTTCCCCATTTAAAATGGAGAAAATGTGCTGACAGCAATGACCAGACACAATAATGCTGATGGAGAGATAAATAGTGGCCTGGACACAGTGGGTGGGGGGGGGGGGGGGGGGGGATCCATTGCCCTTCTTCATATCAAGCTGTGGGGTCCAACATGCTCATCCAAGAAGGCAGGGAGGGGCTCAGTTTAACATCTCACCCAAAAGATGGCACGTCTGATTGGAGCACTCCCTCAGTGCTGCAAAGTGTAGATTTGAGGCTCAGGAGTGACTTGACCCCACAAGCTTCTGACACTGGGGCAATTGTGCTCCCCACTGCACCACAGCCGACACCTCGGCCTAGATAGCTGGAAGTCGGCAGAGCAGACCGACAATCTGGTTTTCACGCCGCTGCCCCCTGCCATTGGAGAGTGGTGTATGCAAACTGGAACGTTTGAGCTCAAGCTCAGTATTTCAGGGCTGGTCATGCTGTCTGTACGATAGCTGCGAGGGGGTGTGGAGAGGGGCGGGGGGAGTGGTGCGGGTGAGCAGGAGAGTGGTGGTGGTGGTGGGTGGGGGGGACAGCAGGAAAACTATTCATTTTAAGTCCCGGATGCAACATAAATCTCCAGGAGTTGACACTAAGTGAAGCACATGGCATGAAATGTAAGTAAATTAAGCACACATCCCTCAGTCTACACGCGCACAGGAACTGGCAGGAGTTGCACTGGATGAATAAGAATGAATCACTGGTCCAGCGGGAGCAAAATAAGGTGTAAAAGAAAAAGTTTCACTTTACGCTCTTTAATTCTGGTGGGGGGCTTTATGGTTCTAGTTTTATAATAAATGGTTAGTCAGAGGCAGAGCCCAATGCAGTTAAGCTCATGGTCCAGCTCCAGCAATGTGTCTCCAATAGCTAGTAACGTTCAAGCTTTCATAGAATCCCTACACTGCAGAAGGCCATTCAACCCATTGAGTCAGCACCGGCCCTTTGGAAGAGCACTCTACCCATGTCCACTCCCCCATCCAACTTGCTCTATCCTTCACGTAACCTACCCTTCACATGCCTGGCCACAAAGGGGCAATTTTGGCATGGTCAATCCACCTAACCCACACATCTTTAGACTTTCCAGTGAAAGGAGCTTAACTCTTCATATCAGGAACATGTGCAGGTCATTCGGCCCATCGAGCCTGCTCCACCATTCAATTCGGTCATAGTTGATCATCTTCCTCACTGCCACTTTCCCTGTGCTAACGCCAAATTCTTTGATGGCATTAGTATCCAGAAATCTGTTGATTTCTGTCTTGAACACACTCATTGATTGAGCTTCGAAAGCCCCCTGAGGTAGGGGATTCCAAAGATCCCCCCCCCCACTCTGAATTGGGGGTTTACTGCAAGTACAGCCTCCAAAAACTATGAATTGTACAGATAATGTGTGGAGTAAAGGCTCACTGTGAAGAATCAACAAAAATGAGGAAGAGAAAGTGAGGAGTGGGATCGGATACATGCCTGGCCAGCTATTGGCAATTCACAGAAAGGAAACACCCGACAATGTCATCTTAACAGAAGTTTGAACTAGAGGGCAAGACAGGGGGCCTCGGATATTCACCATCGATTGATTTATGCCTGCATTTAGAACATAGAACATAGAACATAGAACAATACAGCGCAGTACAGGCCCTTCGGCCCACGATGTTGCACCGAAACAAAAGCCATCTAACCTACACTATACCATTATCATCCATATGTTTATCCAATAAACTTTTAAATGCCCTCAATGTTGGCGAGTTCACTACTGTAGCAGGTAGGGCATTCCACGGCCTCACTACTCTTTGCGTAAAGAACCTACCCCTGACCTCTGTCCTATATCTATTACCCCTCAGTTTAAGGCTATGTCCCTTCGTGCTAGCCATTTCCATCCGCGGGAGAAGGCTCTCACTGTCCACCCTATCTATCCCTCTGATCATTTTGTATGCCTCTATTAAGTCTCCTCTTAACCTTCTTCTCTCTAACGAAAACAACCTCAAGTCCATCAGCCTTTCCTCATAAGATTTTCCCTCCATACCAGGCAACATCCTGGTAAATCTCCTCTGCACCCGTTCCAAAGCCTCCACGTCCTTCCTATAATGCGAAAGGATTAAATTTACATACAATAAATGAGAGCACCAATAGAATAGATAGCATATTGCCTAAAAATTATTTGCAGACAGAAAGAACATGTACACAAATTGCACCTATTTCGGCTAAACAAAGTAAGTGAGAGCCATTCTCTGGTTCATTCCTCAGGACAGTGCCTTGATTGATCAGAGTCAAGCTGCCTGGTTTAAATTTAAAACAATGCTGGTCAGTCACCATCAACTGGTGCAATGTCCATGTGCCTCTACCAGAGTCTACTTGCCAACCAATCAGCACTCTCTTCTCACAACGTATAAATTTGTTTATTCCCCAGACACTGGTAGTCTTGCAAATTGCCCTGAAGAGTGCAAGACGCAAAGCTTTGACAAAAATGTCTCTTTTCTTTTCCAGCTATAATCAAGTTCTGTGCTATTAAATGACTATTAACACATAGATTCTTCAAAGCCTTTAGCACAGAACTAAGGAGGCCATTTGGCTCAGAGTGTCTATGTCAGCTCTTTGAAAGAGATTCTTCAGTCTATGGTGGTGTGTCTTTAATTATATCGAGCTTTTCCTCTGCCGTCCCATCAAACTTCTCCTTTTGAAGTGTAAATCCAATTCCCCTCCTGAAGGTTATTATTGAATCTGCTTCCACCATCCTTTCAGGCAGCGCAATCAAACACAACTACTCAATAGTCCCTCATTAATGGCCAGACAAAACGACTGCCCACCCTGATCAGAGGCAATTGAAGACTGTGATGGTGGGAGTGGGAGGGGGAGGGGGAGTGATGGGCTGGGTTGGTGCAGGGGGAGGTGAGGGAGCAAGTTTGCAAAATATCCTCTCAAATGAAATTTGCAATAGGGCTGCGCTGATGAAATTTGTAGCAAAGCAAACTTCAGACCCCAAAAGGAAACGTGTCGGGAGAGTTTACTGAGATCCTCCTTCAAGGGCCCCATTTGGATCATTTTCATTTACTGTATATCTTTGGAGGAAAACAATTAGTTCCACAGGCTGGGATACTTTCTTCTGGAACAGAGAAGAGTGGTGAATCTTTAAGATTATTGGGGGGGCGGCACGTGGCGCAGTGGTTAGCATTGCTGCCTACAGCGCTGAGGACCCGGGTTCGAATCCCGGCTCTGGGTCTCTGTCCGTGTGGAGTTTGCACATTCTTCCCGTGTCTGGGTGGGTTTCGCCCCCACTACCCAAAGATGTGCAGGGTAGGTGGATTGGCCACGCTAAATTGCCCCTTAATTGGGAAAATAAATTATTGGGTACTCTAAATGTAAAAAAACAAAAGATTATTGGAAAGGTTTGACAGAGTAGATGAGGGAAGATTTTTCCACTTTATTCCATCATTCATAATAATATTTATCAGTATCACAAGTAGGCTTACTACACTGCAATGAAGTTACTGTGAAAATCCACACTCCGGCGCCTGTCAGGGTAGATTGAGGGCGAATTTAGAATGTCCAATTCACCTAACAAGCATGTTTTTCAAGACTTGTGGGAGGAAACCGGAGTGTCCAGGGAAAACCCACGCAGACATAAGGGCCGGGATTCTCCCCTACCCGGCGGGTCGGGGGGTCCCGGCGGGATGGAGTGGCGGCAACCACTCTGGCGTCGGGCCGCCCCAAATTTCTCCGCACCTTTAGGGGCCAAGCCCTCACCTTGAGGGGCTAGGCCCGCGCCGAAGTGGTTGGCACGCCGCTGGCTGCGGGAAAGGCCTTTGGCGCCATGCCAACCGGGGCCGAAAGGACTTCACCGGCCGGCGGAAGTCCACGCATGCGTGGGAGTATCAGCGGCTGCTGACGTTGTCCCCGTGCATGCTCGGGGGGGGGGGGGGGGGGTCTCTTCCGCGTCGGCCATGGTGAAGACTGTGGCCGAGGCGGAGGGAAAAGAGTGCCATCACGGCACAGGCCCGCCCGCGGATCAGTGGGCCCCGATCGCGGGCCAGGCCACCGTGGGGGCACCCCCCCGGGGCCAGATCGCCCCGCGCCCCCCCCCAGGACCCCGGAGCCCGCCCGCGTTGCCTGGTCCCGCCGGTAAGAGAGGTGGTTTGATTCCCGCCGACGGGACTGGCATGACAGCAGCGGGACGTCGGCCCATCCCGAGTCGGAGAATCGCCGGGGCAGGCTAGCCGACTGGTTACTCGCGATTCCTGCCCCAGCCGAATATCTGGTGCCGGGGAATTCGTCAACCGGCGGGGGCAGGATTCATGCCAGCCCCCGGTGATTCTCCAACCCGGTGGGGGGTCGGTGAATCCCGCCCAAGGTAGCTACTAATGAATCCAATAGAGAATTCTCTTTATCCAGGGAATGGCAAGAATGTGGAACTCGCTACTACAGGCACGGTTAAAGAGAATAGATATATTAAAGGGAAAGCCTTTGCGATAGGGTTATGTGGCGAGCATTGCGGAAAGCTAGTATGGAGCACAGTCACTCGCATGGACTGGTTGGCCGAATCACCCGTTCCTGTGCTATGCATCCCATGTAATTCTGTGTAGACAGCTGGACTGGTGAAGTTAGCTGCCTTATATTCCACAGTGTTGATAACATAGGGAGAAAAAGTCACCTGCCTAGCAACAGGCAGTACTGCCATAGGGAGTGCAGGTCAGTGATTCCGTGTTGTGGCCCATTTCCAATCTGCAACCCTTCAGCAACGCTGGGAGAAAGGGATAGCTGAATTCCCCTCTCATGACTGCTCACCACAGCTTCGGGTGAAGTAAGATCCATTTGATCTCAACCCTTCCAGAATACCAACTGCACTACCTACGCATGGCAGCTGGGAATTCTGTCCTCTACTGATCAACATCATTTGATGAGGAAATACTACCTGCCACCTGTCATCAATATCGCCTTCATAAGGAGCATCTGTGCTCTTTGCCCTGCTTCCTGCAGTCTTAATCTGGGTTCACTTTCTCCCAAGTCATTAAATATCTTCAAAACCTCGATGGCGTTCCCACTGAAATGTATTTTATCACTATAATCTCTTCCCATGAATTTATGCTGCCTCTCTAATCCTCTCTTCCTGAAGCCAAAACTACCGGCTCAGTCATCCCCGTGGACAGTTCCATATTACGATCCATTCCCTGGCCTCTCGTGTGACTCTCTCGATATAATTAAAGACACACCAAGGCAGACTGAAGCTGATCGCCATGGAGTCCTGGCCTAAAACCGAACCGCAGCTGCTGCTTCTCAGCACCCGAGCAGTAAATTGCACCTCTGTGCTCGCTTCAAGACGATGCAGTCAGACACAAGGTGGGGAAGCAGTGACAAACACCCCCACTCGGCCTCCACCCTGCGTTTCCCGATGGTGCAGGGTGCTCAAACCTTCCTCAAGGGCCCTGAGGGCGGTGGGAGGAAGCCCCCTGGGGGTCATGAGTCCAGTGATTAGCTCTTTGACTCAAACCCTGCCCCCATGAAGCCCACTACCAACCCCCCCCCCCCCCCCCCCACTCCACCCCCCGTCCCTCCCTCCTTCTCCCACCAATCCGCCGTTGTCCATCCTGGGATGGAAGTTAATATCAAGGCCAAGGGGGACGATTTTCTCTCTGATACGGGAGCAGGAATGGAGGCACGTGGACACATCAGGCGGGACTTTCCAGCCCTGCCCGCCAGCGGGATCTTCCTGAAGGTGACCTGTCGCGGCGGGTTGCCCGGCAGCAGGCCGGGTGAGCCAAACAAAATGCTGTAGGCATTGGCGGAACCGGAAGATGCCGTCGGCGGCCAATGGCAAGCTGCCTCTGCCGCCGGGGAACACACCCGGGAGAAAATCCCACCCATGCATTCATGGCACCAGATGGCGTGCCACTCCTGAACCATTTTCCCGGCGGCTAGATCAGCGACGGACCGACACCCACACCTATGTGACAGGTAGCTTGTTAAGAAAATGTAAATGCCAATTATCAAGGCTGACTCACCTCCTCCCCCCCTCCACATCAGGAGCATGGTAGCTGCCTGGAGGTGGCAGCAAATTAGGAGAGGGGAGGGCAGGATGCTTTTGAAGGCCTCCCAAGACCTGCCTCATAGCCACAGCCTATATTAAAGACAGCCCTATATTGTTGGACAGGCTTGTATGTATGATGAACCTGCATGTACAATGGGCCTGTATGTACGACGGGCCTGCATGTACGACGGGCCTGCATGTACGACGGGCCTGTATGTACGATGGGCCTGTATGTATGATGGGCCTGTATGTACAATGGGCCTGTATGTACGACGGGCCTGCATGTACGACGGGCCTGCATGTACGACGGGCCTGTATGTACGATGGGCCTGTATGTATGATGGGCCTGTATGTACAATGGGCCTGTATGTACGATGGGCCTGTATGTACAATGGGCCTGTATGTATGACGGGCCTGCATGTACTACGGGCCTGTATGTACGATGAGCCTGTATGTACGATGGGCCTGTATGTACAATGGGCCTGTATGTATGACGGGCCTGCATGTACTACGAGCCTGTATGTACGATGGGCCTGTATGTACAATGGGCCTGTATGTACAATGGGCCTGTATGTACGATGGGCCTGTATGTACGATGGGCCTGCATGTACGATGGGCCTGTATGTACGACGGGCCTGTATGTACGATGGGCCTGTATGTACAATGGGCCTGTATGTACAATGTGCCTGTATGTACGATGGGCCTGCATGTAAGACGGGCCTGTATGTACGACGGGCCTGTATGTACGACTGGCCTGTATGTACAATGGGCCTGTATGTACGACGGGCCTGTATGTATGACAGGCCTGTGTGTATGACGAACCTGCATGTACTACGGACCTGTATGTATGGCAGCTTTATATGAAAGGCAACGCTGTATTAATGACAGCCCTATATGTATTGGGTAGAGTTATTTTTGAGGTAGTTCTGTATTAATTCAGCCCTCTATCCATGGTAGTCCTGTAAGTCAATGCTGAATTTGGTACTTAAAATAAGAATGTTTTTCACCTGCCAGATATCTTAAGTTACATATGAGATGACTGCAATCCGGAATTTCCCTCTTGTCAGCACAGTGGAGAAACCTGAGCTCCCAGTAACGAAGCAGGAGTAACGCCTTTCCCCTTGCCACCCCGATCCATCCTGCCTCCCGGGAAAATTCCCATCAGTCAAAAGCAAGGATGGAATTTTCCGGCCCCCGCAGCGCGTTCAGCAGGACTGGAATATCCTGCCAGCGGCCAACGCTTCGCCACTTCCGCCATGGGAAAACCCACCGCAGGCGGGGCAAGTGTGGAAAATCCCGACCGGATTCTGACAGTATCCGAAGTAAATTAGTGAGTTAACATCAAGCCCTTCGGAGCCGGACAGCAGCTTACCTCTCCTCTGTGCCCCACGTACACCAGTGCACACAACGGCTGGAAAGCACCCGTTCCGCAGGCCAGAAGGTGGGTTCGGTTATACGGGTGCAGCACCCGCACATAGTTGGCACATTCGCTCTGGAACAGAAAGGAGAGCAGAATAAGGCACTAAGAACAAAGAACAAAGAAAATTACAGCACAGGAAAAGGCCCTTCGGCCCTCCAAGCCTGCACCGACCATGCTGCCCATATGAACTAAACCACCCCAACGCTTCTGGGGCCCAATCCCTCTATTCCCATCCTATTCATGCATTTGTCAAGACACCCCTTAAAAGTCACGATCGTACCTGCTTCCACCACCTCCGGCAGCGAGTTCCAGGCTACCACTACCCTCTGTGTAAAAAACCTGCCTCATACATCTCCTCTAAACCTTGCCCCTCGCACCTTAAACCTATGTCCCCTAGTAATTGACCCCTCCACCCTGGGAAAAAGCTTCTGACTATATGCTATGTCCATACCCCTCATAATTTTGCAGACTTCTATCAGGTCACCCCTCAACCTCCGTCGTTCCTGAGAACAGACTGAGTTTCTCCAACCTCTCCTCATAGCTAATGCCCTCCATACCAGGCAACATTCTGGTAAATCTCTTCTGCACCCTCTCTAAAGCCTCCATATCCTTCTGGTAGTGTGGCGACCAGAATTGAACACTATACTCCAAGTGTGGCCTAACTCCGGCCTCCCCGAACAGGTGCCGAAATGTGGCGACTGGGGGCTTTTCACAGTAACTTCATTGAAGCCTACGTGTGACAATAAGCGATTATTATTATTATTATTATAAGGTTCTATAAAGCTGCAACATGACTTGCCAATTCTTAAGCTCAACGCACCGGCCGATGAAGGCAAGCATGGCTTGTGCCTTCTTGACTACCTTTTCCACCTGTGTTGCAACTTTTAGTGACCTTTGTATTGTACACCCAGATCCGTCTGCCTATCATTACTCTTAAGGGTTCTGCTATTTACTGTATATTTGCCGTCTGTATTAGACCTTCCAAAATGCATGACCTAACATTTGTCTGGATTAGACCTTCGAAAATGCATTACCTCACATTTTCCGGAGTGAGAGTTTGGTGGATCAGATTCGTGTTCATCAAGTGTTGGGACATTTGGATTCTGCCCTCCCCTCCCCATGTTTAAAGGCAACTTCAAACACTCTACAACACACTGTGGGTTATATACAGCTCAGAAACAGGCCATTCGGCCCAACAAGTCAGGTTAAAATTCCCCTCAAATAATTCAACTTCATGCATTTTTTAGCCTAAAAGAATTTCAGGATAAAGTTGCATCAACAACTTGCATTTATATAGCACCCTTAATGTACTATGATGTCATGGGGCACTCTACAGGAGCAACGTCAAACAAAAGTTGACTCCGGGCCACATAAGGAGACATTAGGGCCGTTGAGAGGGAGGTTTCAGGGAGCATCTTGAAGGAGGAGAGAGAGGCACGAAAGGCGGAGAGGCTGAGGGAGGGAATTCCAGAGTGTAGCGTCTAGGTAACTGATGGGACGGCCATCAGTGAGGAGCAAATAAGATCGTGAATGCACAGAAAGAGGCCAAAACTGTTGGACTGCAGAGATCTTTGAGGGTTGTGGGGTTGGTGGAGATTGCAGAGTTAGGGAGGGACGAGGACATGGAGATATTTGAAAACAAAGGGGGAGAATTGTACGAATGTGGCATGCTTAACCATGAGCCAGTGTAGGTCAGTGAACACACGGGTGACGCATGGGTCACATTGATTTATTTATCAATGGCTCCAATCTCATAAGCGTGTGAGCTAAAACTTTTTAAAAAGATAATTGGGCCAGCCTGGTACTCTGCCATTTCCCAGTCTCTGTGATGCTCGATGGGCCGAATGGCCGACTTCTGCTCTTGCGTCTTATGGTCCTGGGGCTGGCGTTTTCCTCAGTGATTCAAATGCAACCTCAAACATTGGGCAACAAACCTGGGTGCTGGCCTTGCCTTCACACACGGCAGTTTCTCAGGCAACAAGAGCAAGCATCATGGGCTGTGAGGACGTCATGGTCTGACACAGACCGATCCAATTCCTATCCCAACTGGGCCCCGCCGTTTGGTTACGATGGCCTCTCCTCCCATGCCCTGCACACAATGGGAGGAAGCAATAGATGACCTTCGACGAGTTAATACTTCACTGCAGTCGGTCCCCTGTGCCAGCTGCTTCACAAGAGGCTGGAAGTCTCCATACCATTTAAGGCCCGATAAGATGCTCTGAGGTTAAGGGGTCCCTTTCTCATTGCACCAGTTGCAGTGAGGAAACGGTGCCCTATTGTTTGTGCAGTGCGGCTTGCTGACTGTTCCTGTGTGGCAAAAAAAAATAATTCCCAGCGAGACACAGAGACTGCTCCTGAGAGATACGTGCTTCCACCATCGTATCAGCCCCTCTGCAGTAACCCTTCCCTCGCTGATGAAAGGGCTTCGCTGAGGTTGGGAAGTGGGCATCATAGAAAAGAAAAGAAAACATCGCCTGCCAAAGAAAGCAGAGAAGAAACAGCCTCTCTTCAGCAGGTCAAAGGAGCAAGATCAGAAATAGAATTTCACATCATTCCCATCACACACTCTAGCGCTTCATAGAATAGGAAAACTCCAGCCCACACTCATCGTGACACATCCCACCCTCATTGTAAGGTTCATAATGCATCATTTGCGATCTGCAGCCCTTATTCCCGAGGAGACACTCAGAATATTATCGGTGATACACGCGCTGCTCTCTGGCCTCCCCAGCTCAACTTTCAACCTGTCCGAAATAGAGCAGCTGCTTCCTCACTGAGAGTAAGTGTCACCCCCCTGTCACTCCAGCCATCCTCTCCTAGCTCCACCGACTCCACATGCCCCGGTGTACTCACCGCAAACTCCCAGCCTTTGTCTTCAAGGCCCTGCAATCCTGAGCTCCTCGAACAACCGGACCTCTCCCCACCCCTGGTCACCCTTCACACTCTCACTGGTGACCAATCAACCAGGACGGTCCTGCCCTCCGCAATTCTCAAGCCTCCACTCTTGCTCACCCCTTCCCATTTTTAAAACCCCAATGTACAAAATGGGGCTCTGTGCGACCTCGGTCATGCCTTCTGCGGTACCCTCAATAACGACGCTTAGAGTGTAAACAGTAAAGAAGGCTTTAATAAACTAAGAACTAGGCTAGAGCCGAGACGTGTGCTAACTGCTGCACTGCCCACAAACCGGCCCCTTATATACGGCTCCCAGATGGGCGGAGCCGGAGGCGGAGTTCCCCAGGGTTCCAAGCCCGGTCTTAAAGGGGACATCACCTTACATGATGACAAGGGTACAGTGTTACAGTAACCGTTCATCACACCTTCCCCGCTGAGGCCCCCTAAATGACCCGTGTTTTTCTCGGAGCTGCAAGCGGCAGGAAACATGCGGCTAAACGCGCTCGCTGTCAGGCATTGTTCCCAATTGGTTGATGTCGTGTTGTTCAACCTAGGGTAACATGGACTGCACACGATGCAGTTAACTGATCAAGTATACACCAAATGTGGGCGTTGGTTCAATATAAGATTTATTGAACTTCAGTAATGAAGCACACAGCTGCCTGTGGGTTGACTCTCTACTACTCTAAGTAAACTAACATTAACTATCTAGACCGGGCTAGCTCAGATCCACGTGTAGAAGGTGTTGAATGTTTTGTACACCCTGACTGTCACTACAGCTATCACCAGTGGAAAGAGGCAGAGTGCTGATGCCTCGTGTGTTTTATAGTTGGAAGCCCCCCCTCTGGTGTCCTGCCTTGTGATTGGTCGTGTTCTGTTCTGTATATTGATTGGCTCACCTGGGTGTCTGTCACTGCCTGCTTTTGAAATGAAATGAAATGAAAATCGCTTATTGCCACAAGTCGGCTTCAAATGAAGTTACTGTGAAAAGCCCCTAGTCGCTACATTCCGGCGCCTGTTCGGGGAGGCTGTTACAGGAATCGAACCGTGCTGCTGGCCTGCTTTCAAAGCCAGCGATTTAGCCCTGTGCTAAACAGCCCCTTTTACCTCATGATGTGCACGGGTGCATATTATGACAGTTGACTCGAGCCCAGACTCGACTCAAAACATCGACTCTGTTTCTTTCTCTCCCCAGATGCCAGACCGGCTGGGTTTTTACTTCAAACCTCCAGTATTTTGTTTTTATTTTACAGAAACTGATGATCTCCTTCCACCATTTTGAATGGTGAGGCAGCTTCATTTTATGCACAAGGAATATTTTGAGCAAACAAAGTTAGGCGACCACAAATTGGGAGGTAGATGGGGAAAGAGTGACAAAGAATAAAAGATTGACTAATGTTCTCTCTTATTATTTGCAATCAGGACCTGTGGATTCTTTACCATGTCCCACTTCCTTATTCTTGATAAGTGGGGGTGGGTCATAGAATCCCAACAGTGCAGAAGGAAGCTATTCGACCCTTTGAATCTGCACCGACCCTCCAGAAGAGCACCTTACCCAGGCCTATTCCCCGCCCTAGCCCCGTAACTGCATAATCCCACCTAACCTTTGGGCACACATGGGAAATTTATCATGGCCAATCCACCTAACTTGCACATCTTTGGACTGTGGGAGGAAACCGGAGCACCCGGAGGAAACCCACGCAGACACGGGGAGAAAGTGCAAACTCCACACAGACACCCAAGGCTGGAATTGAACCTGGGTCCCTGGCGCTGTGAGGCAGCAGTGCTAACCACTGTGCCACGTGCTACCCGGGTGAAAGGTTATCGCGTGGTCGGTGGGAATGTAGAGTTGAGGTTACAATCAGATTTACCACAACATCATCAGGTTACATCACTTGAATCTCAACAAGGAAGCTAATGGAAAATGCCCGTCCAATGACCTAAGTCAAAGGTCACTGGCTGCCGTAATTAATGGTCAGTTAGGTCATTCGTCCCAGCTGCTCATATCAGGCCTTCACAAGGTCTCATTGATCCTCCTATGAGCAACATTTAACATTAGCCGAAACAGGGCTGGCATTTTTGTTGCTTAGCGTGTCACGGTTAAGCTGGACCCATAACTGGGACCACCAGCCAGTCTACTCTCCAAACTCAGTGCCACTAGTGTGTCGTGTGTGAACTCCCACAACTATCCTGCCAAATCCCTTTGCCAAACTAAACGCCAACAGAGAGCGTAAAAGTCCTGTGTCCCTTAATTTAAGCAGAAAGATAAGTCAGGATGAATACAAAATTACTTTCTCACTGGTAACTTCCTGTCTATAAAAGCCCCATTGATGAGTCAGCTTTTATTTGAGATTCCAGGGACCCAGCACAGGGTCTGCTATCTGCTGTCAGTCAACAGGAACGCAATTTACTGGTATCGCGGGTTGGTGCATGCGTGGGAGCGCCAGCGTGTGCTGGCGTCATCCCGGCGCATGCGCACGGGGGTTCTTCTCCGAGGTTGACAGCGGCCGGTGCGGAGGGAACGAGTGCCCCCACGGCACAGGCGGGACCGGCCAAGAACGGGTGGCCACTCGGCCCATCGCGGGCCGGAGAATCGCCGGGGGGGGGGGGGGGCGTTGTAAGCAGCGGCCGACCGGCGCGCCACGATTCCCGCCCCCGTCAAAATCCCGGCGCCGGGAGTTTAGAGGTTGTGGAAAGGAACTGTGGGAAGAAGGAGGACCTTCAGGGATTTTGTAGAATTTACAGTGCAGAAGGAGGCCACTCGGTCCATCGAGTCTGCACCGGCCCTTGCAAAGAGCACCCCACTTAAGCCCACGCCTCCACCCCCTCCCCGTAATTCAGTAACCCCACCTAACCTTTTTGGACACCAAGGGCTATTTATCATGGCCAACCCACCTAACCTGCACATCTTTGGACTGTGGGAGGAAACCGGAGCACCCGGAGGAAACCCACGCAGACACGGGGAGAACCTGCGGACTCCGCAAAGAGGGTGACCCAGGCCGGGAATCAAACCTGGGACTCTGGAGCTGTGAAGCAACAGTTCTAACCACTGTCCTACCGTGACGCCCATTTGGGGAGGGGTGGTGGCTGCTCGTGATGGGCCCTGGGGACCCAGAATGGAGATTTCCCCCTTTGCATTACAGCAGCCCACACAGCTAAAGCTATTAGGCTACCTGTTTGAATTTACATAGAATTTACATATAATTTACAGTGCAGAAGGAGGCCATTCGGCCCATCGAGTCTGCACCGGCTCTTGGAAAGAGCACCCTACCCAAGGTCCACACCTCCACCCTATCCCCATAACCCAGTAACCCCACCCAACACTAAGGGCAATTTTGGACACTAAGGGCAATTTATCATGGCCAGTCCACCTAACCTGCACATCTTTGGACTGTGGGAGGAAACCGGAGCACCCGGAGGAAACCCATGCACACACGGGGAGGATGTGCAGACTCCGCACAGACAGTGACCCAAGCCGGAATCGAACCTGGGACCCTGGAGCTGTGAAGCAATTGTGCTATCCATTTGGTGTGCATCTGCCTTGCTGGCGGTAAAATGGTAGCAGGGTTAAGAGGAGGCCCTTAACTAGCCATTCATTGGTCACTTAAGGTCTCAATGCCGGGCCCAATGCCTCCACTCGTCCCTTGTAACATTTGAGACATTTCGGGGTGAGCGGATAGCTGGCGCGCAGGCCATGCTCTGCACATTACGAAATCCACAACCCCCCTACCCGCACCTTGCTATTGACATCAAACCTCAAGACGGGCATATAAAATCCGGCCCTCTGCTTCAAGCACTAACTCCAGCAGTGAAACTCCACAGCCTCACAATCCTCTGTGGGCCGAAAAACATTCTTCGCTCTGAGCTCACTGCACCTTGTGGGACCTGAGGAAGCCATTAATTATGAAGCAGAAGAGTGTAAATACACACGGCAGACGGAGACCAGGGCGTAAGGTGAGCTGAAGAGTGACAAGCTGCAATGGAAAAACCCGAGACACGCCTGATAAAACGGATGAGGGAATGACAAGGTTGGGGTTTTAACCTGGAATACACGGCAAATTATTCTTAAACATGGAGCAAGCCTATTGAAACGGCTGAATGGTAGTTTTCCCAAAAGACTTTATTGGAGGCAATAAATCTTTTACACTTACAAATGGGTCTTTTCCCTTGAGGGCACATTCCTCCTCCTGACCGGGCAGAGCTGGCCAGTAAATCTGGAAGGGAACAAGGAAGAGAATCATTAAACTCGCATTAAATAACAATAAATCCAACAAGTGATTCATGCACAGAAGTGGAGCAATTGTCAGATGTTGTCCCAAAGAGTGTTAATCACCAATAATCCTCCCCCCGCCACCTCCGACCATTTTGGTGTAACGTGTTATTAATATGACAAAGGATACTATTTCTCCTTAATAGTTCAGCGCTCAAGAAAAAAAAACCACTCGCATTTATATAGGACTTTATCACTTTTGAATATTTCGAAGCACTTTACACAATGGATTATGTTATGAGTTGCAGCGACTTGTACACAGAAAAGCACATCACTGTCCGGACCATCATTACCCCCACAGGGGACACAGGAGCAGGAGGAGGCCAATTGGTCCCTCGAGCGTATTCCACCATTCAGTGAGTTCATGGCTGATCTGTGACCTCACTCCACAATCCCTCCTTTGCCCCATGTCCCGAAAGACAAAAAAATGTAAAGTTAACATCTGACCCAAACTCCCACCTTTTCACCTATAACCAGCTGCGGCTCACTGGGTAGCAGGCTCAACTCTGAATCCAGCCAGGGCTCGAGCACAGAAATAAAAGCTGACAGCCCACACATAGGGTGTGCTACACTGTCAGAAGTGCTGTACTTTGAATGTGATATTAAACCGAGGTCCCCATCTGCTTACCCAGGTAGGTGCCAACCATATCACAGGAATAGTGTTGCCAAATCTAGCTGGGAGACATCAGCGGACATGACGTCACTGAATTCATAGAATCGTGGAATCCCTACAGTGCAGAAGGAGGCCATTCGGCCCATCAACTATGCGCTGATCCTTGGAAAGAGCACCCTACCTAGGCCCAAACTCTAAACCTATCCCCATAACTCAGTAACCCCACCTAACCTTTTGGGCACTAAGGGGCAATATACCGTGGCCAATCCACCGAATCTCCACATCTTTTGCGGCCTGGTGGAGACCGTGGAGCACGTTTATGTTGTTTGTCCTACACCGCACTCCCTTTTTGCTTTCTTGACGACGTTGTTGTTGAGGTTTTCTTTGCACTTCAGCTCCTGATCTACGGGCATCCGGTGTGGAGGTGGGGGGGGGGGGGGGGAGGAAGGCAGAGGGTCTCCTCGTGAACCTGCTCCTGGGCCTGGCCAGACTTGCCATTAATTTTTTTTTTTTTTTTTTTTTTTTTTTTTTTTTTTTATAAATGTTTTATTGAAATATTTTTTCCCAACAACAATTTTTTCCCCTCTTACAAAGCAAACGCAACAATAACAATACAGAAATTTTAAACAATACACAAGTAACAAAAACCCTTTATCTTTGACCTAAACTAAACACCCCCCCACACCCCCCCCCCCCCCCCCCCCTTCCCCCCTGGGTTGCTGCTGCTGGTCATCTGTCTTCCCTCTAACGTTCCCCTAGGTAGTCGAGAAATGGCTGCCACCGCCTGGTGAACCCTTGAGCCGATCCTCTCAGGGCAAACTTTATCTGCTCCAGTTTAATGAACCCCGCCATATCATTTACCCAGGCCTCCAGTCCCGGGGGGTTTCGCCTCCTTCCACATGAGTAGGATCCTGCGCCGGGCTACTAGGGACGCAAAGGCCACAACGTCGGCCTCTTTCGCCTCCTGCACTCCCGACTCTTCCGCAACTCCAAATAGAGCTAACCCCCAGCCTGGTTTGACCCGGGCCCTCACCACCCGCGAAATCACTCCCGTCACTCCCTTCCAATACCCTTCCAGTGCCGGGCATGCCCAAAACATATGTGCGTGGTTTGCCGGGGCTCCCGCCACACCTCCCACATTTGTCCTCCACTCCAAAGAACCTGCTCAATCTTGCTCCCGTTATGTGTGCTCTATGTAGCACCTTAAATTGAATCAGGCTAAGCCTGGCGCATGAGGAAGAGGAATTTACCCTGCTTAGGGCATCAGCCCACATACCCTCCTCTATCTCCTCCCCTAGTTTTCTTCTCCACTTTCCTTTAGTTCGTCCCACCGACTCCTCCCCCTCTTCCCTCATCTCTCGGTAATCTCTGACACCTTGCCCTCTCCGACCCACACCCCTGAAAGCACCCTGTCCTGTATCCCCTGTGTCGGGGAGCAATGGAAATTCCCTCACCTGTTGTCTAGTAAATGCCCTCACCTGCATATATCTCAAGAAATTTCCCCGGGGCAACTTATACTTTTCCTCCAATGCTCCCAAGCTCGCAAAAGTCCCATCTATAAATAAATCTCCCACCCTCCTAATTCCCAACTGGAACCAGCTCTGAAATCCTCCATCCATTCTTCCTGGGGCGAACCTATGGTTGTTCCTGATTGGGGACCCACCAGGGCTCCCCGCACCCCTCTCTGTCGCCTCCACTGTCCCCAGATATTCAATGTTGCCGCCACCACCGGGTTCGTGGTAAACTTTTTAGGTGAGATCGGTAGCGGCGCCGTCACCAGCGCCTCTAAACTCGTCCTTTACAGGACTTTCTCTCCAGTCTTTCCCACGCCGCTCCCCTCACCCTCCATCATCCATTTACGTATCATTGCCACATTGGCGGCCCAATAGTAATCGCCCAAGTTCGGTAGTGCCAATCCTCCTCTGTCCCTACTACGCTGAAGGAACCCCCTCCTTACTCTCGGAACTTTCCCTGCCCACACGAAGCTCGTGATGCTCCTGTCTATTTTATTAAAAAAGGTCTTAGTGATTAGTATAGGGAGACATTGAAATACAAATAAGAACCTCGGGAAGGACCATCATCTTAATTGCTTGCACCCTGCCCGCCAGCGATAGAGGCTGCATGTCCCACCTCTTGAAGTCCTCCTCCATTTGTTCTACCAACCGTGTCAGATTAAGTCTGTGCAAGGTTCCCCAGCTCCTAGCGATCTGAATCCCCAGGTATCGGAAGTTCTTTCCACTTTCCTTAGAGGCAAGCCTTCTATCTCTCTACTCTGGTCCCCTGGATGTATCACAAATAATTCACTCTTCCCCATGTTTAGCCTATACCCGAGAAATCCCCGAACCCCCTCAAATTCGCATAACCTCTATCATTCCCCCCGCTGGGTCCGACACGTATAACAATAGGTCATCCGCATATAACGAGACTCGGTGTTCTTCTCCCCCTCTAATCACCCCTCTCCATTTCCTGGAGTCTCTCAACGCCATGGCCAGAGGTTCAATTGCCAACGCGAACAACAATGAGACAGCGGGCATCCCTGTCTTGTTCCCCTATATAGTCGGAAATACTCCGATCTATGTCGACCTGTAACTACGCTTGCCGTTGGAGCCCCATAAAGAAGTCTAACCCAGCTAATAAACCCGTTCCCAAACCCAAACCTCCTTAACACTTCCCATAAATACTCCCACTCCACCCTATCAAATGCCTTCTCTGCGTCCATTGCCGCCACTATTTCTGCCTCCCCCTCCACTGGGGGCATCATTATCACCCCTAATAGTCGTCGCACGTTAACATTCAGTTGTCTCCCTTTTACGAACCCTGTCTGGTCTTCGTGCACCACCCCCGGGACACAGTCCTCTATCCTCGATGCCAGTACCTTTGCAACAATTTGGCGTCCACGTTCAACAATGAAATGGGTCCTATAGGACCCGCACTGCAACGGATCTTTATCCCTCTTCAAAATTAACGATATCGTCGCCTCCGACATCGTCGGGGGTAGAGTCCCCCCTTTCCTGGCCTCATGAACGTCCCTCACCATCAACGGGGCCAACAAGTCCACATATTTTCTGTAATACTCCACCGGGAACCCGTCTGGTCCTGGGGCCTTCCCTGCTTGCATGCTTCCCAGTCCCTTAATAACCTCGTCCACCCCAATCGGTGCCCCCAGGCCTACCACCCCCGCTCCTCCACTTTCGGGAACCTCAATTGGTCCAGGAACTGCCGCATCCCCTCCTCTCCCTCTGGGGGTTGAGACCTATACAGTTCCTCATAAGAAGGTCTTGAACACCTCATTTATCTTTCCTGCCCTTCGCACCGTGTGTCTCCCCTTTCGTCTCTAATTCCTCCTATTTCCCTCGCTGCCTGCCCTCTTTCGCAATTGATGAGCCAACAGGCGACTCGCCTTTTCCCCATATATCATACCTCCTCCCCTGTGCCTTCCTCCACAGTACCTCCGCCTTTCTGGTGGTCAGAGGTCAAATTCCGTCTGGAGTCGTCTCCTCTCCCTGTACAATTCCTCCTCCGGGGTCTCTGCAAATTCCCTATCCACCCTTAAAATCTCCCCCAGTAATCTTTCCCTTTCCTTGGCCTCTGTTTTCCTTTTGTGGGCCCCAATGGAGATCAGCTCTCCTCTGACCACTGCTTTTAGTGCTTCCCATACCACTCCCACAGGACCTCGCCGTCGTCATTGACCTCCAGGTATCTCTCAATACACCCCCGCACTCTTGCACACACTCCCTCATCCGCCATCAGTCCACATCTAATCGCCAGAGTGTTCTCTGCTCCCTTTCCTCTCCTAATTCCAGGTCCACCCAATGTGGGGCATGATCCGAAACCGCTATGGCTGAGTACTCAGCTTCTTCCACCCTAGAGATCAACGGACCTTCCCAAAACAAAAATCTATCCGGGAGTACACTTTATGGACATGGGAGAAGAAGGAATACTCCCTAGCCCTAGGTCTAAGAAATCGCCATGGATCCACTCCCCCCATTTGGTCCATAAACCCCTTAAGTACCTTGGCCGCTGCCGGCCTTCTTCCGGTCCTTGAGCTGGATCTATCTAGCCCCGGGTCCAGCACCGTATTAAAGTCCCCTCCTAAAATCAAGTTTCCTACCTCCAGGTCCGGTATACGCCCCAGCATCCGTCTCATAAATCCCGCATCGTCCCAGTTTGGGGCATACACGTTAACCAACACGACCTCCATTCCCTCCAGCCTGCCACTCACCATTACATATCTACCTCCGCTATCTGCTACGATGTTCTTTGCTTCAAATGCGACCTGTTTCCCCACCAAAATGGCCACCCCTCTATTCTTTGCGTCCAGTCCTGAGTGGAACACCTGTCCCACCCATCCTTTCCTTAGCCTAACTTGGTCCGCCACCTTTAGGTGCGTCTCTTGGAGCATAACCACGTCTGCCCTTAGTCCTTTCAAATGCGCGAGCACTCGGGCCCTTTTTATCGGTCCGTTCAGGCCTCTCACGTTCCACGTGATCAGCCTCACTAGGGGGCTACCTGCCCCCCTCCCGTGTCGACTAGCCATTACCTTCTCTAGGCCAGTCCCATATCCCGCCTCCACGCTCCCGCTCGCTCCCCCAGCGTCGCACACCATCCCCGCCCACCCACTCTTTAGCCATTTCCTTTTGGATTTCCGCAGCAGCAACCCAGTTGTCCCCCCCCCCCTTCTCCCTCCCTCCTCCCCTCCCCGCTAGATCTCTTTCTAGCTTGATTGCTCCCCCCATATTACTTCCGTAAGTCAGCTGACTTCAACTGACCCCGGCTACTCCTGCTCACTCCTCGACCCCCCCCATGTGGGGAACTCCCATCCGCCTTGCGCCTGTCTTCCCGCCTTATTCTTTCTGGTGCGGGAACATCCCTTTACCTGACCCGCCTCTTATGGCGCAGCTCCCTTTCCCCTCCCCCTCCCCTTCCCCATTCTCCAACTATGTCCCGTCTTTCCCCCCTCACCGGCGCCCACATTTCCCCAATGTCTCCCCCCTTCCCTGTTTACTTCTCAATTAACTTCCACCGTAACATTAACAATAACATTTCCTGCAGCATCAGTCCCTCAGTTCCGATCCAATTTCTCTTCTTTGATGAAGGTCCATGCTTCCTCCGCCGTCTCGAAATAATGGTGTCTCTCCTGATACGTGACCCATAGTCTTGCCGGCTGCAGCATCCCGAACTTCACCTTCCTTTTATGCAACACCTCTTTGGCTCGGTTGAAGCTCGCCCTCCTTCTCGCCACCTCCGCACTCCAATCCTGGTATACCCGTACCACTGCATTCTCCCATCTGCTACTCCGCACCTTTTTAGCCCATCTCAGGACCTCTTCTCTATCCTTAAGGCGGTAAAATCGCACGATTATCGCCCTGGGTGGTTCTCCCGCTTTTGGTCTTCTCGCCGGAATCCGATTTGCCCACTCCACCTCCAAGGGGCCCGTAGGGGCCTCAGCACCCATCAGTGAGCTCAGCATCGTACTTGCGTACGCTCCACAGTCCACTCCTTCCACACCCTCAGGGAGACCCAGTATCCGAAGGTTCTTCCTTCGCGCTCCATTTTCTAGGGCTTCGATCCTTTCAGTACACTTTTTATGAAGTGCCTCGTGCGTCTGTGTCTTAACCGCCAGGCCCAGGATCTCGTCCTCAATATCTGTCACCTTCTGCTCCACCACACGGAGCTCTGTCTCCTGGGTCTTTAATGTCTCCTTGAGCCCCTCAATTGCCTGTAGCAACGGGGTCAGCACCTCCCTCTTCAGCAGCTCCACGCACCGTCTCACAATTTCATGCTCAGGCCCCCATGTCGCCTGCGCTTTCTCCGCCGCCATCTTGTACTTCTCTCTTTCTGACCCTTTGGTCGACGATTCCTCGCGCTGCAGCCGCCGCCGCCGGTTTTTTCCTCCTTCGTTTGGGGGGGACTCCCTTCTCACACGCCCCACACCGGGTTGCGTCGTCGAAAAATTCCCCGTTGAGGCTCTTAAAAGAGCCCGAAGGTCCGTCGGAGCTGGAGCCGCCGAAGCGTGCGGCTAGCTAGGCATCACCGCAACCGGAAGTCCCTTCAGTGGCCTTGATGAGGTCTTTTCACAGTTGTTCCCTCTGCTGCTAGAATTCACCTTTGATACAGGCCCTCAGGTCAGCTTGCAGCTTTAAGCTTGCCCTTCCCCCGCCTGCATGCTGGAAGAGGCCCTGTTTATCCTGTAGTTGCAGCCAAATCTTTCACTGTTTCTGCGTGTGTCTGGCAACCAAGAGACATACCCTTCCTGGGGGACACTGTCGGGGGAATATTGCCGCCTTCTTCCCACACCGGGAAATGTCAAACAAATGCCGTGGGGGCCCTGTAAAAGAGCCCAAAAGTCCGTTCCAAGCAGGAGCTGCCGAATATGCGACCTAGCTCTGCATAGCCGCACCCGGAAATCCCCAGACTTGCCATTAATAGGTCCAGGCAGCGGGCGACCGAGGGGGTCGTCCGGCCCGACTGTCTGCCCCTCTTCCGCGGCCTTGTTCGCGGCCGGGTGTCCCTGGAGAGGGAGCATGCGGTGTCCACGGGCACACTCGAAACTTTCCGTACTCGGTGGGCACCCCAATTATCGACCCCAATTTTCACACTTTAATTTGGTGGGTTTTTGATAAGTTTTTGTTCCTTTCCTCGTTTTGTTTGGGCTGTGATCCACTCGCTGTTTTGGGGCACTCCCCACTTTTGCTTTATCCACCAGTTACTTTTTGTTCTTTTTGCTTGGTTGTTTTTACACCCAGAATCACGCCAATGCCAGTGGTGGATGCTGGCCCAATCCTGCACACGTAAATAAGCGTGCAGGTCATAAACCCCCCCCACCCCCCAAAAAAAACTTACATCAAATTGCAGTGATGCTACCTTATAAAAGGACAAGTCATCTTACCGACTCCCCTCAACTCCCCCACCCAGATCCCTGCTCCCTAACACGCATGGGTGCCCAGGGATGACCAAACTCTCCCCTAACCACCCACCATCCTCTCCCGTTACCACCCACCCCCTCTCCCGTTACCGCCCATCCCCTCTCCCGTTACCACCCACCCCCCTCTCCCGTTACCACCCACCCCCCTCTCCCGTTACCGCCCATCCCCTCTCCCGTTACCACCCACCCCCCTCTCCCGTTACCACCCACCCCCCTCTCCCGTTACCACCCACCCCCCCTCTCCCGTTACCACCCACCCCCCTCTCCCGTTACCACCCACCACCTCTCCCGTAACCACCCACCATCCACTCCTGTTACCACCCACCCCTTCTCCCGTAACCATCCACCCCCCTCTCCCGTAACCACCCACCCCCGCTCCCGTTACCACCCACCCCCCTCTCCCGTAACCACCCACCCCCCTCTCCCGTAACCACCCACCCCCGCTCCCGTTACCACCCACCCCCCTCTCCCGTTACCACCCACACCCTCTCCCGTAACCACCCACCCCCCTCTCCCGTTACCACCCACCCCCCTCTCCCGTGACCACCCACCCCCTCTCCCGTAACCACCCACCCCCCTCTCCCGTAACCACCAACCCCCCTCTCCCGTAATCACCCACCCCCTCTCCCGCAACCACCCACCCCCCTCTTCCGTTACCACCCACCCCCTCTCTCGTTACCACCCACCCCCCTCTCCTGTAACCACCAACCCCCCTCTCCCGTAACCACCCACCCCCTCTCCCGTAACCACCCACCCCCTCTCCCGTAGCCATCCACCCCCCTCTCCCATTACCACCCACCCCCCTCTCCCGTTACCACCCACCCCCTCTCCCGTAACCACCCAGCCCCTCTCCCGTTACCACCCACCCCCCTCTCCCATAACCACCCACCCCCCTCTCCCATTACCACGCACCCCCCTCTCTCATTACCACCCACCCCCCTCTCCCGTTACCACCCACCCCGCTCTCCCGTTACCACCCACCTCCTCTCCTGTAACCACCCACCCCCCTCTCCCGTTACCACCCACCCCCCTCTCCCGTTACCACCCACCCCCCTCTCCCGTTACCACCCACCCCCCTCTCCCGTTACCACTCACCCCCTCTCCCGTTACCACCCACCCCCTCTCCCGTTACCACCCACCCACCCCCCTCTCCCGTTACCACCCACCTCCTCTCCCGTTACCACCCACCCCCTCTCCCGTAACCACCCACCCCCCCTCCCGTTACCACCCACCCCCCTCTCCCGTTACCACTCACCCCCCTCCCGTAACCACCCACCCCCTCTCCCGTTACCCCCCACCCCCCTCTCACGTAACCACCCACCCCCTCTCCCGTTATCACTCATCCCTCTTTCCTGATGGCCAAACATTCATTTCTAGGCAGCTTTTCCTGGGTGAGTAACCTCGTACTTATTCATACTTTTTCCACAGAGTACCCCAAACCCGCTCCTCTTGAGAAATAGCGAGGGAAAGAGAGAGAGAAAGAAGAATAATTTGTAACCCCGTTACTGTGGGATTTTAAACTGAGAGACTGAAATCCTGGCACAGTGGTTAGCACTGTTGCTTCACAGTGCCAGGGTCCCGGGTTCGATTCCTGGCTTGGGTCACTGTCTGTGCAGAGTCTGCACGTTCTCCCCGTGTCTGCGTGGGTTTCCTCCTAGTGCTCCGGTTTCCTCCCACAAGCCCCAAAAGACGTGCTTGTTAGGTGAATTGGACATTCTGAATTCTCCCTCAGTGTACCCGAACAGGTGCTGGAGTGTGGCGACTAGGGGATTTTCACAGTCACTTCATTGCAGTGTTAATGTAAGCTTACGCATGACAATAATAAAGATTATTATTATTATTATTTACCTTGGCGAAAATTTCTGCCAGTTTAGTTCAGCCTTTCAGTGTAAATGGTTCCACATTTCATTGCATTGATTCAGATAATCCTAAACAATGCACAAAGATGAACTTTCTGCTAAACCATTGCCAGTGGAAACTAATCAAGTAGCTGGTTCTAGGGTGAATGTGCTAAATTGAGGGAAGGCTAATTTTAACAATATTAGGCGGGAGCTGAAGAACTTAGATTGGGGGCGGATGTTTGAGGGTAAATCAACACCTGACATGTGGGAGGCTTTCAAATGTCAGTTGAAAGGAATTCAGGACCGGCATGTTCCTGTGAGGAAGAAGGATAAATACGGCAAATTTCGGGATCCTTGGATAACGAGAGATATGGTAGGCCTCGTCAAAAAGAAAAAGGAGGCATTTGTCAGGGCTAGAAGGCTGGGAACAGACAAAGCCTGTGTGGAATATAAGGAAAGTAAGAAGGAACTTAAGCAAGGAGTCAGGAAGGCTAAAAGGGGTCACGAAAAGTCATTGGCAAATAGGGTTAAGGAAAATCCCAAGGCTTTTTACACGTACATAAAAAGTAAGAGGGTAGCCAGGGAAAGGGTGGGCCCACTGAAGGACAGGCGAGGGAATCTATGTGTGGAGCCAGAGGAAATAGGCGAGGTACTAAATGAATACTTTGCATCAGTATTCACCAAAGAGAAGGAATTGGTGGATGTTGAGTCTGGAGAAGGGTGTGCAGATAGCCTGGATCACATTGAGATCCAGAAAGACGAGGTGTTGGGTGTCTTGAAAAATATTAAGGTAGATAAGTCCCCAGGGCCTGATGGGATCTACCCCAAAATACTGAAGGAGGCTAGAGAGGAAGTTGCTGAGGCCTTGACAGAAATCTTTGGCTCCTCACTGTCTTCAGGTGATGTCCCAGAGGACTGGAGAATAGCCAATGTTGTTCCTTTGTTTAAGAAGGGTATCAAGGATAATCCAGGGAACTACAGGCCGTGTGCCTTACGTCAGTGGTAGGGAAATTACTGGAAAGAATTCTTCGAGACAGGATCTACTCCCATTTGGAAGCAAATGGACAGATTGGCGAGAGGCATCACGGTTTTGTGAAGGGGAGGTTGTGTCTCACTAACTTGATAGAGTTTTTCAAAGAGGTCACAAAAATGATGCAGGTAGGGCAGTGGATGTTGTCTATATGGACTTCAGTAAGGCCTTTGACAAGGTCCCTCATGGCAGACTGGCCCAAAAGGTGAAGTCACACGGGATCATGGGTGAGCTGGCAAGATGGATACAGAACTGGCTAGGTCATAGAAGGCAGAGAGTAGCAATGGAAGGGTGCTTTTCTGATTGGAGGGCTATGACTAGTGGTGTTCCGCATGGATCAGTGCTGGGACCTTTGCTGTTCGTAGTATATATAAATGATTTGGAGGCAAATGTAACTGGTCTGATTAGTAAGTTTGCAGACGACACAAAGGTTGGTGGAATTGCGGATAGCGATGAGGACTGTCAGAGGATACAGCAGGATTTAGATTGTTTGGAGACTTGGGCGGAGAGATGGCAGATGGAGTTTAATCCAGACAAATGTGAGGTAATGCATTTTGGAAGGTCTAATGCAGGTAGGGAATATACAGTGATTGGTAGAACCCTCAAGAGTATTGACAGTCAGAGAGATCTAGGTGTACAGATCCCGAGGTTACTGAAAGGGGCAACACAGGTGGAGAAGGTAGTCAAGAAGGCATACGGCATGCTTGTCTTCATTGGCCGGGGCATTGAGTATAGGAATTGGCAAGTCATGTTGCAGCTGTATAGAACCTTAGTTAGGCCACATTTGGAGTATCATGTTCAATTCTAGTCGCCACACTACCAGAAGGATGTGGAGGCTTTAGAGAGGGTGCAGAAGAGATTTACCAGGATGTTGCCTGGTATGGAGGGCATTAGCTATGAGGCGAGGTTGAATAAATTTGGTTTGTTCTCACTGGAACGACGGAGGTTGAGGGGTGATCTGATAGAGGTCTACAAAATTATGAGGGGCATAGACAGAGTGGATAGTCAGAGGCTTTTTCCCAGGGTAGAGGGGTCAATTACTAGGAGGCATAGGTTTAAGGTGCGAGGGGCAAGGTTCAGAGGAGATGTACGAGGCAAGTTTTTTACAGAGAGGGTAGTGGGTGCCTGGAACTCGCTGCCGGAGGAGGTGGTGGAAGCAGGGACGATAGTGACATTTAAGGGTCATCTTGACAAATACATGAATAGGATGGGAATAGAGGGATATGGACCCCGGAAGTGCAGAAGATTTTAGTTTAGACGGGCAACATGATCGACACAGGCTTGGAGGGCCGAAGGGCCTGTTCCTGTGCTGTACTTTTCTTTGTTCTTTGTTTGTTCTTTGTTCACTGCAGACCTCTTGCTCTCGCTCAATCCCCGTTGAAGATAGCATTTCCCTTGCCCAATCCCCAGTGCTGACATGAGGCAGTCACGCTGATCGTGTTGAGTCCCATTAACCAGCATGCTGGAATGGATGATACATCTTTCACTGGAGGTGCCTGTAACACCCATGCCTTTGAGAGCGAGTCACTCAAGGGCAATTAGGGATGGAAAATAAACATTGGCCTTGTTAATGACTCCCACATCCCATGAAAAAATATTTTTTTTAAATTCTAGGCCAAGACAAAGAAAGAGTCAGCTAGTTAGCAATGGAATAGTTAGGACAATGGAAGCGATTGTCTTTATTCCTGGTAGATTGGACTTTTCTCAAATATTCTTCATATTTAAGGTTGTTTGTGCTTGAGGTTGTTTCATTTCTTTCCATACTTACTTATATTTAGGCTACAATAGCTCTTCTGTGATTCGCCACACCTTCAAACTCTCCCGGGCTACAGTTTGGGTTTCCTTCTCTTCCCACAAGCAAGATAATCAAGAAATATTCTTCGCATCAACGAAATAAATCTTTGTCATTCAGCCAACATATCTGGTATATTTGGAATGGTTGAGTATGTGAGGAATGGGATGGGACAGGGCAGGGTGAGTGTCGGCGAGTTATGTTACAGGCAGATGTACAAGTTAGCAAAAGAGAGCAGGAAGGCAAACAAGCCCTTGGAGAATGCTTACATATCTGGACTCCTCCAGCTCATCACATTGCACGTTCCTGTGGATGTTTAACATTATTTGTGTGCACTTGAAATGAGAACTGGTATGGATTGATCCAACCACAGCCAAATTTTGTTCAATGTTTTCTAGGTCTGCAAGTGATAGTGCTAATTGTGTGTTAATTCTAAGAGCCGCAGGCCTTTTTTATTTATCCATGGGATGTAGGCTTCGCTGGCTAGGTCAGCATTCATTGCCCATACCTAATTGCCCTTGAGAAGGTGGCGGTGAGCTGCCTTGTTGAACCGCTGCAGTCCGTACAGTGTAGGTACACCCACAGTGTGTTAGGGAGGGAGTGCCAGGATTTTGACCCAACGACAGTGAAGGAACGGTGATATATTTCCAAGTCAGGATAGCGGGTGACTTGGAAGGGAACTTCCAATTGGTGGTGTTCCCATGTTTGTGCTGCCCTGTCCTTCTGGCTGGTGGTTGTCGTGCTGGCGAAGGAGCCTTGGTGAGTTTCGGCAGTGCATTTTGTAGATGGTACACACTGCTGTGAATGTGCATTGGTGGTGCAGGGAATGAATGTTTGTAGATCAGATGCCAATCACGCGGGTTGCGTTGTCCTGGAAGGCATTGTTTAATTCAGTACTTTGAGCATTTATAACACGAGACTGCTGGAGCCCTGGGTTGGTAGTAGGGGGCAGGCATCTGCAATGCTGCATTCTGTGAATGAACCTATTATCAAGAAAAGGATTAGGGTCCAGTTTCATACTTCACTGACTGCCTTGTGATCGAGGTAACAGATAGAACACTAAACTCGTAAGGCACCCTTCCAGTCACCATGCAAAAGACAGAAATGTTAGTCAGAAGGTCGACATGCCTTCCCTCAACTCCAACAGAGGCTCCTAGACCTACAAAAAGTGGCAGATTCGATGTAGTAAAGCACCATGGAATGATTTAGTAACTTAAAGGCAGCTGAAGGCTGTTGATGGAATTTGGAACTGCTGAGACCCACAGCGGGATATGTTGGCACAATTTGATGGAAGTCCACTGATGGTTCAGTTATTTTAATTAGGTTGAAAATTGAGCAAACATCCTTTCGTGCCACCCCCGTGATCTGATTTGCTTCGATCCACTGCACTCGGCTGATCCAAAATGCAGGCAGAGGACAATCTCTCTCTTACGCTCCCACTGGGACACAGAGGATTGTCGGACTATAATAACGGGAGCCCAGACATTCTCGG
Organism: Scyliorhinus torazame; assembly: GCF_047496885.1. Classification (NCBI taxonomy): domain Eukaryota; kingdom Metazoa; phylum Chordata; class Chondrichthyes; order Carcharhiniformes; family Scyliorhinidae; genus Scyliorhinus; species Scyliorhinus torazame. Next base: position 207,644,912 of record NC_092719.1, read on the forward strand.
AGTGGCACTTCCAGCTGCCCTTTTGCCCTTAGCCTGGACTTACACTAATTCTTTTTCGCTCATCACCCCTGGGCTTGCTGACCGACATTGCCTCCTCGGGCCTCCCTCTCCCTATCTCTGTCACCTCCTCCAGCCCCACAACTCCCCAGGAGCTCTACTTTCCTCTAATGTTGGCCCCTCCTGCCACCCCGATTTTAATCACTCCACCATTGGCCACTGTGGAATTCGTAAGCTCTGACATTCCGCCGCCCCCAACCCCCCGCCCCACCACCAAAACTCTCTACCTTCTCTCGTCCTTTAAAGGTTGCTGGACCTATAGCTCCCACCTTCACACGGAACTGACCCCATGTTCCCCTGGCTTGGGACAACAAAAAATTGCAATTATATAGCACCATTGCTCCTCCTTTAAAACTCTCCTTAAATCCTATCCCATCAAATGAGCGTTTGTTCATCTGCTCCAATGTCTCCTTCCTTGGCTCAATGTCAATTTTCGTTTGATAATGTTCCTGCAAAGCGCCATTTGGACATTGTATCATGCTAAAGGTACTACAAAAATGCAATTTGGTGTTGTCCCACCCAAAGCAATGGGGATAGGGGTCAGTTCCGTGTGGAAGTGGGAGTTATAGGTCCAGCAGGTTTTACGTCCTGAACTGCAGTTAGATCCGGCTGGTCAAACGAAAGAAAAAAAATCATTTGTATTTATATTGCACCCGCTCACAACCACAAGACACCCCAGACAAGTACTTTCACAGCCTGAGTTGCGCCATGGCGAGTGAGGCGGCAACTCAGCTGCCTATCCGTCCATACGTTGCTGTGATTGTTTGAAATTTGGCATTCGTGTGTTTGTCCTGATGAGTGCAAGATGAAAAACTTCAGCAACATGTCTCTCTTTTCGGTAACATTCAGGTTCTGTACTTCCAAACAACTGTTTTCGCCATTTAATAAGAAACACTCATTTTATCCCCGGGGTTGAACCGGCCAGCTGTGCTGTGATGTACAGCAGGCTGTTCAGGGTCGTCGATTCGCAAATTGAAAATTGCCTACTCGCTCTCCCCAGCCTGTTGACGAGCTCCTGATACAGTTGGAACAACCCATTAATTGTAAGCGAGCGGGTTCCCGCCCGGTCCTCACTTTGAGAATTCCAGCGTGACCCAGAGGTGTCGGGGCATTGACATGCTACCCAGGGGCGCTATCTCCAATGAAACACCCGCTCCTGCCCTCACCCCCACGGGCAACTTCAAATCCCAGCCTGCTTTTCAGGTGCCTTACCTTGACAAAAATGTTCTCGGATTTAACAAGATCGCCCTCGCTCTTCCAAACACCAGAAAATTAATATTAATAATAATAATCGCTTCTTGTCACAAGTAGGCTTCAATGAAGTTACCGTGAAAAGCCCCTAGTCGCCACATTCCGGCGCCTGTTCAGGGAGGCCGGTATGGGAATTGAACCAGCGCTGCTGGCGTTGTTCTGCTTTGCAAGTCAGCTGTTTAGCCCACTGTGCTAAACCAGCCCCTTGGAATTCTCATTCCAATTGATCTTTCCCCATGGAACAACCCTCTTAACCCGGGATGAGGTGAAGCAGAGTGGGGGAGGCTCATAGGGAAAACAAACGCATTATCTTGTGAGCCACTCGCTCGGAGCTGATTCTTGTAGAATCATTCTTTGGCAGTAACATATCCCTGAGTTCTGTATATTCATGTGCAATAGGGAATGATTTATCACTGTATACAACAGATGTGATAATACCCTCTAGTTAGGATAGCCTTTGGCTCGCTCGCCATCACCCCATGGCCAAGATCAGCACCTGCTTGCCGTTGTTCCATTAAACACTGAAAACTTCTCTATCGGAAAGGTTCCATTTACAATGCCTCATAAAATACTTAACTTCCAAAATCCACCTCCGGGTCGGCCTGGTTGGCTGCCAGCCTCAACAATTATGATTGGCTTTGATAGGATGGATCTCGGGAGAAACCGTTTCCACTCTTGGAGAAGGGGGGGTGCGGCGCACGAGGGGTGGTAGATGCGTGGGAGGAGAGGGAGGTGGGGGGGGGGTGTTATGGGGTAATGTTGTGGGGGGAGTGTCGTGGGGAGGGGGTGTCATGTGGGAGGGTGTTGTTGGGGGGGCGGGTGTCATGGGGGGGTCATGGGGGTGTGCCAGGGGGGGTGTCATAGGGCGGGTGTCATGGGAGGGGGGGTGTCGTGGGGGGTGTTGCGGGAGTAGATGACGTGGGTGTGGAAGTGTGGGGGGGGGGGTTGCTAACCAGACGGTACAGAGTCAAGGTGTTCGATCAGAGAGCCAAATCTGAAGCAATAAAAATCAGTGATGGGCAAGTGGTCAGAATTGAAGGAGCGCAGATAAATTTGGGCTTTGTTTGGAGATTACTTGCAGATGTGGAGTCTTTTTCTCACTTCTTTCTGCAGTGTTTGATGAAATAGTGAAATACTATCATCTGCCTGAAAAGATGGGTTTTATGTCGCCCCAGTTTACCCTTTTCCCGCATTGGAGGCTGAGCCATTAGCTACCCCAGCCCCAAACTCCGTAAGTTCTCCCAAAACCTCTCCACCTTTTCACTCCTTGTAGATGCTCCTTAACGATACCTCTGTGGCCATGTTTCTGGGCATCTGACCTGTCTCCCAATCTGGCTCAATGGCAAGTTTTGCTGAATAACACCCCTGCGACAGGGCTTTATCATGTTGGAGACAATGCCAAGTTGTCATTTTTGATGCAGATTGAATCAAAGATTTAATGAGGCAATTGGACATGCACTTGGAAAGGAAAATATTGTAGGGCTATGAACTCAGGGGCAGGAATAGGCCAGTCAGCCTTTCTAGCCATTGAACAAGTTAATGGCTGACATGGTTGCGATCTTCATTTTCCCGTGTGTGCCCCCCCCCCCCCCCCATAAGCCTGGACTCCCTTGTCTAACAGAATCCGTCTAACTCAGCCTTGAACACTTTCAATGACTCAGCCTCCACTGCTTCCTGGGGAAGAGAATTCCATTTGCTAACGACCCACGGAGCAAAACAGAAATGGGAGGAAGAATTAGAGATGGAGAGGGGAGTGTGCAGCGGAACCTGGGTGTCCTTGTGCACCAGTCGCTGAAGGTAAGCATGCAGGTGCAGCAGGCGGTAAAGAAGGCTAATGGTATGTTGGCCTTCATTGCGAGAGGTTTTGAGTATAGAAGCAGGGATGTGTTGCTGCAATTGTACAGGGCCTTGGTGAGGCCACACCTGGAGTATTGTGGGCAGTTTTGGTCTCCTTCTCTGAAGAAGGATGTTCTTGCTCTCGAGGGAGTGCAGCGAAGGTTTACCAGACTGATTCCAGGGATGGCGGGACTGACGTATGAGGAGAGATTGAGTAGGTTGGGATTGTTTTCGCTGGAGTTCAGAAGAATGAGGGGGAATCTCATAGGGACTTATAAAATTCTAACAGGACTAGACAGGGCAGATGCAGGGAAGATGTTCCCAATGATGGGTGTGTCCAGAACCAGGGGTCACAGTCTGAGGAGTCAGGGTAAAACATTTCAGACAGAGATGAGGAGGCATTTATTCACCCAGAGGGTGGTGAGCCTGTGGAATTTGTTACCACAGGAAGTAGTTGATGCTAAAACATTGAATATATTCAAGAGGCGGCTAGATATAGCACTTGGGGAGAATGGGATCAAAGGCTATGGGGAGAAAGCAGTATTGGGCTATTGAGTTGGATGATCAGCCATGATCGTGATGAATGGCGGAGCAGGTTCGAAGGGCCAAAAGGCCTCCGCCTGCTCCTATCTTCTATGTATGTGAGTAGGGTGTGGACTCTGGAGCGAAGCACTGAACAAGGACAACTCCACCTCCTCCTGTGCAAGGCTCAGCCTCACGCAGTTCAAAGTGGTGCACAGAGCACACCTGACAAGAACCCGAATGAGCAGGTTCTTCCCGGAGGTGGAGGACAAATGTGAGCGGTGCCAGGGAAGCCCAGCCAACCACGCCCACATATTCTGGGCATGCCCCAGGCTTGTTGGGTTCTGGACAACCTTCTTTGAGGCGATGTCCAAGGTTGTGGGGGTGAGGGTGGAGCCGTGCCCGAGAGTGGCAGTCTTTGGGGTTTCGGAACAGCCAGTGCTACATATTGGGAAGGGGGCCGACGCCCTTGCTTTTGCATCCTTAATCGCCCGCCGGAGAATCCTGCTCAGCTGGCGATCAGCAGCTCCGCCCACTAGCTGCTGACTGCCTGGCAGACCTGTCGGAATTTCTCCACCTGGAGAAGAGCAACTACAGCATACGAGTGTCAGACGATGGCTTCCACAAAGCATGGGGGCCATTCATCAGCCTGGTCTAAGATCTGTTTAATGCCAGTAACGGATGGAAAGAGAGGGAGGAGGTGCGGTGATTCCAATAGCATCAGGGCCACCCAAAGCAGACAGGAACAAGGAGGGGGGGCGCGGGGGGACATCAAGGGAGGAACCCAAGGAAACATCAGGAGGGTACTCAGGGAGTGACCGTAGAGGGGGCCAGAGGGCTCCCCCACAAAGTCATAAGAATAAAAATAAGTTGAACGATAGACAATAACATCTACAGTGGAAGAAAGGACCCTAGACAGAACCTGAATAGCAGAAAAGGGGAGGGGGAGGGAATGGGCAGGGTGGGGGAGGGGGGCGGGATAAGAGAGAGGGGGGTGATGGAGTACCCAAAAAGGAAAAGCATGTGAATTGTAAACAATACCAATCTAAATCATCCCCTGTACAGTGTACAATGTAAAATTCAATAAAAATATTGACTGAAAAAAGGAAATGAAGCTCATCCAACAGATACATTTGCAATGTCGAATGGAATAATGGAGGGGGTGGAGGTGAGACTAATTTGAGAGCTCTTTCAAAGGGCTGGCACTGGTGTGATGGGTCGAATGGCCTGCTTCTGTGATGTTTGTTTCTATGAGTTGTGTGACAGGAGCCCCCCAAAATACTTTCCAATCCGTCTCCTGGACCACACTGCTCTCAAACAGAACGCCAGAGAGGAGACTGCCCCGGGTGTGTTTCTGAGTCTGGAATGAACCTCATGTGGCGAGCACGTGTTCTAACTTGAGGAGGGATGCCCGACCAACCTGAAATAGGGCCTCAGACCTCATTCACATTATCTGGTTAAGAGGCAGGAGAGCGACCAGCGGAGTCACGGCTGAGACAGAAAGCCCTGGTGCTGGACAAGTGTTAATAACAAAGAACCGGGACGATAAAAACATAAAAACTGAAGCTACACCTCGAAGAATATCCAGAGTGGAGTTAACAGGGGCAAATAGCCCAATTCTACGCTGCAAGATGGGATGGTTCTAAGCATATACGCGCAGCCACTAATATATGGAGACTAATATGGGGAAGGCGCTGAAGACGCATTTCCTGCGCAGAACCTTAAACAATTTCTCCAACCCGCATCAACTTCAGCAGGTGCTCTACAACTCAAAATGATTATTCTATTTGATTATTCTCGTCCCCAAATTAGTCGAGGAGGTCAGCTTTTACAATTGGATGCATAAATCCTCAGACATCTTAGAGCTTTATTTCATAAACAGACACATACATAGAAAATAGAAGCAGGAGGAGGCCATTCAGCCCCTCAAGCCTGCTCCACCATTCATTATAAACATGGCTGATCATCAAGTTCAATACCCTAACCCCGCCTTCCCCCATATCCCTGAATGCCTTTAACCCCAAGAGCTATTTCTAATTGCTTGTTGAAATCCCACACCGTTTTGGCCTCAACTGCTTTCTGTGGGAGCAGATTCCATAGATTAACCACTCTCTGGGTGAAGAAATTTCTCCTCATCTCAGTCCTAAAATGTTTACCCCTTATCCTCAAACAATGACCCCTAGTCCTGGACTCCCCCCCACATCAGGAATATTCTTTCTGAATCTACCCTGTCTGATCCTGTTAGAATTTTATAAGTTTCAACAATGAATATAATCCTAACCGACTTAGTCTCTCCTCATATGACAGTCCCACCATCCCAGGAATCAGCCTGGTAAACCTTCGCTGCACTCCCTCCATAGCAAGAACATCCTTCCTCAGATAAGGACACCAAAACTGCCCACAATACTCCAGCTGTGGTCTCATCAACGCCCGACACAATTGCAGTAAAACATCCTTATTTCTTCAGAGGTTCTTAGAAATTGTTGACCCGTTGACATTCCTAACGCAAATGACGCCAGAATTGCAGTGCAAAGGTGGGGGTAGAGCGGCCATTTTGCATGCCAAATATCCAACACTTTGTTTGATGTTTGCACTTGGATGTTTCCAGTGTAGGCAGGACAAAACCCGTCCCTAGCTTCTCAGAGACGAGTTATTCTAATCAAGCCTAGGTTAACAAGCAACTAATTAAAGGCAAAAAACAAATGTTCCCAACAAACAGAGATTAAAGATTAAACGAGCTGGGCCTCTTGGCCTATTCACATTGTCGGGTCAGGAGACGAGGACACAGGTCAGTAGCACTCAAACCGCCTCCCACATCACATTGCCTTGACCACGGTAACAACAAAGAGTGACCAGGTGCCCCTCGGTCTTGTCCCACTTCATAGCTTGGTGTAAGAAGGCCAGAACCCGATCTGGCCTCCTGCCTTATTGACTCTGGCAAGCTTGGCGATTTTCAATTAATTTTAGCCCTGACCCGCAATGTTTATTTGGCTCGCTGGAATAACATTTAGTCGTGAAATAGGAGCTTCAGCCGTTACTAACACGGTAGCAAGTCAAATCGTCTTGATCTAATCACTAATTCTTCTTGGCCTTCATGTATTTTCCTTGCACTGGAACAAGGGATTCAAAAATCCAGTTGCTAGTGGACGTTAAGCGATGTCAAAGATGTCAGCTGTTTTCCCCCATAATAACTCTGATTTCCAGATTTATTTAATTAGTTTGGTGGAGATTAAAAGGTTTCTAGGTTGCTGTCGCCTTATTGAATTGCCTTTCGAGCTGGATCGGAACTTACCACTGCTATTACTGATTGTATACACATCAGGCTACTCCTTTCAAATTTATTACTACAATTATATCGAGGGCTGACTCCATCCAGTCTATTGCCTTCTCCTTTTATCACAAGCACATTGCCCATCTTTGAGTTCTGAAGCGGCCCAGACATGGAACTATCCGCAGCTCCAACTCCTACACTCCTCGCTGTGCCAGGAAAATAATAATACAATCAATCCCTCACTGAAAGTTCTGCTTGCCTTCCTGGGAAGCATGACTTTAAGTGAAACAACTTTAAACAAATCAGATTTTCCCATTTCGACCAACCGGAAAGCTGTCCTTGAATTCTGTGGGACCTTTCTCGTCAGAAACAGACAGGGGAACATTCTACCCTGCTTGCTCGAACATTACTAAATCCCTGTAATCGTAAAGGAAATTACTTTAAAAATAAAATAAGTTTTGAAATATAAAGGAAATACACTAGCTTTTTCTACCTACCAGTCCTCCCTCAACAAACGTCATCACGAACAGACTGACTACTCATTTGCTCTCTCGAGGCATTTTTATATGGTAATTGGTTGTTGCGTTTGTCTGGTAGAAACAGGGGCTTGTGAAGGTAATTCATTGCTGCTTTGGAACACCCTGACAATATTATGCACATTTGAATTATTTTCTTCAGATCTTTCCTCCTCGTACTTCTTAAAACTGAAAGTAGATTATTCCACACTGTCTCCTCTTTAGATCTTCACTGTCAATGTAGAAACATTCCCCACCAATGTTTGTTCCAGATCATTCTTTCATAGAGATTCAAAAGCGTGGACCTTCTAGCCCAGTCGTCCTCTTCTATGGTGGATGATACAAAGGTTGGTGGATTTGCGGACAGTGATGAGGATTGTCAGAGGATACAGTAGGATATTGATCGATTGGAGACTTGGGCGGAGAAATGGCAGATGGAGTTTAATCTGGACAAGTGTGAGGTATTAAATTTTGGAAGGTCTAACACAGCTGGGGATTATACAGTAAATGGTCGAGCCCTTAGGAGTATTGACAGGCAGAGGGATCCGGGTGTACAGGTCCACAGGTCACTGAAAGTGGCAACGCAGGTGGATAAGGTAGTCAAGAAGGCATACGGCATGCTTGCCTTCATCGGTAGGGGCATTGAGCATAAAAATTGGCAAGTTATGCTGCTGCTATACAGAACCTTAGTTAGGTCACACTTGAATATTGCGTACAATTCTGGTCGCCACACTGCCAGAGGGATGTGGAGACTTTGGAGAGGGTACAGAAGAGGTTTCCGAGGATGTTGCCTGGCCTGGAGGGCATTAGCAATGAGGAGAGGTTGGATAAACTCGGATTGTTTTCGCTGGAATGACGGAGGTTGAGGGGCAACCTGATAGAAGTCCACAAGATTATGAGTGGCATTGACAGAGTGGATAGTCAGAGACTTTTTCCCATGGTGGACAAGTCAATTACTGAAGAACACATTTTTGAGGTGCTAGGGGTAAAGTTTAGAAGAGATGCGTGAGGCAAGTCTTTTACACAGGGTGGTGAGTCCCTGGAACACGCTGCCGGGGTAAGTGGTGGATGCAGATACGATAGAGATGTTTAAGAGGCATCTTGACAAATACATGAAGAGGATGGAAATAGTGAGATATGGACACCGGAAGTGTAGAAGGTTTTAGTTTAGACATTATCGTGATCAGCGCAGGCTTGGAGGACCGAAAGGCCTGTTCCTGTGTTGTACTGTTTTTTGTTCATTTGTACCCCATTCTATGCACTGACAAAACCCAAAGCTGGGCATCGCCTAACCATTATTCCACGATTATCTTTCCATTCACTTCAATCTTCTGGATGACCTACTCTTTAGGCCCTGACCTTCCACCTCAACTTCTCTCCAGTAAAGCAAGGGACATTTCAAAAGGGTTAATCAGAACATATGAACAGAAGGAAGTCAGCAACCCCTCGGGCCTGTTCCACAATTCAATTAGATCGGTTTGTCGACACCTCAACTCCGTTTTCTCTACATCACTGAAATCACTGACAATTTATGACTCAGTAGGAGGCCATTTGGCCCATTGGGGTGTCTGTGCTGGTCAATGGGAAACTGCCCAGTCTGATCCCAGCTTCCTGCATTCCGTCCATAATCCCACTCGTCAAGAAAATGTCCAAGACATTTTATAAATGTGAGAGCTTCTGCCATTCAGGCTGAGGTCCAGGTCCCGACCACCACGGGGTGAAAAATTATTTCCTCATCCCCCTTCTAATCCATCTACGGATTACTGAAAAGTTATGCCCTCTGTTTTTTGACACCCCCCTCCCCCCTGCTAAGGAAAGTACATTCTGACCTTATTAAATTTATCTAGGCTTCTCATAATTTTTTACACCTCAATTAAATCTCCCCTCAGCCGCCTATGTTCAAGAAGAAACAACCTCAGCCTATCCAATCTTTCCTTGAAGCTAAACTTTTATAGACCTGTCAACATCCTCATAAATCTCCTCAGCACCTTCTCCAGTTTCACATCTTTCCTGTAATATAGTGATCAGAACTCTACCCAGCACTCAAGATGTGGGACACAGAGTCTCCCTGCTCCTCCATTCTATGCCTCAATTAATAAAGCAAAGTCTGTCATATTCATTCACAATCACCTTATTGACTAGTCCTGCTACCTGTAAGGATCTATGAGCTTATCGTCCTATACTTTCTCTGTTTCTCCACACACCTCTGCTGTCCCATTTATTGTGTACTGTCTTGCCTTGTTTCACCTTATAACGCTTCTCATCCCATTGACCTGGGGTTACCATTGATCTGAAACTGAACTGGACTAGCCATATTAATACTGTGGCTACCAGGGCAGGTCAAAAGCTAGGAATCCTACGGTGAGTAACTCACCTCCTGACCCCCCAACGCCTGTCCACCATCTATAAGGCACAAGTCAGGAGTGTAATGGAATACGCTCCACTTGCCTGGATGAGAGCAGCTCCAACAACACTCAACAGGCTCAACACCATCCAGGACAAAGCAGTCCCGCTTGATTGCTCCTCCCACAACCATTCAAACCCTCCACCACCGAGAACAGTGGCAACCGTGTGTACCATCTACAAGATGCACTGTAGTAACTCACCAAGGTTCCTTAGACAGCACCTTCCAACCCCACGATCACTACCATCTAGAAGGGCAAGAGCTGCAGATACCTGGGAACCCCACCACCTGGAGGTTCCCCTCCAAGTCACTCACCACCCTGACTTGGAAAAACATCGCCGCTCCTTCACTGTCGCTGGGGCAACATCCCAGAACTCCCTCCCTAACAGCACAGTGGATGTACCTACACCTCAAGGGCTGCAGCAATTCAAGAAGGCAACTCACCACCACCTTCTGAAGGGCAACTAGGGATAGGCAATAAATGTTGGTCTAACCAGCGATGCTCACATCCCGCAGGTGAATTTTAAAAAACCTGTTCACACTCTTCATCCCCTTTGATACATTTACCCAGTGTTTTAAAGGCGTACACTGTCTCACTGACCACAACCTTTTGGGGGGGGGGGGGGGGGGGGGAATAGAATTCACTGCTTTTCCTATGGAAAAAGTGCTTTCTAGTTTCCCTTAGAAATGCCCTTGGTTCTAAATCTCAGATTATGCCCCTCGTCCCTCACTCTGTCCCGGAGTATCCAGAAGATTGGGCAACAAAGTGAAAACATGAGTTACCTCTCTAGCGTCAACGCTTGCCCGTTCCAGCTGGAGTGAGTACAAGGCATCCTTGGCGCCAATGAAAAGGCGGTCGTGGTACTCATCGAGGAACATTGAACGGAAATCCAGGAAACCACGGTAACCAAAGAACATAACCGATCGATTGGCAGCCAAGAGATCTAAAGCAAAGAAAACAACAGTGTTCAGTCAACCTGTCGATCATTGTTAAGACCTGTCTTAAGGGGAACCCAAGTGTGTCATTGCACCTTCTCTTGTTAAAGACACTGCTGGGAAACTCTGACCCGTTAATATAAAGTATCTCCTGGTACCATGAGGTGGAATTAACTAGGAGGATATTGAACACAACATCATGGGGCACTTAGGTATGATGCACCCAGCTAGAAATGAATCAATTGAAACACCCTCAGGATTTAAACATAACAAATTAAAAATGAATCTCAAATATGCCAATTTCCTTGAGACAGCTTCTGAAAGAGATTCCGAATGACGATATTCCCATCTAAGAATAGATTCCCATTGTCAGACCTTTTTATTTATCAGCCTCTGATGCTGCATTCCCCTTCAAAACTTCAGTGCCCCCATGAGCAAGAGAAGGAAAAAGCTGGACCTAAACATCTAAACCTGATAACGTTCATCAAACCTTAGCAACAATATCGGCAGCCTGATTTACAAAGCAGTAAGTCCAGGACTCTGTGGTTCTACCCTATTCCCCAAGTCCATTCTAAACCAGTTATTAAGGATTTCAATTCCTATTCTTAATTCTTGTGAACTTTTTTCTGGTCATGCCATTCTTCCAACGCAAAAAAAAAACCCTGAATGAAGCATTGGCAGCTCTTAAAACGAAATCCTCCAGCTACTGACACACAATATTTTTAGAGTTATGTATAAGGAGACAAGACTTCCATTGTAATACAACCTTTCATTGTCATGATATGCAGACATGCAGATAATGAACACAGAGAATAGGACATGACCAATGAGCAGGCAGGACACTCAGGGGTGGTATCTCACTATAAAAGGCACGAGGCACTCACACTCCGCCTCTTTCCACTGATGAGCATCTACAGTGAGTCAGGGTGTATGTACAGTATCACACCTCCAGCACGTGGCTAAGAGCTAGTCTGGTTCAGTCAGACAGAGTAACCACACTTAGGTTAGCAGAGAGTCGAAATCATAGAGAACTGTGCTAACTGTGCTACTGGTTCAATAAATCAGATTGGACTAACTTCAAGGTCTGGAATATCTTTTGGTTACAGCTGCATCCAGTTGCAGCCTGCGTTATCCCAGAGTACATAACACATCATTCATGACCCCAGGACTTCTTGTAAGTGCTTGACAAGCATTGATGTATTTTTGAAGTGCAGTGTAATGTTGGAAACCCTGCATCGATTTTAAGGTCTCCAAGCTCCCACACAAAAAAAGACCCAATGAAATAAATGTCTAATCAGGGCGGCATGGTAACACAGCGGTCACCACTGTTGCTTCACAGTGCCAGGGTCCCAGGTTTGATTCCCGGCTTGGGTCACTGTCTGTGCGGAGTCTGCACATTCTCCCCGTGTCTGCATGCGGGAGCTCCGGTTTCCTCCCACAAGTCCTGAAAGACGTGCTGTTAGGGAATTTGGACATTCTGAATTCTCCCTCTGTGTACCCAAACAGGCCCCGGAGTGTGGCAACTTGGGGATTTTCACAGTAACTTCATTGCAGTGTTACTGTAAGCCTACTTGTGACAACAATAAAGATTATGAAAGATTATTATTATTAAAAGATCCCATGGTGCTACTTCAAAGAGCAAAGCTCATTCTCCAATGTCCTGACCACTATTTATCCTTCAATCAACATAACACAAACAAAAATCTGGTTATTATCTCATTGCTGTTTGCAGGAGTTTCCTGTGTACAAATTGGTTCCCACATTACAACAGTGACGGACACTTCTAAAGTTCTTCATTCATTGTAAATTGCTTTAGGTTGGTTTGAAGTTGTGAAAGGTGTTATCTCAATGTAAGTCTTGCTTCTGTTCTCAGCTACCAGACAGTGCCTGCACATTGTTAACAACTCAACCCAATTCGCTTTGGCATTCTTTATAATACAACAACATGACCTAAAAGGGGAAAGATGTTCAAGGCTATGAGAAATTTAAAGTATGATGTACCTTCAGAGTGGGAGGGAATTTTGAACTGATCTTGGAAGGAGGAATTAGCAGATACTAAGTACAGTGCTCACGGAAGAAGAATTGGAAGTCCTTGCGAATATTCCTTTACTAGCCCTCATAACCACGAGAAAATGAACACGTCACCTCAGATTGTGGGATCGCACCAGATGCAAAATACCTGTTGCATGATCCCATGTGGCAACAATCACTTGATCTTAATTATTGACAATATTTTGGAGATCCAGTTCCAAATGATGACACATATTTAGGTTCACAGGTGAGGTGAGTGTTCACTCCAGTAGGCATCAATTAATGAGAAAGCAGTTTTATTTCAGGCTATACTGTGTGTACTGATGTCAGTAAACTCGACACTTGAAAGTTCCCATACGTAAAAAACAATGGGCTGCATTCTCCGTTTGGCGGTCTCCTGCCGGAGGTGAATTGCATCTAGTTTACGACCCCCCAAGGAGTGCAAACCAGCAAGCAATTCAGTTTTCCTTGCCATGCAAATTTATGCATGGCGTGGACTACGAGGGAATCCCGCTATCGGGCCACCATTTTGAGCGGGTGGCCCAAGAGCGAGATCCCACAGCCTGCACCCTCCCCAGCACCGCAAATCATTGGCAACGCCCCCCCCCCCCCAACACCTCTCAGCAGCCCCCCCGGGATTGCCTGGTGTCCCCCCACCCTCAAGTACGGGGGTGATCTGCCCTGCCCCCCAGGTACCCACAGGGACCCCCTGCCTAAAGAGACCTACCCCCCACAGACTGCTCCCTCCTCACACAGACAACCCCCAACCAGAAAAGGGACCTCTGTCTGGAAGCACCTTAGGGGGGGTGGGGGTTACCCCCTTGGCCTGTCCCGAGGTCCAACTTGTCAGGGCCATGCTGGTAGAGACCACAAGTGATCCGCGCCCACGTGATTCCCGGCCGCGTGGACCGGAGAACCTCAGAGGGCCAGAGCATAGGGCACCAGGCCTGCTAAATGAATGCAAATAGAGCATTAAGACCCAGTTGCATTCATTTACATCATCCCGCTGGCGCGCAAGGTCCGAACTTCAGTCTTGCCGTCAGCAGGGAGTTGGAGCGTCGTGATCAGGTCAGCGCCTGCCGTGAATCCCGATTCTGCCCCGACGCCCGATTCTCTGTCCAATTGGGAATGCGGGCATGCCGGAACGAAGAATCCCGCCCAACATGTGTGAGCTGCTGCTGCTCCTCATCCCTCGTGTACAAGGCAGTCGTCTTCCCAAATCTTCTATTTGGCTCAGAAACATGGACTTTATGCAGCAACCTCAAGGTGCTGGAGAGGTAGCATCAACACTGTCTGAGATGGATTCTCCGCATCAGCTGGGAGGATAGACGTACTAACATCAATACCTTTGAAGGAGCCAAGAGCAACAGCAATGATGCCATGATCATCCAATACCAACTTCGCTGGGCCAGTCATGTGCTTAGGATGGCAGAGTCCCGACTGACAAAGTAAATCATCTTCGCCCAGCTCAAGGAAGGCACCCGAACAAGAGGAGGACAGAGGGAGCGGGTCAAAGACACCCTAAAGGCTTACCTCAAGAAATGCAACATAGACGCCAATGCCTGGGGAGACCCTTGCATGAAGGGACCTACTTGGAGGAACCTCCTGATTGAAGGCACACAATTCTTCGAGGACACCCTCGAGGAGGCCCGGAAAAGGAGCCTGAGAAAGGAATACCAGTGATCTCAAGTCCAAGGACCGATCCCACCTCCCGAAAACACCGGCCAAATGTGGGGTCAGAGATGAGGCTCCAGGATCGGGCTCATCAGCTACCTCAAGGACCCATGACCAGTGATACAGAGTTTCTTCGGTGGGCAATCACACTCGTTAACGAATGATCGGCGAAGAAGAATTAGCAATTGTTTAGTTAATCAATACAGATATGTGGCTGTTGGATATTCTTTTCCTTCTTGAAGCCCCTTCCACTCATTGGCTGGTATGAAATGCTGCAAAGACCCGTTCCTTTGTAAAACAATCCGACCCACAAGACCAGGAGATGACTGGGTTTGAGAAAACCATAGGCTTCATCCAAATGTCCTCGCCTCATCACAGCAGTTCCTGTCAGTCATTATCCTGAATTCCACACAAGTCTTTCAAATAAGGTCTTGACGCCCTGGGGCGACCCTGTAAGGTTACTCCAAGTGACGTTTGCCACCAGATCCTAATAAAAACATGCAAGGTGATGTTTCAAAACAAACTCTGCCTTTCTTTCTCGTCTCTGGTTTCTCGCCCACTGTACTGGAAGTATGGCTGAAGTATGAAGCAAACCTGCTTCAAGCCCAAAGCCCGAGGGTTTTCCTCACAATAATTACACCTCACTATTTTGATTACTCGCTCTTACAATTCTTTCTAAGTGAGGAAGTCTAACAAAAAACAGAAGCACCTACTTAAAATGCAGCATCGGAAGTACAAACACGGTATTGTACTCCGACACAACGGGCCTGTTGAGGTCAAATACTTGCGTTATAAACCAGCCAGATGTTCCAGTTTGGCCTTGTCGATTCAATTATACGTCCCTAATAACGTGCTCTGGGGCCATTTATAATCGCAGCATTCAGTCAAATCTCTTGTCACAAACAAATAAGCACTGATTGTGTGAAGAAGGAAAAACTGTTTCCACTGGTAGTAGGGCGAGTAACCTGACGCCACAAATTTAAGATAATTGGGGAAAGAACCAGGGGAAAAATAAAGGATTTTTTTTTTTTTTGGCAGTGCCGAACGTCAATGGAATAGATGATGTGGACTCGATAAAGAGCGAGATGTTGCTCTGTTAGATTATTGCCTGAGGTGGGCCCTATAAAGGGCCTTGAGTTTGTTCTGTCAGATTACTGGCTTGGCAGTGAAGGTGATAATTTAACATTTGGTCCTTACAGCCCTGAAGAGAGGGGTCTGTGAAACGATATGAGAGGAAGGGGGCTGCGATTTATATACCACCCGAGAATGTTCCACAGTACTTTAGAACCACATCACGATTTTTGGAGGGCAGTCGCTTGTTATTTTCAAGGTCAAAGCTGCAGCTGTTTCACACACTGAATATCCCATAAACAGCAAATAAATGAATGACCAGCTTGTAGCCGAGTGAAGGAATGTTGGCCAGGACGCTAGAGCCCTCCCTGTTCTTTTCCGAATCACGCCAAACAATCTTTTCAATATCAGTTACAAGATAGTAACGGGAGTAGGAACAGGAATCTGAGATCCTGCTTCACATTGAGTGGTGTAGGCCACGAGAGACTAAGTTTCAAACTAGGCACAGGCAAATTTCGGACTGATGTCAGGAATCCCAGAATCAGGAAGGGCATTCGGCCCATCACGTCTCTGCCAGCTCTGGGAAAGAGCTGTCCAATTTGTCCGCTCCCCAGCTCAAAAGATTTTTCCTCTTGGATTTATGATTTCGCCAATTTGTACTGTTCGATGGTTTAATTGAGTCTGTGCTTGATTATGTGGGTCTGGTGACTAATCTATGATCACTGTGCCTGATTGCTTAAGTCTGGGCGTGGACTCCGAGCAAAGTAAGCAGGCACCACAGAAGCTACTAGAATCCCACCTGTCAGCACAGTGCAGGCATTTTGCGATTATAGAAATAATTTAAAACTCTTGTACATAAACCTAGTGCACACTTAGAAAGTAGAATCATCTCAGCATTGCCTTGAGATAAAGAATATATCTCACAATTCTCCTTTCAAAGTTATTAAACCAACTTTCATCACCTTTACAGACAGCACATTCCAGACCAAAAAAACTCACTGTGCAAAATAAACATGCCCTCACCTACCCACTTTATAATTTGGCCTCTTATGTTAAAGCAATGTCCTCTGGTAACCAACCCTTCAGCCAGCGGAATGTTTTTTCCTTAGTCACTCTGTTGATGCATATTCGTTTGTCAAATCAATCTTGACTTAAAACCGTGGTTAAAATGGTCTCAGAACACTTTATTGGGGAAACGTGATTGAAGAAGCACAACCTAGCCAAACTAGAACATCTGGCCAGTATGCAACACAAGTATTCGGCCCCAAGAGACTTGTTTCTTCCTGCCTACTCTATCAAACTGTCCACAATTTTCAATACCTCTATTAAATCTCCCATTAATGTCCTCTGCTCAGAACAACGCCAGCAATCCCTCGTCTCTCCACATGACTGAAATCCCTCATCCCAAGTACCCATTCCAAAGATGCTCTTCCCCTAAACAAGAGGAACCTTCAATGGATTTCAACTTAGGCGCTGGTGTGAAAACCTTGGCAGTTAGGAGCAATAGAATACCGCAACTAATATGTGACATAATTCTTCATTGCTGGATAAGCAAGAACTGAATGACGTTTTCCTTGTGAATGAGGATCATGGAATCATAGAATTTATAGTGCAGAAGAAGGCCATTCAGCACATCAAGTCTGTACCGGCCCTTGGGAAGAGCACCCCACCTCAGCCTACAGTTCCACCCTATCCCTACACCTCCACCCTGTCCCCGTAACCCCACCAAACCTTTTTTGGACACGAAGGGGAAATTTATCATGGCCAGTCCACCTAACCTGCACATCTTTGGACTGTGGGAGGAAACCGGAGCACCCGGAGGAAACCCACGCAGACACGGGGAGAACGCGCAGACTCCGCACAGTCACCCAAGCCAGGAATCGAAACTTGGGACCCTGGCGCTGTGAAGCAACTGTGCTAACCACTGTGCTACCGTGCTGCCTTGGGAAGCAATGAGTCATTTTATAAGATGGGATCGGGGGGTGGGGCCTAATGGCCTCCTTCTGCACTATAAATTCTATGATTCTATGATTCTATACCCCGGATTGCAGGCAGCAAATTCCTTTTGCTTTTGTTTCAATTTCCGCTCGTATTTGTCAGATGGAAGTCGGGTTGATTTTGACTGCTGGGCCTCGTTACCAATGCACTGGTTGAATTCCTGCCCGGAATGAGCAGGAAGTAGGGAAGAAAGTGGTTGCTGACCTGTAAAAATTCTGACGTTTTTTGGCTACCCAATGAAACTCCAAAAATGGAGCAGACCATTCAGCCCTGGAACCTGGTGCGCCACTCAGTTCAATCATGGCTGGTCTGAATCGTAGCTCCATTTGTTCTTCTTTCCTATATTTCAAGTGCCAGGGTCCCAGGTTCGATACCCGGTTTGGGTCACTGTCTCTATGGAGTCTATACGTTCTCCCCGTGTCTGCATGGGTTTCCTCCGGGTGCTCCGGTTTCCTCCCACAGTCCAAAGATGTGCGGGTTAGGTCGATTGGTCACATTAAATTGCCCCGTAGTGTCCAAACGTTTGGTGTGGTTACAGGGTTACGGGGGTATGGTGGAGGTGTGGGCTTAAGTAGGGTGCTCTTTCCAAGGGCTAGTGCAGATTCGATGGGACTAATGGCCTCCTTCTGCATTGTAAATTCTATGATTCTATACCCAACAAAAGGCTATCAGCCTCGGTTTTGAAATTTTTAATTTGCCCCTCATCAAGACCTCACAGCTTAAGATCATGCCCCCATCCTCTTTACACTGAAGGAAACAGGCAAACAGTTTCTCTCTATCTCGCCTGTCAAATCATCTCAAGGTGTGGGAGGGAAATGAAGAAGTGTGCGAGGCTGGTCCAGGAGAGGCTTAATCTTTGCTAATGGAGCTTGAGCAAGCACGTCTGCTCCCACTCGTCCAAGAGAAATAATTCTTGAGCAGCGGATAGGGTTGAAATGGACTCCAATTATATCACTTCCCTCAGGGTCCTCTATGGCGTGGTGGGGACAGTGGCATCGTGGTAATGTCACTGGACCAGCAATCTAGAGGCCCCAAGTGATAATCTGGGGACATGGGTTCAAATCCCACCACTGCAGCTGGTGGAATTTAAATTCAACGAATAAAATCTGGGATTGAAATGATCAATTGTTGTAAAAACTCATCTGGTTCACTTCAGGGAATGAAATCTTCCAATCTTACCAGGTCTGGCCCAGATGTGACTCCAGACCCACAGCAATGTGGTTGACTCTGAAATGGCCGAGCAAGTCATTTGGTCCAAGGATATTTTGGGCTGGCTTTGCTAGTGGCATCCGCGTCCCAGGAAAGACGGAATGAAAATAACCTGGCAACAACTCACGATTTGGCTCCTGCGCAAAGATTGTGCCCGGTATCAGATGTGGAAACTTTTTTTCCCAGAGAGAGTATTCCTTCAGGAATGAAGGGGAGCTCTCCAAGCAGCCCTGGGTGGGTGGGTGGGGGGGTGGGGGGGGCTCCGAATCAGACGGAGGTGGTGTCCAGGCACAGGTTGGTTTGATCACGCTGCAATAATTCAGTGGGTGATAGGTTCATTTCTGCCATTGAAGACCTGTGTTCAGTTGTGAAATACATGCAATAACACCCCAGTATTTTACTGAGCAGGGTCTGTTAAAGCAGTCAATTCCGGGAGAGCAAAGGTCTAACCCAATTCATAAATAAAGTTTCATTCCAGGAGGGTGATGACATTAACTATCCTTTGTAACATATACACTTCGGTCTCTGGTAGACCTGATCCTGTGCATATCTTTTCCCTTGAGCTGACAGCTCTGTCCTGACAGGGTCTATACCTACAGCTGGCATTTTCCTCCGTGAATGGACTGTTTCTATTATTTCAGTCTTCAGACCTATCATCAGCATCAGCTGTTCACAATATTATACATTTATTCCCCTCGACTACACCAAGCAGAAGCCAAACGTCTGTAGGTTAGGTATGAGAATTGATTGCCCCCATTTTGTAACCATAAAATGGGTTCAATAGGCCCATTTTCACACCATTACCTTGAAATGAAATGAAAATTAAATGAAATGAAATGAAAATCGCTTATTGTCACAAGTAGGCTTCAAATTAAGTTACTGTGAAAAGCCCCTAGTCGCCACATTCCGGCACCTGTTCGGGGAGGCTGGTACGGGAATTGAACCGTGCTGCTGGCCTGCCCTGGTCTGCTTTAAAAGCCAGCTATTTAGCCCAGTGTGCTAAACCAGCCCCTAAAGAGCTGACGAGTGCAGCTCCAACACAGGAGAAGCTCGACACCACCCAGGACAAAACAGCCGGCTTGATCAGCACCCGATCCACCACCTTCAACATTCACTCACTCTTGGGCAGCACGGTGGCGCAGTGGGTTAGCCCTGCCACCTCACGGCGCCGAGGTCCCAGGTTCGATCCCGGCACTGGGTCACTTGTCCGTGTGGAGTTTGCACATTCTCCCCGCGTCTGCGTGGGTTTCGCCCCCACAACCCAAAGATGTGCAGGGTAGGTGGATTGACCACGCTAAATTGCCCCTTCATTGGAAAAAAATGAATTCGGTACTCTAAATTTATTTTAAAAAAACATTCACTCACTCTACCACTAACACACAATAGCAACGGACCGTACCATCCACGAGGTGTACAACAATGGCTTATCCAGGATCCTTCGACCGCACCTTCCAAATCCAGAAGGACAAGAAACAGATGCGTGGGAACACCGCAACCTGCAGGTTTCCCACCATCCAAGCACCATTGGAACTATATTGCCCTTCCTTCAGTGTCAACGGGTCAAAAGCATGGAACTGTCTTCCTAGCAGCACCGTGGATACACCTGCGCCACAAGGACTGCAGCGGTTCAGGAAGGCAGCTCACTGCCAACCACTCGAGCCCAATTAGGAATGAATGCTGACCTTCCCTGTCATGCCATTATCCCACAAATAAATACATTTGTTCTCTCCACATCCTCCTACCCTCTGGGCCATGTCTTCAGGCCCCCTCCATGTAGTTCCATAAGATGCGTCTCATCCAAGCTGAGAGTAGACAATTATTATTGTTCTTAGGCTGGGAATTCAAGGCCTGTTGTTTAACACTGCTCGCTTTTCTGTTTCTGGGCTTATCAAAGGAATGCCTCGTTTTTTCTAAATATTGCTTATTAAACCATATAAAGTACTGCTATACTCGTGTAAGGTGGGGACAATTAGAAGGACGGTGGTCACTCTAACTCCCTCCACGAACTTCGTGTTATAATAAAAGACAATTGCGAAACCTCAAAGTTTTGGCTAGTTTTTTCCACAACAAGGCCTGAGGCCTTACTATCTCCAGGCGGGGCGCTGCGTGGCGGCCATGTTAGACTTTAAAGGGACCAAATGCGAATCCCTATTTGTTTTGTGCAATTCAAATTTTAATACTGAAAGAAGAGAAGGGTGACGTAAAAAAACTCAATTAAAATTCAGGGGCTAACGAAAGAGAATTGGGGGGTGGGCAGAAGAGAGATTGAAAAGGAGGAAGAATGGGGAAAGCACTTCCCCAGACTCGACAACCATTTAAATTTTTACATGCCTCAATTTAGACATGCTTCATTCTTTAAATTAAACACAGGTCCTCGTGTTTCACTAGCTGTCTCTCTGGTTCCAATCCTGTATTTCACTCCTGACTTCTCCTGAACGTTGACAGCTCTGAGGTTGCCAAGTTTATTTTCAAAGCGCAAATGCGGAGCCATGAGGAGATTGGCCCGTAAGGAAGGGGAGGTAAAAAGCCCTGGTCGAGCCAACCTGTGTCACTCAGGCTCTCAACAAGTTGTCAGAAGACAGTTCAAGATCACATCAGCAGAGAGAGGCCTGACAAGGGGTGTGTCTGCTTGCACTTTCTGTCAGGGAATTGAAGATAGAGAATCGAGGATTTTATTCCTGTGCCACTCCATCAAAGTTTACGCCCAACTCCCCACAAAATCATCCTTCTTGCCTTGAAATCCAAATTCCTCTAAAATTCTTAAGAGGGCTCACCTGAAGGTGAAGCCCTGCCCTCGTGCGCTGATGGCCAATCAGATGTTCGGCAGCTCTCTGTCCCAGCAGCGCCTCCGGAAGCGGTGGCCACTGCTGGGGCTGCACTCAGTCCCAATGAAGAAGAAACAGTGGCCAGATGTCAGGTGAATTGGAGGTGCAGGAGAGGAGGCTGTAGCTAGCAAGAGTTGGGATGGGTTGGCAAGGTAGCCAGGGCACAGAGGCAGGCCCAGTTTGGTGTGGGGGGCGGGGGGGGGGGGGGGGGGGGGGGGGGGGGGAAAGATGACACCCAGTTGGAGTTGAGCGGTTGGGGTTGAGTAGCAGACCTTAAGGGGGCCCTCTGATTTGAAAAGGAGGCCCATAAATAAGGAAATCGTCCCACCTTACCCTCCCAGGGCACAAGCAGGCAGGTGGGTAGAGAGCAGGAAACGCACCCATGGAATTTAAAGCACCCCACCCCCCGCACCCTCCTACTCCTCACCCCCTTGCAATTCCCCCACAGGGAAAATTCTGCCCCACATGATGAGGAAGTGCAATGATGCATCAGATATCTTCATAGAATCATGGAATCCCACAGTGCGGAAGGAGACCATTCGGCCCGTCGAGTCTGCACCCACACTCCGAAAGAACACGACACCCAGGCCCACTTCCCCACTCTACTCACCTTTGGACACTAAGGGGTAATTTAGCCTGGCCAGTCCTCCTAACCTGCACATCATTGGACTATGGGAGGAAACCGGAGCGTCTGGAGGAAACCCCCGCAGACACGGGGAGAACGTGCAGACTCCGCACAGATGGTCACCCAAGGCCGGAATTGAACCCAAGTCCTTGGCGCTGTGAAATGAAATGAAATGAAATGAAAATCGCTTATTGTCACAAGTAGGCTTCAAATGAAGTTACTGTGAAAAGCCCCTAGTCACCACATTCCGGCGCCTGTTCAGGGAGGCTGGTACGGGAATTGAACCGTGCTGCTGGCCTGCCTTGGTCTGCTTTCAAAGCCAGCAATTTAGCCCTGTGCCACTGTGACACACCGAATTGTAAAATAAATAGAGTTGCATTTAGATAGCACCTTCCATGAACCCCGGCTGTCACAAGACATTTTACAGCCAATGAAATATTCTTTGAGGTTTAGCTATTCTAGTGTAGGCAAGGTTGCAGCCAATTTGGACAGAGCAAGCTCCCACAAACCACAACGTGATAATAACCAGAACATCTGTTTTGGTGATACTGAGGGATAAATATCATCCAGGAGGCTGGGGAGAACTTCTCTGTACTTCTCCAAAATAACGCCAGCGGATCTCCACCTGAGAGAGGGCTGATGAGGTCTTGGTTTAAATTGCTCATCCGAAAGACGGCACCTTTGATAGTGCAGTATTCCCTCAAACCCTAAGACCATCAGTCGAAACAAAGTCAAGGGAAGGTTGGTGAAGGTCAGGAAATGTTCCATGTTTTTTTAAAACTCCTGAATGAAAGTGGTGCTACGGAGCAAACCTTGGCGTTAAATCACTGGAGGAGCAGGGAACAATAATGGCAGTGTTAGAAAACCTGGTCTAACTTTAGAATTAACTGGCTCCTGCAAAGAGGTGGTAATCATTGAAATATAGAAAATGGACAGACCGACTATGCAGTACCGACGGGGGTTAGCGGTAGTGTCAGAGCTGATCAAAAGACAAGAATGGAAGATACAAGGTACAGAAGGGAAAAGCACTTCTCCCTCTCCTTGGCAAGAGTCTCAGAAACAACTCATAGCTCGATCGGTTAAATATTTTCACTTGTACCATTTAACTGCTCAGGATCACCTTGGGGTGCCTCGCTGCTACAGCACAGGGCAGCAGCGGAGGCCATATTAACGCACTTGTAAGTGAGGTGATTAATTGTTCTATTTGGAGCATGTACGGTGGGGGAGGGCGAACTGGATGTAGAGGCCAAACCATGGAGGGAGAACGCCTGACTGCATTCGATTTACAAAAACACATACTGCAGCACACGCAACCTAGGGCAGCACGGTAGCATTGTGGATAGCACAATTGCTTCACAGCTCCAGGGTCCCAGGTTCGATTCCGGCTTGGGTCACTGTCTGTGCGGAGTCTGCACGTCTTCCCCGTGTGTGCGTGGGTTTCCTCCGGGTGCTCCGGTTTCCTCCCACAGTCCAAAGATGTGCAGGTTAGGTGGATTGGCTGTGATAAATTGCCCTAAGTGTCCAAAATTGCCCTTAGTGTTGGGTGGGGTTACTGGGTGATGGGGATAGGGTGGAGGTGTTGACCTTGGGTAGGGTGCTCTTTCCAAGAGCCGGTGCAGACTCGATGGGCCGAATGGCCTCCTTCTGCCCTGTAAATGTTATGAAATCTATGAAACCTCCGCTACAATCGAACAAGACGCGTACACGAGAGCGGGCGTGCACCTTCCGACATGCAGCAGCGGTGTCGGTGATTCTTCACCGCTGCCGTGCAGTGAGAACATTTGGCCTTTTCACATCAGTGGGTTCTACCTCAGGTGATTATATGAACGAGGATGAGTGAGTGGCGTAAAGGGTTATTGATGAACACTACTCGCAAAGACTTGACTTGTATTCCCCTTGACCACAGAAGGTTCTGCGTGATCTAACTGATGTGTTTGAGGTGCCTGAATGGGTTGCCAGAGGTGCTTGTGCAGAAGATTAAGATCAGTAAGATCAGAGCTGGGCTGCTAAGGGGCGATGTCAGGAGGTGCGTCTTCCGGCAAAGGCGAGTGGAAATCTGGAAGCCTCCCTCTCAAAAGAAGGTTGTCGAGGCTGTGAGACAACCGGAAATTTCAAAACTGGCCACGGTGACAGGTGGGAAGAGGTTCGAGTGGACTGATATGGATTCTCTCGCCCACGTGGTCAGAATCTGTGCCTCTTCTCATTTGTTAGCAGCTTTTAATAGAAGACCCCACCCCCCCCCGCCCTCCCAAGAGCTCAGGCCCTTCCTGCCACCCTGATTTAAATCACTCCACCGTGTCGCCTTCGGCTCCTGGTTAAGCATCGTTGCGATTATACGATTCCCACCCCTGTTTACAAATTCCTCCAAGGTCTCTCAATTCCGTACCTCTATTATCATCCCCACAACCCCAAACCCTCTGCGATAATTCTAATTCTGGCCCCTTGGGCAAATTCAGTTTGCATCACTACATTATTGGCGGTCATACCTTCAGCTGCCATAGGCACCACGCATTGGAATTCCCTCTCTGAACCACCTGGGTGGGTTTCCCCGAGCCTTCCCGCTGAAATCGCACTCAGCACGGGGGTGGAGAATGGGCGTCAGACCCGCGAACGGGTCCGACACCGCTCCCGCGATTCTCCGGTCCCCGGAGAATCGCCGGCAATCGGGCGCGCGCGGTCAATGCAGCGTGGGTCGGGGACTATTGAAAGAGGCCCCCGCAGCGATTCGGCAGGTACAGCTGGCTTGGTTCCCGCCAACGTGGTTCTCTCATGGTTCCACCCGGCGGGCAACCAGCGTGGCGGCTGCAGACTCAGTCCGTGGCCGCCCTGGTGGGGGGATCATTCACCGGGGGGGGGGGGGGGGGGGGGGGGGAGGGCCTCCAGGACGGCTAGGCTATTGATCGGGGGCCTTCAATCCGCGGGCGCGCGCGATCTGGAGGGGGCCTATCTTCCTGCTGTCGCTCCGCGGTGTGGGTCCGCCATGTCGCGTGGGGCGGCCGACCCAGGCCGCTGCCGTGCGCATGCGCAGACCCCCAACCGGAAATGCGATTTGCAGGGGGCTGGCAAGGTCCCTGAGTACTCCTCACAGCTCCAGCTGCCGATGCGGGCCCTGCCAGCCCCCTGAAAATAGCAGAATCACCCTGGACTTACTCCAGGTGAATCCAGAGTGATTCGCGCGTGTTTTTTCGCGGGCGTGGTGACATAGCCCCATTATTGGAGAATCCCGCCCCCTGTCTCTCCAACTCTCTCCAGAACATCGTCTGTGATGGAAGCTTTTGGACATCCCCCAATATCTGCTTGCGCACCGCAGTGTCAAAATCTGTTCCTAGGAATTGCCCGGTGATGTTTTATTTTCAAATTTCAGTCCAATTCTCTTTCCTGCACCTAAGGCAGACTTTTGTCTGTTTCCATAGCGAGTAATTCTCTGAATGGGTCGCCGGTCTGTCGCCAGGGGCTTATAGCTTGAGGGGTGCCACTGCACATCAAACATGGCTGACCAGGCGTCTCTCCCGCTCTTAACGCCAGCCATTGGCGTGTTTGGAAGGAGTTTGCAGGTCAACATGCTCAACCTGTTTGGCCGCGTTGTGAATGTACTTTTATTTGGTCAAAGGCACTTTATAAATTAAAGTTGTTGCTCTCTTACTGTCTTTTCCCCTGAGCTGCTGGGGATTTTGTGCTGGGGATAAATCTTTTAATTCTTGGAGGCTCCAAGGCAGTCCTGAGAGGCTGTCAGCCCTCACATCTCCATCTATTCCCAAGGTGAGCAATTCTGCTTCGATGAATAGGGAGCCAATCTTCATGTGAGCAGAGATGGATAGGTCAAGCCAGTTGGTCCCCAGCGTGCTCACTCCTGTGGCTACACCTTTCTAAACTGCAAAGTTTCCTGTTAAATAAAATCCTTTCTTTGCCCAGTTCATCTCCATGGTTACAGTCCAAACTGCGCACAGATGCCTCCTTTGTAAACTTTAATTATTGCTTCAAATTCCAGAATCCAGTACATTTTAAAAAAAAAGAGTGATGAAAAAGTTTATATTATGGAAAATATTTCGCAGCAACTGAAAAGCCTGCAAGGAAATCGTGAATCACCCGGCTTGCCGATATTTTATTATGAGCTTGTTATGAATTAATAACATTCTGACAACTTATTTATGGAGGAGGAAGTGGTTGGTTCATGGGCACAATGATAATTTCATGCACCACGTGCGCGCAACAGCTTTTAAACACTTGTTTTTATTCTGTCACGGGATGTGGGCTTCGCTGGCTAGGCCAGCGTTTGTTGCCCCTCCCGAATTACCCTTGAGAAGGTGGTGGTGAGCTGCCCTCTTGAACCGCTGCAGTCCACGTGGTGTAGGTGCACCCACTGTGCTGTTAGGGAGGGAGTTCCAGGATTGTGACCCAGCGACAGTGAAGGAACGGCCGATATATTTCCAAGTCAGCACGGTGAATGACTTAGAGGGGAACTTGGAGGTGGTGGTGTTCCCAGGTACCTGCTGCTCTTTTCCTGCGAGATGGTAGAGGTTGCGGGTTGGGAAGGTGCTGCCGAATGAGCCTTGGTGAGCGATGAGCTTAATTAGACTTTTCCGTGTGGATTTCAATCAGACAGGCTGTCTTTCCTACTGAGAAATACAGGCAGAAATTCCTGTGGTGATTCAGAATGTCACCAAGTCATGGTGAATATGAGCAGGGCTGATTGGATGATGTTTTGCTGGGGTTTTAAGACCTTTTAGCTTATAGGAGGAAAACTGTATCGGGGATGATACAGGGTCCAACACTTCAAGGCTCTGAAAAGAATGAGTCACCAAAGGACACTCATAAATCTTTATTTCAATGAAGAACGATGAAGAGAAGAGGAAGACCGATGTGTTTGGAGCTTAGGGGCACACTATCAATTGCAGCGTTGATAAAACAGGTTCTCCGATGGAGCCAGTAACATTTGAAGGCTAGAAGGATCACCAATCAATGATGAGCCTTCGTTTCTGAGAAGAATATGCTGCTAAGATTGGATGAAGAGTTGGGGAAGAAGTTTGATTGAAGCATAAATAACAGGGCTGATTGGCCTGTGTTGTAGATACGGTATAACCATGAAGTCTGATATCCTAAAAGAGGGAGAACATAAGAACGTAACAACGTGAGAAACAGGAGCAGGAGTTGACCTCAGGGCCCGTAGAGCCTACTCCGCCTTTCAGTGCGATCATGGCTGGTCTTCCAGTTCAACCCCACTTACCCGCACACTCCCCATATTCCTTTATTTCCAGAGAGACCAAAAATCTATCTCAACCGTCAACATATTCGGAAATGGAGCATCCACAACTACAACCCTCTGAGTTATAGAATTCCAAAGATTCACAACCCTTTGAGACAGGGAAGAACCTGGAATTCATCGATGGACTTTATAGAGATTAATAAGTAGCTGAACAATGGAATGGGTTCAGGTTTCAGGTTATCCTTTTTTAACCAGTCTCAATTTCTCACTACACAACGGCAGCACAGTGGTTAGCACTGCTGCCTCACAGCACCAGGGACACGGGTTTTATTCTGACCTTGGCTGACTGTCTGTGTGGAGTCTGCACATTCTCTCTGTGTCTGTGTGGATTTCCTCCACTTTCCTCCCACATCTAACGATGTGCAGGTTAAGTGGATTGGCCATGCTAAATTGCACCTTAGTGTCCAAAAGATAAGGTGGGGTTACTGGGTTATGGGGATAGGGTAGGCGTGCCTGCCCAGGTAGCATGCTCTTTCAGAGGTTCGGTGCAGACTCAATGGGCCAATTGGCCTCCTTCTGCACTGTGATGACCATAGATCATACCATTTACAGTGCAGAAGGAGGCCATTCGGCCCATCGCGTCTGCACCGGCCCTTACAGAGAGCACCCTACTCAAGCCCACGTATCTACCCTATCCCCGTAACCCAGTAACCCCCACTTAACCTTTTTGGACACTCAGGGCAATTTTAGCATGGCCAATCTACCTAATGCGCGCATCTTTGGACTGTGGGAGGAAACCGGAGCACCCGGTGGAAACCCCCGCAGTCACGGGGAGAACGTGCAGACTCCGCACAGACAGTGACCCAAGCTGGGAATCGAACCTGGGACCCCGGAGCTGTGAAGCAACTGTGCTAACCACAATGCTACCGTGCTGCCCAAATGATTCTATGATAACTTACTGGTATCTTATAGTTGGGCATAAACAGTTTGTGAAGATGTGAGGGAGTATATGACACATTCACTCTTTGTTTAGGACGGCATTTCAAAAAGATGCCAACTCACACCCGTGCTGGTGGTTCACTTATTCGCTTGACAGAGACAAGGCGAACCCCGTTTTTGGAGGGATCTTTTTTGAAACTTCAAAGGTCGACTTATGTGCCGACATCTATGGTTTTCAAAAGAGAAAAGTCTGGAGAAATGGGGGAGATCTCATTTGTCATGGCCTTGCAACCCCTATCCTTTCCACACTTGGGAACTGTTTTTTCTCCGGGTCCATATTGGGCAGATCCCGGCCCCCTCTTTGCTGGGCATCTCTGCCCATGACTGATTCCATCTCCTCCCTGCCAGCACGCCTCTGCCAGCTGCCACAAAACAAAACTGAAACTAGACTAAGGTGCCTTGTCCAACATTTCTGAAGTTGACGACACAGGAGAAGAACAAAATGCACGGGAAATAACAGCTCTGACCTCTTGACACAGGAACATTCAGTGGAATGAGCCAGATTAACCCAAACATTTCATAACCGACTCCAGTGTTCATGGTTAGAGAGCACGCCTGCAGACTCCCATCCAATTCAATCAGCTCATGTCACCAAACTACAAACACCACTTCATTTTGTCCCTTCCTCTTTGCCCGAAGGTGCAGTATTGTGTTACAGTTCAGCTCCAAGGGCATCACTTGTCACCCCGATCTCATCCAAGCTGTCATTCCTCATTTGTGAACCAAGGGAGTGAATGTTAACTTATCAAATGTGCAACGCTGTGTGTTTAATGAGAGTGTATGTTTAAGCATGTGTCTGATAGGTGTGTATGGTTAGGTATGTGTGTGTGTAAGAGTGTGTGTGTGTTTGCATAAGGGTGTATCGGAATGTGTGCATGATTCTGTGTGTGTGCGTGTAGGGACGTGTGGTGGTGTCCGTCTGTCGATGTGTGCATGTGTCAGGGTGTGTTTTGGTCTGCATGTTTTTTGGGGGGGTGGATGTGCGTGTTAGGGGGATGTGCATGTGCTGGGGTGTTGTGTATAGGGTATGCACGTGTTGGGGTGTAGGTGTATGGGTGTAGGGTAATGCATGTGGAGGATGCTTGTGCAGGGGAGTCCGTGTGCGCAGATCAGCGTGTGGGGGTGTGTGTGCACGTGCGGGTATGGGTGTGGAGATGTGCATGTGTGGGGCTCTGGGGCGGGTATGAGTGTGTAGGGGTGAAATGTGTGAGGGTGTGTAGGTGTGGAGATGTGCATGAGTAGGGGTGTGGGGGTGTGCATGTTTTTGGGTGTGTAGGGGTGTGCGTGTGTAGTGTGTGCATGTGTAGGGTTGCGTGGGGGGTTGCATGTGTGGGGATGTGTTGGGGTGTGCATGTGCAGGGGTGTGTGTGCAAGTGTCAGGTTGTGTGTGTGTGTGCATGTGACAGGGTGTGCGTGTATGGGGATGTGTGAGTATCGGGAAGTGTGGGTGTGTGAGGGGGGTGTGTGTATAGGGGTGTGTGAGTGTCGGGAAGTGTGGGTGTGTGAGGGTGTGTGTGGGGGTGTGCGTGTATAGGGGTGTGTGGGGGTGTGCCTGTGTCAGGGTGTGTGTGGGTGTGCATGTGTTAGGGTGTTGATGTACGGGATGGGGGTGTCGGGATGTGTGGGGGTGTGAGGGTGTGTGTGTGTGGGGAGGTGTGGGTGTGTGTGGGTCAGCGTGTGTTTGGGTGTATGGAGGTGTGAGGGAGTGTGTGTGTGGGGGGGGGTGCGCATATAGGGCTGTGCGGGTGTGTGTGGGGGGGTGCATGTGTGGGGTGTGTGTGGATCTGCGTGTGTTTGGGTGTGTAGGGGTGTGCGTGTATGGGGATCTGTACGTGTCGGGATGTGTGGGGGTGTGAGGGCAGGTGTGTGTGTGGGGGTGTGCGTGTGTTCGTCTGTGTTGGGTATCTGTGTTGGGCTGTGCTGAGTATCTGTGTTGGGCTATTTTGGGTATCTGAGTTGGGTATCTGTGTTGGGTATCTGTGTCGGGTATCTGTGTTGGGTATCTGTGTTGGGTATCTGTGTTGGGCTGTGTTGGGTATCTGTGTTGGGTATCTGTGTTGGGCTGTGTTGGGTATCTGTGTTGGGCTGTGTTGGGTATCTGTGTTGGGCTGTGTTGGGTACCTGTGTTGGGTAACTGTGTTGGGTATCTGTGTTGGGTATCTGTGTTGGGCTGTGTTGGGTAATCTGTGTTGGGTATTTGTGTTGGGTATCTGTGTTGGGTATCTTTGTTGGGTATCTGTGTTGGGCTGTGTTGGGTATCTGTGTTGGGCTGTGTTGGGTATCTGTGTTGGGTATCTGTGTTGGGTATCTGTGTTGGATATCTGTGTTGGGTATCTGTGTTGGGTATCTGTGTTGGGCTGTGTTGGGTATCTGTGTTGGGTAGCTCTGTTGGGTATCTGTGTTGGATTACTGTGTTGGGCTGTGTTGGGTACCTTTGTTGGATATCTGTGTTGGGTGGTCTTGGGTATCTATGTTGGGCTGCGTTGGGTATCTGTGTTGGGCTGTGTTCAGCTGTGTTGGGTATCTGTGTTGGGTATCTGTGTTGGGTATCTGTGTTGGGTATCTGTGTTGGGCTGTGTTGGGTATCTGTGTTGGGTAATTGTGTTGGGTATCTGTGTTGGGCTGTGTTGGGTATCTGTGTTGGGTAATTGTGTTAGGCTCTGTTGGGTATCTGTGTTGGGCTGTCTTGGGGATCTGTGTTGGGTATCTGTGTTAGGCTGCTTTGGGTACCCTTGTTGGGAGCTGTGTTGGGTATCTGTGTTGGGTATCTGTGTTGGGTATCTGTGTTGGGTATCTATGTTGGTCTGTGTTGGGCTGTCTTGGGTATCTGTGTTGGGCTGTCTTGGGTATCTGTGTTGGGTATCTGTGTTAGGCTGCGTTGGGTACCCTTGTTGGGAGCTGTGTTGGGTATCTGTGTTGGGTATCTGTGTTGGGTATCTGTGTTGGGTATCTGTGTTGGGCTGTGTTGGGTAGCTGTATTGGGCTGTGTTGGGTATCTGTGTTGGCTGTGTTGGGTATCTGTGTTGGGCTGTATTGGGTATCTGTGTTGGGCTGTGTTGGGTATCTGTGTTGGGCTGTGTTGGGTATCTGTGTTGGGTATCTGTGTTGGGCTGTGTTGGGTATCTGTGTTGGGCTGTATTGGGTATCTGTGTTGGGCTGCATTGGGTATCTGTGTTGGGCTGTGTTGGGTATCTGTGTTGGGTATCTGTGTTGGGCTGTGTTGGGTATCTGTGTTGGGCTGTGTTGGGTATCTGTGTTGGGCTGTGTTGGGTATCTGTGTTGGGCTGTATTGGGTATCTGTGTTGGGCTGTGTTGGGTATCTGTGTTGGGCTGTGTTGGGTATCTGTGTTGGGCTGTGTTGGGTATCTGTGTTGGGTATCTGTGTTGGGCTGTGTTGGGTATCTGTATTGGGCTGTATTGGGTATCTGTGTTGGGCTGCATTGGGTATCTGTGTTGGGCTGTGTTGGGTATCTGTGTTGGGCTGTGATGGGTATCTGTGTTGGGCTGTGTTGGGTATCTGTGTTGGGCTGTGTTGGGTATCTGTGTTGGGTATCTGTGTTGGGCTGTGTTGGGTATCTGTGTTGGGCTGTATTGGTATCTGTGTTGGGCTGTGTTGGGTATCTGTGTTGGGCTGTGTTGGGTATTTGTGTCGGGTATCTGTGTTGGGTATCTGTGTTGGGTATCTGTGTTGGGCTGTGTTGGGTATCTGTGTTGGGCTGTGTTGGGTATCTGTGTTGGGTATCTGTGTTGGGTATCTGTGTCGGGTATCTGTGTTGGGTATCTGTGTTGGGTATCTGTGTTGGGCTGTGTTGGGTATCTGTGTTGGGCTGTATTGGTATCTGTGTTGGGCTGTGTTGGGTATCTGTGTTGGGCTGTGTTGGGTATTTGTGTTGGGTATTTGTGTTGGGTATCTGTGTTGGGTATCTGTGTCGGGTATCTGTGTTGGGTATCTGTGTTGGGTATCTGTGTTGGGTATCTGTGTTGGGTATCTGTGTTGGTCTGTGTTGGGCTGTGTTGGGTATCTGTGTTGGGCTGTGTTGGGTATCTGTGTCGGGTATCTGTGTTGGGGATCTGTGTTGGGTATCTGTGTTGGGCTGTGTTGGGTATCTGTGTTGGGCTGTGTTGGGTATCTGTGTTGGGTATTTGTGTTAGGTATCTGTGTTGGGTATCTTTGTTGGGTATTTGTGTTGGGCTGTGTTGGGCTGTGTTGGGTATCTGTGTTGGGTATCTGTGTTGGTATCTGTGTTGGGTATCTGTGTTGGGTATCTGTGTTGGGTATCTGTGTTGGGTATCTGTGTTGGGTATCTGTGTTGAGCTGTGTTGGGTATCTGTCTTGGGTATCTGTGTTGGGCTGTGTTGGGTATCTGTGTTGGGTAATTGTGTTGGGTAGCTCTGTTGGGTTTCTGTGTTGGGCTGTCTTGGGTATCTGTGTTGGGTATCTGTGTTGGGCTGCGTAGGGTATCCTTGTTGGGAGCTGTGTTGGGTATATGTGTTGGGTATCTGTGTTGGGAATCTGTGTTGGGTATCAGTGCTTGGCTGTGTTGGGTAGCTGTTTGGGCTGTGTTGGGTATCTGTGTTGGACTGTGTTGGGTATCTGTGTTGGGTATCTGTGTTGGGCTGTGTTGGGTAGCTGTATTGGGCTGTGTTGGGTATCTGTGTTGGGCTGTGTTGGGTATCTGTGTTGGGCTGTATTGGGTATCTGTGTTGGGCTGTGTTGGGTATCTGTGTTGGGTATCTGTGTTGGTCTGTGTTGTGTATCTGTGTTGGGCTGCATTGGGTATCTGTGTTGGGCTGTGTTGGGTATCTGTGTTGCGTATCTGTGTTGGGCTGTGTTGGGTATCTGTGTAGGGCTGTGTTGGGTATCTGTGTTGGGTATCTGTGTTGGGTATCTGTGTTGGGTATCTGTGTTGGGTATCTGTGTTGGGTATCTGTGTTGGGTATCTGGGCTGGGTAGCTGTGTTGGGCTGTGTTGGCTCTCTGTGGCGGGTAGTTATGTTGGGTATCTGAGTTGGGTATCTGTGTTGGGCTGTGTTGGGTATCTGTGTTGGGCTGTGTTGGGTATCTTTGTTGGGTATCTGTGTTGGGTGTCTGTTCTGGGTATCTGTGTTGGGCTGTGTTGGGTATCTGAGTCGGGTATCTGTGTTGGGTATCTGTGTTGGGTATCTGTGTTGGGCTGTGTTGGGTATCTGGGCTGGGTAGCTGTGTTGGGCTGTGTTGGCTCTCTGTGGCGGGTAGTTATGTTCGGTATCTGAGTTGGGTATCTGTGTTGGGCTGTGTTGGGTATCTGTGTTGGGCTGTGTTGGGTATCTGTGTTGGGTATCTGTGTTGTGCTGTGTTGGGCTGTGTTGGGTATCTGTGTTGGGCTGTGTTGGGTATCTGTGTTGGGCTGTATTGGTATCTGTGTTGGGCTGTGTTGGGTATCTGTGTTGGGCTGTGTTGGGTATTTGTGTCGGGTATCTGTGTTGGGTATCTGTGTTGGGTATCTGTGTTGGGCTGTGTTGGGTATCTGTGTTGGGCTGTGTTGGGTATCTGTGTTGGGTATCTGTGTTGCGCTGTGTTGGGTATCTGTGTTGGGCTGTATTGGTATCTGTGTTGGGCTGTGTTGGGTATCTGTGTTGGGCTGTGTTGGGTATCTGTGTTGGGTATTTGTGTTGGGTATCTGTGTTGGGTATCTGTGTTGGGTATCTGTGTTGGGCTGTGTTGGGTATCTGTGTTGGGCTGTGTTGGGTATCTGTGTCGGGTATCTGTGTTGGGTATCTGTGTTGGGTATCTGTGTTGGGCTGTGTTGGGTATCTGTGTTGGGCTGTGTTGGGTATCTGTGTTGGGTATTTGTGTTGGGTATCTGTGTTGGGTATCTTTGTTGGGTATTTGTGTTGGGCTGTGTTGGGCTGTGTTGGGTATCTGTGTTGGGCTGTGTTGGGTATCTGTGTTGGGTATCTGTGTTGGGTATCTGTGTTGGGTATCTGTGTTGGGTATCTGTGTTGGGTATCTGTGTTGGGTATCTGTGTTGAGCTGTGTTGGGTATCTGTCTTGGGTATCTGTGTTGGGCTGTGTTGGGTATCTGTGTTGGGTAATTGTGTTGGGTAGCTCTGTTGGGTATCTGTGTTGGGCTGTCTTGGGTATCTGTGTTGGGTATCTGTGTTGGGCTGCGTAGGGTATCCTTGTTGGGAGCTGTGTTGGGTATATGTGTTGGGTATCTGTGTTGGGAATCTGTGTTGGGTATCAGTGCTGGGCTGTGTTGGGTAGCTGTTTGGGCTGTGTTGGGTATCTGTGTTGGACTGTGTTGGGTATCTGTGTTGGGTATCTGTGTTGGGCTGTGTTGGGTAGCTGTATTGGGCTGTGTTGGGTATCTGTGTTGGGCTGTGTTGGGTATCTGTGTTGGGCTGTATTGGGTATCTGTGTTGGGCTGTGTTGGGTATCTGTGTTGGGTATCTGTGTTGGTCTGTGTTGTGTATCTGTGTTGGGCTGCATTGGGTATCTGTGTTGGGCTGTGTTGGGTATCTGTGTTGGGTATCTGTGTTGGGCTGTGTTGGGTATCTGTGTTGGGCTGTGTTGGGTATCTGTGTTGGGTATCTGTGTTGGGTATCTGTGTTGGGTATCTGTGTTGGGTATCTGTGTTGGGTATCTGGGCTGGGTAGCTGTGTTGGGCTGTGTTGGGTATCTGAGTCGGGTATCTGTGTTGGGTATCTGTGTTGTTCTGTGTTGGGCTGTGTTGGGTATCTGTGTTGGGTATTTGTGTTGGGTATCTGTGTTGGTTATCTTTGTTGGGTATCTGTGTTGGGCTGTGTTGGGTATCTGTGTTGGGTATCTGTGTTGGGCTGTGTTGGGTATCTGTGTTGGGTATCTGTGTTGGGCTGTGTTGGGTATCTGTGTTGGGCATCTGTGTTGGGTATGTGTTGGGTATATGTGTTGGGCTGTGTTGGGTATCTGTGTTGGGTATCTGTGTTGGGTATCTGTGTTGGGTATCTGTGTTGGGTATCTGTGTTGGGCTGTATTGGGTATCTGTGTTGGGTTGTGTTGGGTATCTGTGTTGGGTATCTATGTTGGGTTGTCTTGGGTATCTGTGTTGGGTATCTGTGTTGGGTATCTGTGTTGGGTATCTGTGTTGGGCTGTGTTGGGTATCTGGGCTGGGTAGCTGTGTTGGGCTGTGTTGGCTCTCTGTGGCGGGTAGTTATGTTGGGTATCTGAGTTGGGTATCTGTGTTGGGCTGTGTTGGGTATCTGTGTTGGGCTGTGTTGGGTATCTTTGTTGGGTATCTGTGTTGGGTGTCTGTTCTGGGTATCTGTGTTGGGCTGTGTTGGGTATCTGAGTCGGGTATCTGTGTTGGGTATCTGTGTTGTGCTGTGTTGGGCTGTGTTGGGTATCTGTGTTGGGCTGTGTTGGGTATCTGTGTTGGGTATTTGTGTTGGGTATCTGTGTTGGGCTGTGATGGGTATCTGTGTTGGGCTGTGTTGGGTATCTGTGTTGGGCTGTGTTGGGTATCTGTGTTGGGTATCTGTGTTGGGCTGTGTTGGGTATCTGTGTTGGGCTGTGTTGGGTATCTGTGTTGGGTATCTGTGTTGGGCTGTGTTGGGTATCTGTGTGGGCTGTATTGGTATCTGTGTTGGGCTGTGTTGGGTATCTGTGTTGGGCTGTGTTGGGTATTTGTGTCGGGTATCTGTGTTGGGTATCTGTGTTGGGTATCTGTGTTGGGCTGTGTTGGGTATCTGTGTTGGGCTGTGTTGGGTATCTGTGTTGGGTATCTGTGTTGGGCTGTGTTGGGTATCTGTGTTGGGCTGTATTGGGTATTTGAGTTGGGCTGTGTTGGGTATTTGTGTTGGGTATCTGTGTTGGGTATCTGTGTTGGGCTGTGTTGGGTATCTGTGTTGGGCTGTGTTGGGTATCTGTGTTGGGTATTTGTGTTGGGTATCTGTGTTGGGTATCTGTGTTGGTTATCTTTGTTGGGTATCTGTGTTGGGCTGTGTTGGGTATCTGTGTTGGGTATCTGTGTTGGGCTGTGTTGGGTATCTGTGTTGGGCTGTGTTGGGTATCTGTGTTGGGTATCTGTGTTGGGTATGTGTTGGGTATATGTGTTGGGCTGTGTTGGGTATCTGTGTTGGGAATCTGTGTTGGGTAGCTCTGTTGGGTATCTGTCTTGGGCTGTCTTGGGTATCTGTGTTGGGTATTTGTGTTGGGCTGCGTTGGGTATCCTTGTTGGGTAGCTGTGTTGGGTATCTGTGTTGGGTATCTGTGTTGGGTATCTGTGTTGGGTATCTGTGTTGGGTATCTGTGTTGGGCTGTATTGGGTATCTGTGTTGGGTTGTCTTGGGTATCTGTGTTGGGTATCTGTGTTGGGTTGTCTTGGGTATCTGTGTTGGGTATCTGTGTTGGGTATCTGTGTTGGGTATCTGTGTTGGGTATCTGGGCTGGGTAGCTGTGTTGGGCTGTGTCGGCTCTCTGTGGCGGGTAGTTATGTTGGGTATCTGAGTTGGGTATCTGTGTTGGGCTGTGTTGGGTATCCGTGTTGGGCTGTGTTGGGCATCTGTGTTGGGTATCTGTGTTGGTCTGTGTTGCGCTGTGTTGGGTATCTGTGTTGGGTATCTGTGTTGGTCTGTGTTGGTCTGTGTTGGGTATCTGTGTTGGGTATCTGTGTTGGGTAGCTGTGTTGGGCTGAGTTGTGTAACTGTGTTGGGTAAGTGTGTTGGGTAGCTATATTTGGCTGTTGTGTATCTGTGTTGGGTAGCTGTGTTGGGCTGTGTTGGGTACCCTTGTTGGGAGCTGTGTTGTGTATCTGTGTTGGGTGTCTGTGTTTGATATCTGTGTTGGGTACCTGTGTTGGGCTATATTGGGTACCTGTATTGGGCTCTGTTGTGTATCTGTGTTGGGCTGTGTTGGGTATCTGTGTTGGGCTGTGTTGGGTATCCGTGTTGGGCTGTGTTGGGCATCTGTGTTGGGCTGTCTTGCGTATCCGTGTTGGGCTGTGTTGGGCATCTGTGTTGGGTATGTGTGTTGGGCTGTGTTGGGTAGCTGTGTTGGGTATCTGTGTTGGGTAGCTATGTTGGGCTCTGTTGGGTAGCGGCGTTGGGCTGTGTTGGTTGCTGTATTGGGCTGTGTTGGGTAGCTGTGTTGGGCTTTGTCGGGTAGCTGTGTTGGGCTGTGTTGGGCTGTGTTCGGTATCCGTGTTTGGCTGTGTTGGGCATCTGTGTTGTGTATCTGTGTTGGTCTGTGTTGGGCTGTGTTGGTTATCTGTGTTGGGTATCTCTGTTGGGTAGCTGTGTTGGGCTGTGTTCTGTAGCTGTGTTGGGCTGTGTTGGGTAACTGTGTTGGGCTGTCTTGGGTAGCTGTGTTGTGCTGTGTTGGGTAAGTGTGTTGGGTAGCTGTGTTGGACTGTGTTGGGTATCTGTGTTTGGTATCTGTGTTGGGCTGTGTTGTGTAGCTGTATTGGGCTGTGTTGGGTATCTGTGTTGGGCTGTGTTGGGTATCTGTGTTGGGCTGTATTGGGTACCTGTGTTGGGCTGTGTTGTGTATCTGTGTTGCGTAGCTGTGTTGGGCTGTGTTGGGTACCTTTGTTGGGCTGTGTAGTGTATCTGTGTTGGGTAGCTGTGTTGGGCTGTGTTGGGTATCTGTGTTGGGTAGCTGTGTTGGGTATCTGTGTTGGGTATCTGTGTTGGGCTGTGTTGTGTATCTGTGTTGGGTATCTGTGTTGGTCTGTGTTGGGTACCTGTGTTGGGCTGTGTTGTGTATCTGTGTTGGGTAGCTGTGTTGGGCTGTGTTGGGTTGTGTTGGGTATCTGTGTTGGGCTGTGTTTGATACCTGTGTTGGGCTGTGTTGTGTATCTGTGTTGTGTATCTGTGTTGGGCTGTGTTGGGTACCTGTGTTGGGCTGTGTTGGGTATCTGTGTTGGGCTGTGTTGGGTATCTGTGTTGGGTATCTGTGTTTGGCTGTGTTGTGTATCTGTGTTGGGTAGCTGTGTTGGGCTGTGTTGGGTAGCTGTGTTGGGCTGTGTTGGGTAGCTGTGTTGGGTAGCTGTGTTGGGTAACTGTGTTGGGCTGTGTTGGGTACATAGAACAAGACAGCGCAGTACAGGCCCTTCGGCCCACGATGTTGCACCGAAACAAAAGGCATCTAACCTACACTATACCATTATCATCCATATGTTTATCCAATAAACTTTTAAATGCCCTCAATGTTGGCGAGTTCACCACTGTAGCAGGTAGGGCATTCCACGGCCTCACTACTCTTTGCGTAAAGAACCTACCCCTGACCTCTGACCTATATCTATTACCCCTCAGTTTAAGGCTATGTCCCCTCGTGCTAGCCATTTCCATCCGCGGGAGAAGGCGGGAGAAGGGTAGCTGTGTTGGTCTGTGTTGGGTAGCTGTGTTGGGCTGTGTTGGGTAGCTGTGTGTGATGATATCATTCTTCTCTGATCTCGTCATCCACATGAGCTGGAAAATCCTCCAAGATGCTCCCATTCTCCCACCATAAACAGGGTTTCTGCCCCACCCCCGGTATAGTCTGGAGATGGAGTGTTAGCATTCCAATGAAATTGCTGCCCTTGATCCCATCCTAGAGTCTCTTCCTTTCCCTCTCAAATTCCCTTTTTCCATCTAATCCAGTCATTTGCATTGCTGTACGCTGAGCCTATAAACTGCCCTCCCTAGTCCCTTGCTGACTTTATTCACCTGCTTCACCCCCTTTGAAACCTTCTGAAAACTCCCTCAGTCAATTGTTAAAAGAGTGGTGCAAACACCCAAGGTAACGTCTAGCCAAGGCATTTCCAAAGTGGGGGTCGTGGCCCGTGGGAGGGTCACATGCGGGTGACGGGATGGTCGCGGAGCCATCCATCGCGCCGTTCCTGAGTGCAGGAATTCAGGCGAAACGACCGCAACAGCGGCTTTTAAAAATGACGGCCACGACCAGCTTGACAAATGTGGACGTGCTGCGCATGCGTACCCGCTCACCAGTGCGCCTGCCCGGAGCCCAGAGAGAAACAGTGCCTTCTCCTGACGTCAGCGTGCTGACCCAAGAGAAGATTTTTTAAAAATTCAATTCAGTCTTCCTGCATCTGTCTTGAACATGCTCAATGGCTGAGCCTGCAGGACTCTTTTTGATAGTGAGTTTAAAAAGATTCACAACACTTTGAGTTAAGTAATTCCTCCTCATCTATGTCTAAACTCTTCGCATTGTAATTTGCAGACTACATTCCCAGGCTGTAAACTACCCATCTGAGGATAACGTACATTCTGCATCTGCTCTGTAGGGTCCTGAGAGAATGATGCCTGTTTCAATGAGGTCATTTCTCATCTCCTCTACTCTGGACTATAGAATATAAATTCAGGCTCACCTCTCGCATTAAAGGCAAGAGAAAATGGTGGGTTGCGAATGTCGGCCGATGTGGGTCGCGAATGCCAGCCAGCGTGGGTTATGAAGGTCGGCCGGCATGGGTCCCGAAGGATGGTAAAAATGGGTCCCGGTTGGTAAAAATAGGTCCTGGGCAAAAAAGTTTGAAAAACACTCGTATGGACTTTACTCAATCGTCCAATGGGCAGAACACTGTTGTTTTAGAATGCAGATGTTCACACATCTAAAGTTGATCCTCGTCAAAGGGGCACAAGTGAACAAGATGCCCACATACACAACTGGGTTCATTCCAGATGTGCACTCAGGAGGCAGGAAATGGTTTGCCTTACCGATTGGTCGCTCGGGGTAAATGCATACAGCACAAACCATTGTTTCCTGTCTCGATTAATTATAAAGCGTTTGTAGTCCGGATGCCACGAGAAAAATAAAATGAGTTTGGGATGTAGCGCTACAGGCAGATTGCACAGGTCTGTACAAGGAAAGGGTTTGATTAGGTGGCCGTTTAACAGGCCCCAGTCGTTCCTGGTGTCCAGATGTTAACACACTTACAAATAGAGTGAGATTCAACAGGAGACATGTATTTACTATCGATGAAAAAAATCTTTTATAGCGTCAGCCGTGCCCCAGTTGTCTGCACTGCTGAGGAGTCAGACATTGTGGGGAATGTTCCTCCAGGCTGCAGGTGAGCGTGGCCGTCTAACAACCGAGACTGTGCCAGCCCTGCCGTGCCAAGCTGTGGTCCCTTTAGGATGTGCAGTTGAGCTGCCACACGACTATCTTACGGGACTGCCAAGTCCAACACACAGAGAAGGAACGTAACAGGGGACACTGGCTGTGGAGTCGCTTCCCACAGCAAAATCGACATTCCCCAAAACTGCACTGTCCAGGGTGTCTTCCTTTGGCCGAGGTGCCAAACGCAAAGCCCCAGCTACACTCTCAAGGGGCCAGAAACAATCCCATGGAATGATTTGGAAGAAGAGCATGAAATTCATCCCGGGCGCCCTGGCCAATATTTATCACTAAACCAACATCACTGGAATGAATTATCTGGTCGCTATCTCGCTTCCGTTCGTGGGAGCTTGCTGTGCTCAAGTGGGCTGCCCCGTTTCCTACATTACAGCAGTGACTAGAATTGAAAAGTTACTTCATTCGTTGTAAAGCTCTTTGAGACATTGTGAGGTCATGAAAGGTACTGTATAAATACACGTCATTCTTTCGATGGGCAGACGTTACAGCAAGCCTTTCTCGTTTATATAATGAGAGAATGCTAAAAATTAGATTTACTGAAAAACACACACACACATTGCAGGAAAGTAGCTTATATTTTCCATATTATATAATCTTAAACAATGGGTCTTTAACATGGATGGATTGTACTTTTCTTGACACAAGGGACCAAATCACCCGTTCCTGACGGGCATCACACCTGCTGCCTGAAAAAGTGGTGAGACACCCACGCTGACTCTGAGGAGAAAGGCCCACTGCAACGTTTGCCCATCGGGCAGCTAAGTGGACAGCATGTCGATTGTCCTCCAGACCAAGGACCCCAGAAGATGACTTCCTGCCAACCGAGAGCTGTTGGCCAATCGGGGGCAACGCCTTCGGCAGCACTGCTGCTGCAACAACGCCCCTCTGAGGTCCCAGGGGGTCAAGGAACAACCCAGGAAAATGGTAATTGCTGTTAGGAGAGGGGGGGTGATCACGGGGCAGGCCGCATGTTGGCAGGCCCACCTGGAGATGGGAAGAGTACAGCGGAGAAGCCAGTAAATGGTTGTTAATTTGCCACTGAAGGGACTCAAGTCCGGGCGGGCCGCAAGGTCAACCATGGACCTTCTCGCCGTGAACGTACTTCCACTGGAGACGGAATGTTGTTGGGCATCAGTTCCGACGCCAATCCGCCAAATTCTCTGACGCACCCACCTCTGTCCTCATCTTCTGTGGGAGCAGATATTTCCAGCCAATGACTCCATTACTTCCAACAGATAATTGCCCTTTCTTAAAGGACGAACCTCATTCCATGCATAGATCAGAGTGAGCTAAATGAACGTCTGTCAGTCTTGCAGTCCATTCTTCCTGTTGTCAACAGCTATTTATAAAGTAAGCAATTGCTACGCAGGGTGTGGATTTCCTCAGCCAATCAGTCTGGAGGTGGGCATTTTGCCACCAGTAGGTACAAAGTCATGACGAGGAGCTCATTCAAGCAGGCATCGGATTGTTACCGGATCCCAGGAGGATGTATTGGCTGCTGATGGTCGGACAGCCACCTGAAGCCTTGGATTGTTGATGGATCCCAGGCCATGGGTGGGCGCTGGCAGGAGGGGAGTCACAGCAAGTGCAGGAGGCTCTCAGCGAGAGCCCCACCGACCCCCAGTTCCCAGTGCCAAATCCCTTGATCAGGCACTGAGGGCAATTCTCCCAGGAACCCATAAGTACCCCTGACAAGGATTGCTTATCATCCTTCCCCCTTGGGGAGCCACCCCCCCCCCCACATCTGACACTGGGTGAATACCACTGATGATAGCGTGAGGCCCTTAACTGGGAATTAATTGCCCATTTAAGAGTATAAGACCATAAGACATAGGAGCAGAATTAGGCCACTCGGCCCATCGAGTCTGCTCCGCCATTCAATCATGGCTGATATTTTTCTCATCCCCATTCTCCTGCCTTCTCCCCATAACCTCTGAACCCTTATTACTCAAGAACCTATCTATCTCTGTCTTAAAGACACTCAGTGATTTGGCCTCCACAGCCTTCTGCGGCAAAGAGTTCCACAGATTCACCACCCTCTGGCTGAAGAGGTTCCTCCTCATCTCTGTTTTAAAAGATCGTCCCTTTTGTCTGAGATGGTGTCCTCTGGTTCTAGTTTTTCCTACAAGTGGAAACATCCTCTCCACATCCACTCTATCCAGGCCTCGCAGTATCCTGTAAGTTTCAATAAGATCCTCCCTCCTTCTAAACTCCAACAATTACAGACCCAGAGTCCTCGATCGTTCCTCATACAACAGGTTCTTCATTCCAGGAATCATTCTTGTAAACCTCCTGTGGATCTTTTCCATTTGGATCCGGGGCCCAAAATTGCTCACAATACTACAAATGGGGTCTGACCAGAGCCTTTTACAACCTCAAAAGTACCTCCCTGGTCTTGTATTCTAGCCCTCTTGACATGAATGCTAACATTGCATTTGCCGACTGAACCTGCACGTTAACCTTAAGAGAATTGTGAACAAGGACTCCCAAGTCCCTTTGTGCTTCTGATTTCCTAAGCATTTCCCCATTTAGAAAATAGTCTTTGCCTGAATTCCTCCTTCCAAAGTGCATAACCTCACACTTTTCCACATTGTATTTCATTTGCCACTTCATTGCCCACTCTCCTAGCTTTTCCAAGTCCTTATGCAGCCCACCTGCTTCCTCAGTGCTACCTGTCCCTCTACCGATCGTTGTACCATCTGCAAACTTAGCAACAGTGCCTTCAATTCCTTCCTCCAGCTCGTTAATGTATATTGTGAAAAGTTGTGGTCCCAGCACAGACCCCTGAGGTACACCACTAGTCACCGGCTGCCATCCTGAAAAAGACCCCTTTATCCACATTCTCTGCCTTCTGCCAGTCAGCCAATCCTCTATCCATGCCAGGATCTTACCCTGAACACCATGGGCTCTTAACTTATTTAACAGTCTCCTCTGTGGCACCTTGTCAAAGGCCTTCTGGAAATCTAAATAAATCACGTCCACTGGTTCTCCTTATAAGGACCTCAGCATGACAGGAAGGCCAGTCGTGGGCCTCCCCATCACAGATTTATCGGTGTAGGGGGTAGGGGAAGGGGGCGGGTGGATCTGGTTGGGTTCCCATCCACATTCTCTAAAATTGAAACTACACAGGCCCCACTGGAACTGACTGGAGGTGAAGTGCACCCAAAAAAGGGGCGCTAGGCATCCGTTGCTCTGGAGGTGAAATCCGTGCCCTCTCTGCCCTGCTGCTCTTTTTAAGTGGGGGGGTGGGGGTGGGGGTTGTTGGTTAGCTCAGTTGGCTGGACAACTGGTCTGTGGTCTTCTCAACTTTGCTCCTCCCCTGAGGAGTGGTGACCCTCAGGTGAAATCACAACCAGTCAGCTCTCCCCCCTCAAGGTAGAAAGCAGCCTATGATCTTCAGGACTGTTGCAACGTTTCCATTTACATATTTGCTCCTGGTAAAGCCGTAAAATTTCATTTCCATCCTTCAATTCCCCCTCCAAAGATGTATCACCTTTTCCTGTATTAAATTACCGCAATTTGAGCGTGTTTAGAAATGAACTGAAAGGCTCACAAGAATCTTTTTCAATAGAGTTCCGGTACATTGGCGGACAAACATTCCAAGGCAATGATTGACCCTGGACACCTGGATACTGTGCGCACGTTGAGCATGCATGTGACCACGGCATCCTGAACGCTGCTCTGCTGCCATGGTCACCGGCAGCTGTTGCAACACACCGTGCTCGCTGATCCAGCTGTGTCAGCACCCAAGGGCCTGTTGTATCTGGCTGGGGTTGGTCAACACGGAAGATGTCGTAACAGGTCAACGATATGCTCCAAAAATGTTTGCCAAGCCGTGAATTTAGCAGAACAGAAAATCGGGCCAAAAGTATAAAATGGGTAATTGGCTGCTTTGGGTTACTGCTCAACTTTGCATTTATATAGAGCCAAATGTGTCCCATTTTGCTTCCCAGAAGCCATTAAAACCAAATTTGACACTGAGCCACATAGGTAGACATTAGGACAGATGGCCAAAAGCTTGGTTAAAGAGGTAGCGTGAAGCATCTAAAAGGGGGTTGAGAGGAGAAGGAGTATAGGGAATGGAAACATAGAATCTAGGAGCAGGAGGAGTCTATTCGGCCCTTCGCGCCTGCTCCGCCATTCAATATGATCATGGCTGGTCCTCTATCTCAACACCATATTCCTGCCCTCTCCCCATAGCCCTTGGCACCTTTAGAGT
Source organism: Scyliorhinus torazame (assembly GCF_047496885.1). Taxonomy (NCBI): domain Eukaryota; kingdom Metazoa; phylum Chordata; class Chondrichthyes; order Carcharhiniformes; family Scyliorhinidae; genus Scyliorhinus; species Scyliorhinus torazame. The sequence continues at coordinate 207,689,649 of NC_092719.1, forward strand.
CTAGAAATCTATCTATGTACTTTTCAAATATAGTCAGTGATTTGGCCTCCATAGCCTTCATGGGAGAGCCTTACGCATGTTCGCCGTGGAATTCCAAAGCTCAGATAGCTGAAAGCACAGCCACCAATTGTGGAGGGATAAAACCAGGGAATGCCAGAATTGGAAGTTGAGAGAGATCTGGGAGAGTTGTTGGGTGACAAGATGTTACAGAGATAGCCAAGAAGATCCACCCCCAGAGTCACCAGTTGAAACCGGGTACCACATCCCTAACATATAGAATTTACATAGAATCTACAGTGCAGAAGGAGGTCATTTGGCCCATCGAGTCTGCATCGGCTCTTGGAAAGAGCACCCTACTTAAGCCCATGCCTCCACCCTATCCCCGTAACCCAGTAACCCCACCTCACCTTTTTTAGACACAAGGGCAATTTATCATGGCCAATGCACCTAACCTGCACATCTTTGGGCTGTGGGAGCAAACCGGAGCACCCAGAGGAAACCCATGCAGGCATGGGGAGAAAGTGCAGACTCCGCACAGACAGTGACCCAAGCCGGGAATCGAATCTGGGACCCTGGATCTGTGAAGCAACTGTGCTAACCACTATGCTAACACGTGCTGCCTTAGAAACAAATGTGGAAGAAATGGGTGGGTTCCATACAGATGTGCTTCAGCTCCAGATTTTGCAACACAATCTTTAGATGAAAATAATATTTGCGGAGTTCCACCAGCTTGGTAGCTCACGAGACGTACATCAGTTATCGCCGCCCATAACACTCTGATCATGTGTCAGAAAGGAGCCTTTTCAGGTGTGACTGGCCCTCAAGATACTGAAAGAAATAAAAGAGAAATGAAATGTTTCTCCCAGATAACGAGGGTTCCCGGTGCACACCATTGGTCTACCAATCCACGTTGGAAGTGTGGATCGTCAGTGAAAACTGGTTCAGACTGAGCTGGGGTTATTGCAAGGGGAAGGGACAGGGTTGCCAACCCTCCAGAATTGTCCTGGAGTCACTAGGGATTAAACATTAACATTTGAATGGAGTAGACTTGATGGGCCCAATGGCCAACTTCTGCTCCTCCGTCTTATGGACACTGCTGCGAACAACACCTGGAAAAAGGGCATGTTATAACATCAATTCACTGCGAGACTGTGAGAACGAGTGAATATAAGGCTTTAGTATCCAGGAACTCGCCTGCCAGTGCAAATGAGTGCCCCCCACAGGTGGCCGGTCTATATATTGCCCTGGGGAGGGCGGAGCCAGAGGCGGAGCCCACCGGGGCTCCAGTACAGTACCTGGAAGTAGACCGTATTATCATTTCCAGGTCATAGGTCACAGCACTATACAGGCAGTTCATACTTAGGTGAATACATTCACCACAGGGCGTTAAAAATTGTGGGTTTGTGAAACTGTTTTCAGTGTTTATTCTTTAATCATTATAAAATATCAGGGGTGTTTGACTGAAAGCCCAGGGGGTGAGCCAACCAGGTCTGTCCGCTTTCCAATTGGCTAGCCGGGCAGTGGACGAGTCTATTGGGGATGGAGGGGATGGTGGAAGACCAGGAAAGACCAGGATTAAAACACGAGGTCACTGAATTTCGGAGGAATGAATATTCTTTTAAAATGATCTGCTTTCGCAAGACACAACTGCATTTATGCTAGTCCCTCATAAACGACCACTCCAAATATCACTCAGAGTGGAAATCCTATTAAATGACATGGGTGAACTTAGTTAGTTGAACTTAACTTCAAAGCTTGCCATTGTAAGATCTGAACTCATAAACTGACTTCTTAATTCACGACATTAACCCCGAGACCTCAGTGCAGCACTGAGGGAGTGCTTTACTGTTCAAAGTTCTGACTCTCAAGTAAGGTGTTAAACTAAGGCCCAATCTGCCAGCTCTGACAAATGCCAACAATCCTACCGCAGCGTTTCAAATAAGAGCAGCAAAATTCTTCGTCACCCCAGCCCCCCCCCCCCCCCCCCCCCCCGTTGTCCTGGTTAACATTTATCATGTGTGGCACGGTAGCACAGTGGTTAGCACTGTTGCTTCACGGTGCCAGGGTCCCAGGTTCGATTCCCGGCTTGGGTCACCGTCTGTGCGGAGTCTGCACGTTCTCCCCGTGTCTGCGTGGGTTTCCTCCGGGCGCTCCCATTTCCTCCCGCAAGTCCCGAAAGGCGTGCTTGTTAGGTGAATTGGACATTCTGAATTCTCCCTCAGTGTACCCGAACAGGCGCCGGAGTGTGGCGACCAGGGGCTTTTCACAGTAACTTCATTGCAGTGTTAATGTAAGCCGATTTGTGACACTAATAAAGATTATTATTATTTATCCTTCAACCATGGGTCGTTAAACCGAGCATTCTGGTCATTTATCATGAGGCTGTTTTGGGGATCTTTCTGTGTGCAAATACCAAAAGTACTTCATTGGCTACAATCAAAGCACGTTGGTACGTTTTTCGTTCGTGATATGTGGGCATCGCTGATGGGGCCAGCATTTACCACCCATACCCAAGGGCATTTAAGAGTTAACCGCATTGCTGCGGATCTGGAGTCACATGTAGGCCAGACCAGGTAAGGATGACAGATTTCCGTCCCGAAAGGACATTAGTGAGCCAGATGGATTTATACGACAATCAACAATGGTCACCTTTAGACTTTTAATTCCAGGGCCGGGATTCTCCCCTACCCGGCGGGGCGGGGGTTCCTGGCGGGATGGAGTGGCGGGAACCACTCTGGCGTCGGGCCACCCCAATGGTGCGGATTTCTCCGCACCTTTAGGAGCCAAGCCCTCACCGTGAGGGGCTAGGCCCACCCCGGACTGGTTTCCGCTCCACCGGCTGGCGTGGAAGGCCTTTGGCGCCACGCCAGCCGGGGCCAAAAGGACTTCGGCCGGCGGAAGTCCGCGCATGCGCGGGAGCCTCAGTGGCTGCTGATGTCATCCCCGCGCATGCGCAGGGGGTGGGGTCTTTTCCGCATCAGCCATGGGTGAAGGCTATGGCCGAGGCGGAGGGAAAAGAGTGCCCCCACGGCACAGGCGCGCCCGTGGATTGGTGGGCCCCGATCGCTGGGCAGGCCACCGTGGGGGCACCCCCCTGGGGGCACATCGCCCCAGGACCCCGGAGCCTGCCCGCGCCGCCAGTCCCGCCGGTAAGGTAGGTGGTTTGTTTCACGCTGGCGGGACTGGCATGACAGCAGCGGGACTTCGGCCCATCGCGGGCCGGAGAATCGCCGGGGGGAGCCCGCCGACCGTGCGGCACGATTCCCACCCCCGCCAAATATCCGGTGCCGGAGAATTCGGCGGTCGGCGGGGACGGGATTCACGCCGCCCCCCCGGCGATTCTCCAGCCCAGTTGGGAGGTCGGAGAATTCCACCCCAGATTTTTATTGAAATGGTGGGATTTGAACCTGGGTCCCCAGAGTATGATTCTGGTTCTCTGGATTACTAGTCCAGCGACAATACCACTGCGTCACTGCCTCCCCTTGCGAAAGGTGCTTTCAAAACACATGTCATAATCTTCCTCCTTCTGCGACTTTCCACCCAGCAGAAATCACTGGTTATTAGTAAGAATTGGGGGGAAGTAAGTGTGGAAAACTTAGTGCAAGAGGAGACACAAGGGTCAGAACTAAGGCTGTTTGTGGCGACAACGTGGGAGGCCGGCTCAGAGAGTGTTGGCAAAAATCAGACCTTGACATGAACAATGTTCCTGTACAAGCTCCGACATGAAATATGATGTTAATTTAAAAAGAATGTTAAATATTGGCATTCTGTAGCCTATTGTCTTGCTGCAACATATATTTGGCAAATGCAAAGAGGCAAATATCCCGTTCTGAATAAAAACATTTTTTTTATGAGATCTCTTCGGTGTTCAAAGAACCAGAAAACGATTTGCGTTCCCAAAATGAAAAGGAATTGTCGGATAAGAGGATTGGCTTCAAAAGGAACTACTGAGGGCCGATGTCCTGACCTCAGGAAGTAGTTAAACTTCACTTATAAAACAAATGGGTAGTTAGGGCCCAGCCCCTGCCCACAAAGGAAGCAATCCGTTCTATAATTAAGACTAATAGAAGAGTTATAAGTGAATCCCTGCAGTGAGACATTGCTGCACATTAAACAATACCGTCAGCCTCGGAGTCCAATGTTCAATCAGCAGCTGTGATCTCTGTGGTGGGAGCTAACAATTTGGGCCTCTTCCCAACTTCTTAATTTTTTTTTTTTAACAGACCGACTTCAATGATGCGCAAATAATAGAGAAAACTAGGGCTGCCCATTCTTAGAACGGAGGAGGTTAAGGGGATGTTTAGCAGTCGTTCACTATTGCAAAGAGCTTCGATGGAATAAGTAAGGACAATCTGTTTCCACGAGCAGGAGGGTCGCTTTAACCAGAGGTGAAAAAAGAACTGCAGGGAAAAAACATTTTTTTTTTTTAAAACGTGGTGAGTTGTTATGACCTGGAACGCACTCCCTGAAAAGGTGGAGGAAGTCAATTCAGCAGTGACTTCCCAATGGGAACTGGACAAGGCATTTGTAAAGGACACGTTTTCAGGAGAAAGGGGAATGATGGATGATGATGATAGGTATTTATTGTCACATGTACCGAAGTACAGTGAAAAGTATTTTTCTGCGGCCGAGGGAACTTACACAGTACGTACATAGTAGACAAAATGGAGTTGGGACGAGGCACTATCCAGGTATCACTTTTAAATAGGCAGCCCAAGCAGGGTGGTCAAAAAAGCCTCTGTCAGTGCTGTAAGATTATCCGAGACGGCAATGGAAATCAAAATTAGACTCTTGTTACAAGGGGTGGATGATTCACTCTGCCAATTGAATACTTTGGAAATCAGCCCCACTGCCCCCCCCCCCCCCCCCCTCCCACAATGGGGCCCTACAGATTTTGGGAAATTTCTAATCTGATGAAAGAGGTCCAGAACCCAGTGTTAGTGCCGACCTGGCCCCCTGGCCTTAAGAGTGGGGATGGAATGGAGGGAGATCTTCCTGGGGTCCCGCCTCACTTTCCTCCGCCTCCGCCTGTTGGATGGTTCAGCGAAGGAGAACCCCAAAGAAACTTGGAATTAGGGGCTTCTGCTCAGACCCGAAGGAACTGAAGGATCTAGGTGAGCGGGGGGTAGATGTGGTGGTGGAGGGAGTGAGGTCGCTGGGAGATCATTTCTGCAAGAAAATAAGAGGGAAGCAGAAAAGAACATGTGCCTGCAACAGACAGTGCATAAGGAAGAGAGTGAGAGAGTGGGATGGGGCAAGAGAGGAATTGTGATAGAGAGAGGAGTGAGGGATGAGAAGGAAGACAAAGAGAGAGAGAGAGAAAGCAACGCAGAGGAATACAGCACAACGGTCATACATACAGACACATGGATTGATATTAAGGATCCCCTTGACTGAGAGTGCCTAAGATTAAAGCATTGATGCTTGGTAAACATTCATTCAGAACAGCTAATGCATTAACTTTCACAATCGCTGCGAAATGTCAGTAGAATTTGCACTGTGGCTGTTAAATTGGGAGAAACATACAGATTGGTCTTGCAATCTGGTTAGGGACCAGTAATCTTTTCTTCAAGGTAGACAAAGTTTGAAATCCCAGATATCCACTGATGGCATAAAGCCACAGGATTCCACAATTTTGAACAAATGAAACAAACTTTATTACACAAAGAAAAGTAAAACACTGTACAATTACTTTCTTATACTCTTAACGTTTTGAATTAACATGGGGTAAATATGAAATAACAAGCAAACTGTGGTCAAACACACTACACTGCGCATTCAGTGATGTGACCAAAACAGATCCCCATGGTTCTCAGCAACACATCCAGACATCAGTGACCACTGTTAGCCACCAAAATCTCATTGAAACTCTGTCCCCCTCAATTCTTCATTTTTTTAAGATCTAGCCTGTGAATATTGTCGAAAGCCATCCCAACGGACACTACATCAATGACAGTCCACCTCCTGATGGCTCAATCTCCCATCCCGAAATTATGTTCCATGGGATGCATCCTGCCTCTAATTTCTGGCACAATTCCAATTCTCTCGCAGATGGCTATCTTCGCTAAGCTGGCACTGTGCCTGTGTTTTTCTGAACTCCAATCTCGCTGCTGTACCAAGCTAGAAATGGCTCCCAGGACTTCTCTGAGCCCTATCTGCCTGGAAACTAATAACAGCTCCCAGGGAATCTCTGTGAGCTGCAAACCACGCAAGGTCCAAACTGCTATCAAACTGCTATACTTTTCAGTGAACCAGACTCCAAGTTGCTTCTGTTGCATTGATCCCTGTTTCTACAGTTAAACTTTAATCTTCCAAGAACTAAATAATACCTCTGAATATCAACATAAACTATGTATTGGGTACTGCAGAGACACAGCAAACTATCCTCCAAAATGTCATTTATTCTCCACCACTTTATAAACTGCAGCACTGTTTGAAGCATAACATCCAGCTGGCACATCAGTTCAGTACTGAAATAGCGATACACTTTCAGAGATGCCATCTTGCGGATGAGACACAAACTGTCTGCATTGTCAGGTTGATACAAAGGATCCCATGGGTAATATTTTGAGGAAAAACAGGGGGGTTGTCCCTGGTATGTTATCCAGTTTTATCCCCAACTAACTTCATGAATACACATTACCTGAACGTTATCCATCGTATTTTTGTGGGAGCTTTCTGTGCACAAATTGTGCGCTGCATTTCCTGTATAACAATGGTGATTATTGCTGGAATAAAGACACATGTTTTGTCAAAGCTCAAAACGCAGTGTCCAACATTAGATGTGATTCCGTGATTGGGCACCATTTGCTAAATAAACCTCAGTGTGCTAAGAACTACACTGGCAACTAATTAAAGATTGTCAGTCGGGCTCACGGTGTGGCATATTTGCATGTATTGGGAACTACATATAATAATACTTGAGGGCCTGTTCTTTGCAGACAGGAAGAACATGTACACACATTGCACCTGTATCAGCTAAACAAAATAAGTGACAGCCATTCACTGGTTCAGACCTCAGGGCAATGCCTTGACCAATCAGAGTCAGGCTGCCTGGTTTAAGTTTCAAACAATATTTGGCAGTTAACTGCCCATCACCATCGACTGGTGCATTCTCCATGGCAATGCCTCTACCAATCAGAGTCCACTTACCAACCAATCAGCACTGACAGTAAATTTGTTGATTTCCCTTACATTGTACTCTTGAGAATGTCCTGATGAGTGCAAGCCAAAAAACTTTGACAAAAAATGACTCTTTTTTTCAGCAATACTCAAGTTCTAAACTATCAAGTAACTACAACAGTGAACGTGTATCAAATACACTTTGTTGGTTGTAAAGCATATGGAACATCTGGAGGCTCTTAAAGGTAGAGATTAATGTAGTTGCAATCAGATAAAGTAATACACACATATTGAATGTAAAGAATTGCATAATAGCACTTTAATGATTTAAAGTATTATAAAAATTCGTGCTTGCACTTTTTGAACAGATGTATTCTGTAGTCTCTTCAATCCTCACAGTGTTAATTTTTACAAGGGAGTGGGGGTCAGGTTTTGGATGCTATGGTTGGAGTCACAAAGAGGGGTAACATCTTGGGAGGGGGGGGGCTCCCCTATGGGCACTTGTTACCCCAGCCCCCAAAGCGGGTACCACCCTTCCTTCCCAACTTTTCACCTGAGGCGGTGAAGTAATGGGCTGGCCTCCTGCATTTCACCTTCTCCGGCAGCACATTTTACTGTGATAGGGTGGAAACAGGCCTTTGAGCCTCAATAAGGACAGGCAGGCTGGGTGATGCCTTACCCATCCCACCCCTCTTTTTTACCTGCCTCCTCCCACCCTCAAATTGTGGGCGGCATGGGAGCACAGTGGGCAGGACTGTTGCTGCACAGCGCCAGGGACCCGGGTTCGATTCCCGGCTTGGGTCACTGTCTGTGCGGAGTCTGCACGTTCTCCCCGTGTCTGTGTGGGTTTCCTCCGGGTGCTCCCACTAGTCCCAAAAGACGTGTTTGTTAGGTGAATTGGACATTCTGAATTCTCCCCCGCTGTACCCGAACAGGCGCCAGTGTGTGGCGGCTAGGGGATTTTCACAGGAACCGCAACTTCATTGCAGTGTTAATGTAAGCCTACTTGTGACAACAATAAAGATTATTATTATAAATTCGCAGTGGGGGTGGGTGATATAAAGCTCACCACCATGATTCTGCGCATTTTCTTTGAGGTCTCCAATCGAGAGAGTTTGCTGTCTTGTGTAGATTGCCACCTCTTACACTGTGGCCCTTGGGCTCTGGGCTGTCGAATTGTCTCAGTAAAATCAATTAACCTCGTGCCTCCTCAGCAATGCCTAGGCGGCCTTTTTCTAACCAGGGGCGAAATTCTCCGGAAACGGCACGATGTCCGCCGACTGGCGCCCAAAACGGCGCCAATCAGACAGGCATCGCGCCGCCCCAAAGGTGCGGAATGCTCCGCATCTTTGGGGACCGAGCCCCAACATTGAGGGGCTAGGCCGACGCCGGAGGAATTTCCGCCCCGCCAGCTGGCGGAAACGGCCTTTGTTGCCCCGCCAGCTGGCGCGGAAATGACATCTCCGGGCGGCGCATGCGTGGGAGCGTCAGCGGCCGCTGACAGTTTCCCACGCATGCGCAGTGGAGGGAGTCTCTTCCCACGGCACAGGCCCGCCTGCGGATCGGTGGGTCCCGATCGCGGGCCAGGCCACCGTGGGGGCACCCCCCAGGGTCAGATCGCCCCGTGCCCCCCCCCAGGACCCCGGAGCCCGCCCACGCCCCCTTGTCCCGCCGGTAAGGTAGGTGATTTAATTTACGCCGGCGGGACAGGCAATTTATCGACAGGACTTCGGCCCATCCGGGCCGGAGAATCGAGCGGGGGGCCCCGCCAACCGGCGCGGCGCGATTCCTGTCCCCGCCGAATATCCGGTGCCGGAGACTTCGGCAACCGGCGGGGGCGGGATTCACGCCAGCCCCCGGCGATTCTCCGACCCGGCGGGGGGTCGGAGAATGTCGCCCCAGATCTCCAAGCATCAGAACAATCCAACCTGCCGCTGCTCCAAAACAGCCACAACCTGTATTTTATTATAATAAAATCAGGATAATTTCTAGAAGCTGCTGAATAAAAATTGTGTCCCTACCGCTGGAAATCATTAAGCGTGAGCATTCCACGAATGTCTTCAGTTTAAAAAGCTTAGATGGGCCAAAATTAAACCATGCAGTTGTTCAAAGATTGTAATCTCTCACGGTTTTGAGTGTCCCACAAATCTCTCGGTTGGACCAATGCCCTTGGATCCTCCCCGCACATGTGGATTTGGTGAACTGTGAAATTAATCTGAATATAAAATTTAACTTGCGATCGGAATCACAAATTCTAATTGCAACCTAATTTCAGAAAGGTATGAAGTTGAGCTCCGCCACCATAAACGTTTATGCAGTTAAATACTCAGTCTAATGGGTTTCTGAGGGACCGGACGTTAAAGGAAAGGTTTCTTAGGAGGCGGCAGCAGCCAGGAACTACACCGGTTATGAGAGAGTTAACAAGTGCTGGCGGTACTGCTTTTAGGTGCAGGGTTATCCTGCAGGACACTAAGTCTTAATCTCCCAATAAGCAGCGGGGAGACTAGCAGACAAATTAATACTCGATGCAACTTCATTTAGGGACCCTGGTCTGCTCATTTTCTGGCAGCATTAGAAAATAAATGTGAGTTTGCAGATTGTAGTAGGGACCGAGATTAAATCCCAAAGATTTGCGGCACTGCCAGTGAACAGGTTTCGAAGGGGAACCATGACAGGCTGGCTCTGTTCCTCAGACATCCCAGTCAATCTGAAATGAGGGCCGTTATCTGTAATAGGAGTATTGCCCGTGAGAGCAGAGAGTGTGCGGTGACGATGTGCTGCCGATTGCAGTGAGTGAGTAATAAATGAGTCAGGAGTACCGTGTATGAGCATGTATGAGGGGTCAGACCTATGAATCTCTGCTTTTGTATGCAGTCAGTGACAGCCACATATTTACACGCACGAGAGGTTAAAGATGGAGTTGGGGACGGCACGTTGGCACAGTGGTTAGCACTGCTGCCTCTCCGCGCTAGGAACCTGGGTTCGATTCCGACCTCGGGTGACTGTCTGTGTGAAGTTTGCACATTCTTCCCGTGTCCGCGTGGGTTTCCTCCGGGTGCTCCGGTTTCCTCACACAGTCCAAAGACGTTAGGTGGATTGGCCATGATAAATTGCCCCTTCATGTCCAACGTTAAGGTAGGGTTACGGGGATGGGGGAGTGGGCCTCATGAGGGTGCTCTTTCAGAGGGTAGGCGCTGATTCAATGGGCCAAATGGCCTCCTCTAGACCGTTGGGATTCTACGAGTCCAGAAAAGATACCCCGCGGTAATGTTATGGCTGTCACTCCAGAGCCCCTACTCAACACAGGGGGTAAGCACAGAGACAGAGAAAGCAGGAGCGGGGGGGGGGGGGGATTCAGCCCCTGTGCCCCTGCTCTGCCATTCAACATGATGATGGCCGATCCTCTATCTCAATGCCGTATTCCTGATTTCTCCTCATATTCCCTTCATGCCATTAAAATCTTTTTTTTCAAATCCATGGGAGGAGATGTCCCCGTGTTGTGATTTTGTTGTCATCATTCCAAAATGTGCCAAGATGATGAATCCTGAAAATCAGATAGCTGGTTTTTTTTGTTGTTGCGGGGGGGAGGGGGGTGGTATTTATGTCCTGGTATTTAATTCACGCCACTCAATGCAACAAAATCTTGGGCGTGACCACGTCCAGCTGCGCTCAAAACCCAGGAATGTCTTGTTCTGAACTGTCAAGTGTATCATGTTTTAGCAGCAGGAAAACATGGTCCCAGTAACTCTGCACTTGTTGGGACTTCAGCTCCCTAAGTGGGGCTCGTGTGCATGTGCCTGGTTTTCACATTAAATGCTATTTCTTGCCTCTTAATGCCCTTCCCGCGCAAGACACAGAGGCTCTCCCTGGAGAGCCGGTGGAAGCAGATTTAATGCTGACTTACAAAAGAGAAATGTGAGGAATGGATGAATAAGGAACAATTTTACGAGGGGCTGTGGAAAGACCAAAGGAGTGGAACCAATTCCATAACTCTTTCAAAGGGCTAGCACTCGCACGATGGAGTGTATGACCTCCTTCTGTGCCGTGTGATTCGATGATTCGCTAATATACGCATATTGGAGGGAGCCGGGGATGGCTGCACAGGGGACTGAGGAAAGATCGAGTTTTCCCCAAAATACTGGGGAGATTTCTTATTAGGCAACTTCAGGAACTCATTCATGCTAAACAAGAATTAGAGGTGTCCTTAGTACCAAAAGGGGTGGGTCAGAGGCCTTGGGGTCGTGGGAGAGGGGGAGATAGGGGTTTGTTGGAGGTTTTGGTGGGCAGTGACCAGCTGAGGCCATAACCTCAGTGCAGGGAAAGCGTCCTCCCATCACAGGAGCCTCGCAATGGTAAGTGCATTGCATCCAACAGGTAAGTGAGTTAGTGTTTACCTCCTGGACATGAAAATTCTCCTCTCTCTGTCGCTGTTGGGTTCATTGAGGTTTGGCAGCCCAGCCATACAAAGTTAAATTAAAATCGCGCATAAATATTTAAATTGTCAACACATCTGGCAACTGATTGGCCACATCCCCTTGCCCCTCCCCCTCCAGCATTCTCAAATTTACCGCCATTAAAACTGGATGAGAGAGGGATTGGGATTAGACAGTCAACCTTTTAACATTTTTTTGGAGGGATGTTTCCCCCATCATACAATATATAATGCACAATAGTTGGATAGTATATATTACGACACATATTATATAATACACACACGTTATAAATTCTACAAACTGGATCATATTTATACATCTGCATTACATTTTATCCACATGTAACTTGCAAGCAGTGCAGAATATATGCATATTGGCCTGGATTTTGTGATAGAAATAAGAGCAAGTCTATCAGGAATCGTTATTAAACAATAAATCAGATTGCAACTTCAGCTGACTGTGCAAATAAATGCCTTTGTGGCATTGAAACTAACTTTACAAGCATGGAGCCTCATTCCTTGAGATGTTAGCTACCGTTGGAGATTTTTTTAAAAAGTATTTTTCCTAAAATCTTTTATTTGTCTCTTTAACCTCTTTCTCTTTATCCCATTCTTCTTTCTCGCTCTTTATTTTGCTTTCTTTACCTGATTTTACATTTATTCAATAATTTAACTTTTCCGACTTTGCACTGCTTTTTCAGGATTCTTCAATCTTATCGGTTAAGAAGAAGAAGAAACATAGTTGTTTGTCCTTTTCACACAGATTCCCATATAAAAAGGGGATTGCCGGGACACTAGCCATGGGTGAGGAGTGTTGACATTGAAAAACGACAATCCACCTTCTCATCAAGCAAAGCCTCTGTGTCTTAGTTTGACTTCACCAATATACATGGATCCTGTTAGCACACTTTCCTGCCACCTTGGCCCAGTCTCCCTGATCTGTGTGGCTCAGAGGCAAAGCAGGCGATGCACTTTGAAATCAGGGGTCAATATCTTGTCTGATATCAGCAAGAGCCATCAGGGATTTCTGATCAAATGGCTCCAGCCACTGTTTTGACAAAAGGAGCCATTGCAGTTAAAGTAAATTGGTTAATAACTGATGTTGCCAAAAAAATATATTTTACACTAATATGTATAATAATAATCTTTATTATTGTCACAAGTTGGCTTATATTAACACTGCAATGAAGTTACTGTGAAAAGCCCCTAGTCGCTACATTCCAGCACCTGTTCAGGTACACAGAGGGAGAATTCAGAATGTCCAAATTACCTAACAGCACGTCTTTCGGGACTTGTGGGAGGAAATCGAAGCACACCCATGCAGACAAGGGGAGAACGTGCAGAGTCCGCAGAGACAGTGATCCAAGCTGGGAATCGAACCTGGGACCCTGGCGCTGTGAAGCAACAGTGCAAACTACTGTGCTACCGAGGATGTTCATCATTACAGGGGGTGCTTGCAGTTTTCAAACTCTAAACTAGCTAGCTGGAGTTAGCACTGGGTTCATGCAGTGTTTCCACTTTTCAGTCAATTGGTTGTGTGTTCGAACCCCACACCAGAGACTGGTGTGTGTAATTGAAGCTGAGGTGTGCTATTCTGTTAGAGATGCTGTCCTTCAGATGAGGCATTAAATGTTTCAGCTGGACATTAAGTAGTCCCACTGGGCTATTTAGAAGAAGACTAATATCATGAAAACAGATTATCTGGTCATTATCACTTGGGTGTTTCTGAGAGCTTGCTGTGCACAAACCGGCTGCCATGTTTTCCACAGTCACAACAGTGATTACATTTCAAAAGTACCTAATTGGCTGTAAAGCACTTTGGAACATCCTAAAAGGTGCTATACAAATGCAAGTCTTTCTTTCCAATTTTGCTGCAATCCTCATGGGGGCTAACGATAGGTAGAGGCAGCTGTTGAATGGCATTGCGGAAACAACTCTCACACCAAACTGAATCCCTGTGATAACCAGACGTGACTATGGGTTTGTCAACAATATTGTCCCAATCTTGATGGGATCCACGATGGAAAAGAAGACAAATAGCTTAGCACTTAGTTGTATAGGAGTGTGTAATTCATTCATTCTCCGAGTTTATTTAGTATCTTACTGTTTATTTTTCCAAGCCGTCCATTTATTTCAGTTGGACGCAGGCTTATTTATTCTGCTGCTGTAATTATTTAACAGAAACCTTCTCTTTATTTTGTTAAACTGCGTTCAGACATGGCAGTGATTTATTAGGTAAATCGGTGCAATTAAAGCTAATTGACCTCGATTGACACGTCCAGTTTCGCATTCCCTGGATCGGTACTGCCTCTGGGGCTGTGGAGGTGACAGCAGAATGAGCAGTGAAGGAGGGGAGGGAGTGGGGGAGGGTGGGTGGGGGGTGCCGGGGGGGTGGGGGTGGGGGGGTCATCGATCATGTCATCTTGCAAGAGTGGCCTAAAAGACAGAGAGATTCCACAGAGCCAGGCAAAGGGCCTTCTGAGGCTGCGGTCGCTCGAGTGAACTTTGGCCCTTGAACTTCTTGTGAAGGTCTTCTTTTGCCCTTTCAGTTTTGACGTCAACAATTTCTTTGGTTTATGTTTCCTTCCGGGTCCAGGAGTAGCTCGACTTGGTTGTTAAAGGAACACCAGCGACTCTGAGTGGATGGGAATGTGGCGGGGTCGAGTTGAGTTAGTTTTGAGGATGCCCGTGCGTGGGTGAGTGGATGTGTAGTGAGTGGTTGAGATGGATGAGGTGAGTGAGTGGATGAGGTGGGTGAGTGGGCGATTGGGTTGAAGGTTGGGGGGGGGGGGGGGTTGGTTAGTTGGGTCGGATGGTGATTGGGGGGTGGTTGGGGGGGGGGGGGGGACGTACATCGGCTAATCAAGAGTTTGACCAGGTATTAACCAAGGTAACATTCCAGGGTAAGTGGCCACGTGTGTCCCGTGTGCCCGGCCCAATCTCTGACGCTGAGCTCAGAGTCGGAGACTTTCGTGGAGGGTCTCGGGCAGCGGAATTCCGCCCATCAGTGGTTTCAACCTCCTGGGCAATTTCCACACATGACCATGCACCAGCATGTCCACAGAATGCTGACGCACATCTCCGAGTATTACATCCAATCTCCCATCATCTGAATCATCGCAGATTTGGGCCTTATAAGGCTGCATTTCAGCAAAAAGTCACAAATGAAAAGGAATGTGGGATACAAGCTGGCTGAGTTTGTGACAGATTAAAAACTCCCCGTTGAGGTAATAAACACCGAGAAACAACCATGGAGCAAGAAAGAAAAAAAGACTTGAATTGATATAGCGCTGTTTATGATGGCCAGATATATCCCAAAGTGCTTTGCAGCAGAGGAAGTGTGTCACTGTTGCAGGATATGGCAGCAGCCAATTTGCACACAGAAAACTCCAATAACAGCAATGGGGTAATAATCATCTATCTGTTTTCAGTGAGGTTGGTTGAGAAATAAATATAGCCCAGGATACAGGGGGCGTTGACACAGTACCCTGGGATAAATATACATCATTTGAAAGGCAAACGGGGGTCTCTGTTTAATGTCTCATCCAAAGACAGCACCACAAACAGTGCAGCACTCCATTACCACTGCCGCTACCAACTAAGTCATGCCTAACCCACCAAGTTCTCCTAAACTCAATTGATGCAAGAAAAATATATACGTTCGCTGTTGTCCAACTGGATTAAATTAATGGAGCTGCACCTTGAGGCAGCGATCTAAGGCAGAGAGATACTCAAAGAATAATGATATTTAATAATCTTTGTTATTGTCATAAGTAGGTTTACATGAACACTGCAATGAAGTTACTGTGAAAATCCCCTAGTCGCCACACTCCGGTGCCTGTTCGGGTACACTGAGAGAGAATTCAGAATGTCCAATTCACCTAACAAGCACGTCTTTCGGGACTTGTGGGGAGAAACCGGAGCACCCGGAGGAAACTCACGCAGACACGGGGAGAACGTGCAGACTCCGCACAGACAATGACCCAAGCCGGGAATCGAACTTGGGACCCTGGCGCTGTGAAGCAACAGTGCTAACCACTGTGCTACTGTGCCGCCTAACCAAATTCGCTCAATGACGAAAGCTCATGGTGGTCTGCCAATACTAGCACACGTAGAGACCTATCCCCCTCTTTTATAATCGTTTCTCACACTGCTTGAATGAAAGTGGTAACTCGCTTACTTGGAATCTCCTTAAAGTAGCAGACAACGCATTTCTAAAATAAAATGGGCCCATCAAACAATGGAATTTCTGAGATGTCTCGAAGTTTTAAGTCTGCCTGTCTCCTGCTGTTCTTCCCGATGATGTTACCAGATTTGTGACCCGCTTCAAAATATGGAATCTCCCGCCGTAACTTCTATATTTTTCATGTCATTCCTGCGAGTTTTTTATGGATGGAAGCCAGGGTTACCTCCAGGGGACTGCTTATTGTTCCTGCTGTTTAGAACGTGCAGTCAGTACTCAGAATCCAGTAGCTAGCTAACCAGATTAAGGTGCTTTCATTTGTAGATTCCAATCAGCCAGGGGTCAGAGTGTGTGAGTTTACAAATGGTTATCTTAAATGGGTGGGCCATTAAAATAAATGGCCAAAAATAACACACAGAGGAATGTTTTCGAAGGAACGTTTTACTGGATACTTATGAACTTTATTGCAGGAGCAGCTCCCACCTCTCAGTCAGAAGATTGGGGCTTCAAGCCTCTCTTCAACTGCATTGAGCTTACTGCAGCACTGAAGGAGCACGGCACTGTCAGGGGTGCTGTCTTTTGGGTGAGGCAGTAAGCCGAGGACTTCGTCTCCAGTGGATGTAAACAATCCCCAAGGCACGATTTCAGGGAAGCTCGGCCTGTTCTGTCCGATACTTATCCTTCTACCAATTTCCAGTCACTATTATCTCATTGCTGCGTGGGGGCCTTGCTCTGCGCAAGTTTTGTTTTTATCGAAGCGCATGTGGCGTGTTTGAAGGTGCTGGGTGTGCACAATAAAGGTGCTACATTAATGTAAATCTCACTTTTGACCCCTATGCCATTGTTCATAGCAGGTTCACATTTCAAACAAAGAATTATTTCAAAGTCTCACATCCCCCCCAACGGTTCACATCTGCATAGTAGCCAAGCACTCGTGAACAATTAACAACCTCCACTGACATCTTCAATTAGGAGTGGAGCTTGGGGGCAGCACGGTGGCGAGGTGGTTAGCGCTGCTGCCTCACGGCGCCGAGGTCCCAGGTTCGATCCCAGCCCTGTGCCACTGTCCGTGTGGAGTTTGCACATTCTCCCCGTGTCTAAGTGGGTTTCGCCCCCAAAGGTGTGCAGAGTAGGTGAACTGGCCACGCTAAATTGACGCTTAATTTGAAAAATTGAATTGCATACTCTAAATTTTTTTTAAAAGAAGGAACGGACCCTGACTGGAAAGCATGGAATTTCCATTGATCCACACTTATTCATGAAAGAATTGGATGAAGGTGAACACACCTGACGATCTGGTCATCGGGTGCAAGGCGCTTTTGGTGTTATTGTACGGGCATTGGTCTGGCCCATTCCTCACCCCTGCGCTGCGGTGATTACCCCAACCATTTCCCACTTCATCTGGGATTCGAAAATGAACCGTGTTCAAAAGGACATGATGTACAAACCTCTAGCTAAAGTGGAGGGGGAAGGGGTGGGGGAGGAAACGTGCCCAGAATTGCCCTGATCCTGATGGCCACCCTTGTGCGTGGCTGCATCAAACTGTGCCTTAATCCTCCGTACGCAAACTCCAAGTACCACCACGTGCTGAGATTTGACCTGTCCCCAGTGTTGCGAAGGATGAGACTGACAACGCTGACACGGAACGCTCTAAATAGTTCGGCCGTGCCATACCACATGTCCCTTCAGCCATAATGAACTGAGGGGAGGGGGGATTTGTACAGAACCCCCTCGGGCTGAATGACCCGCATTGAATGTACACAGTGAACATTACACATACCAGAATTGTATTGAAGCACCTCAGAGTGCCGCTCGATCTAAGTAGACAACTTAATTACTTTTTCACAATTTATAATGACCATTTTGAAATGTCGTGTAACATTTCCTCGACTGTATTGATGTCCCTCAAGAGCGCAGCATAATGTATGCAGGGAAGCGGAAAATTGCACTTTGTGCGATGGCCATTTTGAAATGTTTGAAATGTTCTCTCAGATATTTTAGGAACAACGTGTATTTTGCCAAACCAAAAGGTGAACACAACTGGAATGAGCCATTTAAGTTCTGGAAGGGTGGGGAAGGACACAGAGATCCCTACATCCCTAGCAAGTCCAGAATGCACCCACTCCTAGTCAAGCAATCTGAAAGGTGATGGTGTTTCCTGATTTGTACAAGCTCAATTGGAAGCTCCAGAGATTTGGAACATGTCTGAGTAGAATTGACTTAATAAATACGATAAATTTTAACTCCCTGGCTCACTGTTGTCAGTTACATTAAACAGAATGTTTCAAGGGCTCCAGGCATGCTTTGGTTTTGATACAGGCCCGTTGCCCCGGGTTACGCACTGTAAATATCCTTTTATGGAGTTTTGCATCAATGTGATTCAGGAGCGAGGCACCACAGTGTTAATCACATTACTCAACATTAACTCAAAAGGTTGCTTCGCTGTTAACTCTTTCTGTGCCAGGGGTGAACTTGGCATGTACCCAAGTGGGGGGGGGGGGGGGAGGGGGGGTGGGGGGGAGGAGGAGGATGCTGGGAGTTAGTGGTGCTGAATTGGAGTTTGAAACTGGACAAAGAAGGTCAAAGTTTGACTTTGACCCCAACTTTACTAATCGTACTTTGGAACATAGGAATCAGCAGAGCATAAAGGGCCAAGGCCCATTTAGATCATCTTCGGCCATCTTGGTAATGGCATGAACAGCGAGAATGGGGTTGTTGACTAATCATAGCAATCAATCTCTATCAATTATTCTCAAACAGATCCCGACGTGATGTGACAGAAATCTCAATGGGGGACAACTTTGGTAACCCCAAGGTTCAAAATTGCTTTCCTTCCTCTGTTACAACACAATGGGCAAGGGCACGGTCAATCCAGCCCCACTCGCCCCGGAGTCACAACACAAGCGAATTAACCAATTATTCTTATAAAAACACCCAAAGTCTTTGGCCCTCGGCTGCCTAATAATTACAGTCACCAGGCTTGTAAGTTTAAACACAATTGCTGTTTATTTATGACAAGAACTATCATGGAAAACTGTGGTAAATACAACTGGTTAACTGTCACAAACCCTGTCTCCCACTTTAACTGTCCCACCCTCTACCCACACACACAAGACAGACAAACACAGAGGGGGGGGGGGGAAAGGGGTGAAATAAATAATAAGGATGAAAGTCAACAGATAAGAGTATTTGCCTCACTTAGCGGTTCTTCAGCACACTTTTTTCACAGCAAACTTGCTGATTTTGCTGGGGCTGGTTTAGCACAGTGGGCTAAACAGCTGGCTTGTAATGCAGAACAAGGCCAGCTGCGCGGGTTCAATTCCCGTACCGGCCTCCTCGAACAGGCGGCGGAATGTGGCGACTAGGGGCTTTTCGCAGTAACTTCATTGAAGTCTACTTGTGGCAATAAGCGATTATTATTACATTATTGATTAAAGTCTCTGACTTACAGCTTTCTTTGTAGAGTCATTCATTCATGGTCCCCGTAGCTTAGAAAATGCAGATCTCACAAGCAGCGGGCTTTCCAGAGAGACACCTTGTTTCTCATCAAACTGGGCCTTCAGTTTGAGGTTCGCAATCAAGCCTCTGTCTTTCTGGAGGGAGAATTGGTTGATTCTGCTTCCGCCTTTTAGGAGAGAGAGCCGGTCGGTTCTGGACTCTGCCTGTACATAGATACAATCAGGCTCTCTGCCATTTCAGAAACACAGACTTTCTGGAGAACACCGTAGATGTGAGGATAGCAGGTCCTTCACTGGGCTGCCAAGACCAAAACTGAAACCAAACTCAAGCCTTGGCACTCTGAAAAACATTCCAGTGGGATCACCGCCTGTTACCGGACAGAGCACAGCCCACTGGACCAATTCATTGGCCACCAGCCAAATCAATCAAACCCAGTCCCAGTCAATCTCAGCCATTGGTGCCGGTCTGTCTACAACTCCAGTTTGAACCAGCTCAGGCTAGCACAGTGATCGCTCCTGCTGCTGAAATCCTCTGCGTGAATTAAAGGCACAGGCCACTTGCCTTAAAGACACATGTCCATTAATCACCCATGAGTCAAAAACGTAACGGTAAAAATAAAAGAAAGGGAAATTAAGGAAATAAGCAGGGATTAAACAGGAAGGAACGTCCCACCTCCCAAGCACAACACACTGACCATGGGCCAGAACTTCTGTGAAGTGACAATCGCCATCCACTTTTATTTCCATACCTTAGGCCGGATCTCCATATTTCCCTCCCGGACTGGAGAGAGGGATAATCCTAGATTAAAGAGGTGTGAATTGTCTCAAGCCAGGACAGTTGGGAGGATTTCGCAAGCCCAGGCCAGATGGTGGGGGGTGAATGTAATGCAACATGAATCCAAGGTCCCGGTTGAGGCCGTACTCATGTGTGCGGAACTTGGCGATAAGTTTCTGCTCGGCGATTGTGCGTTGTCGCGCGTCCTGATGAACACATACCCGAAGATCTGCTTGGCGATTCTGCGTTGTCATGTGTCCTTCAGGACGTGTGGCAACGCAGAATCACCAAGCAGATTCATTCACCTGAGGAAGGAGCTGTGCTCCAAAAGCTAGTGATTCGAAACAAACCTGTTGGACTTTAACCTGGTGTTGTAAAACTTCTTACTGTGCTCACCCCAGTCCAACACTGCCATCTCCACATCATATTCTTGTGCAGTCATCGCATGGGGGCACCTGAGTGGTCCCTCAATGTATCTTATGGGGTACCTCTTGGATACGACCCTTTGTAGATAGGAAGCTCTGCGTCCATGCATCATGGCTGAATTTACTCAAAATGTTATTTTCTGAAAGAAATCTAGCTAAACTGTATTTGAGCAAATTAATATTATCCCTCGGTAATACTTCTGTATGAGACATGACTGAAAAGAGAGACATGGTGCGGAAGCTTTTCATCTTGCAGTCACTGGGACAAATGCAAGAATTCCAAATTTCAAACAATCGCATCAAGTTATGCCACAGGAGATAAAGGTGTTGATTGGTTGGCAAGTCGACTCTGATTGGCCGAGGCATTGCCATAGAGAAAGCAACATGAAGCTACAGGTTCTCCACGCTTATGGCTAATTCCAAAATGGCGCAAGGCTTGAACCTACTCCTTTAGTTTGCAGAGAATGGGTCCCTGCGTATGAATGCATGACGCTTCTAGTCTTGCTCAATATGTGAAGTAAGTGTCTGAAAAGCAGAACGATAAAGGGGCGATTTTCCTCTCCTGTTCCGCACAGGCCCAAATCCCGTTGTGGCCAAAAGCTGCGGGAGGGTTGTAACGTGATTTGCGATGGAGAGGTCTCAGAATGAGATCTTTCCATTCCCTGTCGGCGATGTAACCAGGTTCACGCCCAGCAAGGGAGTGAATTTTAATACATTCTAGTGTTCAAAATTGGCTTAATTCCGAATCTTCCGGGAACGCCAGATTTTCCCACGCCATCGGGAATCACAACTGCCCCAAAAGCGGCGACCAGACATGATGACCACACTGGAGGTCTCGAGGCCAGTGCAGCCCTTGGGTGGTCAGGGACAGGGCAGGGGCAGTGCCCTCCAACCTGGCTCTACCAGATTGGCACTGCCGGGGGTGCAGGGTCTTGAAGGGGAGGGGGCTGAAGGGGTAGGGTCCTGAAGGCAACCCAATTGCAGGGGTTCGCTTCACGTGGTGGGGGGGGGGGGGGAGGGGGGGTCAATGTTCCGTTGACCGTAGATAATGGGTGAGGGTGGGTGAGGTGAGGGTGGGTGGTGGGGGTGAAATGCTTCCAAGACCTGATGCCGCGGATTAGGGGGTAGGGGGGGCTCTTTAAACAGGATTTCAGACTGGGCTGACCTTTATGAAGGGCTACCTGACCTCTGAGGGGCTGGGCCTGGTGGCGTCTTTAGGCCCTGCCCCAGAATGAGCCGGCAACGTGTGGAAAGATCTCGACAGTAAACCCGTCCGTGGGAGAAACACTTTAGTTTTCCGAACTGAACCTGACACTTTGCCATTTCCTGGGAAAATTCCACCCAAAGTATGGGAATGGACGGTGTTAGCAGGGAATGGTTAACAAGCTACGTGGTGGAGATATAAAGAGAATGGGAGGAAACGGAACAACTGAGGGGGGGGGGGAGGGGAGCAATTTTACGGCCTCTGTGTATTCATGTCACAAATGTTTTTGTGAAAAAAAACCTCCTGTGTTATGCATGTACCAGAAAACAAAACAGGAAATTTTGACGAACATATTTGTGATTTAGCCACAAGATAATGGGCCAGAGATATTCTTAACCCTGGGATGCGGGCAGCGACTGCAAAAGCACTTTTGTTTTGATGGTGAATGTTAATATTACAGCAACCAGAGTTGTTCTCAACCAGTGAGGTGGTGGTGAGGAGGGGGTGGGGGTGGGGGGGGTGGGGGGGGGGGGTACTTCATTCCATTGTTAATGGACTCGAGTTAAAACAAAGGGAAGTGGTCAGCCCCAGTGAGTCAGGAGCTGCCCCTGAATCTCCCAGGGTTTGAGTGGTTGCCTGAAAGCTGCATTGTAATCATTCCATCCTGTTTTGCCAACACAGAAGCAATGAGCGTTCAAAGAATATCACCGGCCGGGATCTCGGTAACCTCCCTCAGCCCCACAATTCTACGGTTCCTCCAATTCTGGTCTCCTCCCCATTCTGCGGCGTCCGTTGCCCTGACGATGACAGATGTGCCGTCAGCCGGCCAGCCCTCTCCAACCTCCTCGCAGCTGCAAGGCCGGAAGCTACGGCACTGGCTTAAAGTGGTCGGGACATAAGTAATGGGAAAAATCACTGGACAGTGTTGCTCGGGTGTATGGGGCTTTGCTCAAAGCGAGCGATTAAGAAGATAAATAGTGTGTTAATGTTTATTGCTTCAAGTGCATTGAACTGTAAGTGTAAGGCAGTCTTGTTGCAGTTATACAGGGCTTTGGTCTGACAATCCTTTAAATCGTACTAGACGCGATTCATCGGTCCCGTTAACCGCAAGCACAAATCCCGCTGGGGCGGGTAAATTCGGCGAGAGGGGTGAAATGGGATTTTTATCGGGCGTTAATCAGATCGCGAGACTCCCGACCCGTTCCCTCTGGCGTGATCAGGGTGACACCCAGAAAGGACGAGGACCTCATCAGATATAATTTGCATCCATTTTAATCTCATTGGTGATATTCAAATAGAATTTCAGCGGCCTCCCAAAATGCTCCTGCCCCCCCCCCCCACCCCCCAGTCGGCAGCCGTGTGGGCACAAATCACTATCGGTGCCTAAGAGCGGTGCTAGGTGCCATGGACTCCGAGGGGGAGCAAGCAAGGAGCGGAGTGCCATCTGCACACATACCTCCAGGGTGCCCATGGGCAAAGTAGCCAATGCCAGGTGGAGAGGGGGCCCCTTCAAGGGAGGAGGGGGGCACTTGGGCTGGGCTGGAGGGGGTGAGGTCAGAGGTCTCCCCTGGGGTAGGGGAAAGTGTTGGGTTTGTGAAGCCTGTTTTCCTTCATGTTTAACACCCCATAACAGGACAGAGCCATTCTGCAGCCTGTCTGCCCTAAAATTCTCTCACAGGACTGAGCCATTCTGCAGCCTGTCTGCCCTAAAATTCTCTCACAGGACAGAGCCACTTTGCAGCTTGTTTCTTGGAGAAGCATTTCACGCCCCTTGAAGTTTCAATGGGCTTTGGGGTTTTCTTGTTGCAGTAAGCCTGCTTTATCCCTTTGTACTTGAGTGTTTACATTCAATCTCACATCCCTATCACCCTTTAGCGCTTCCTCGAGTGCACACCAGAGGCCTGGCTGAACTCAGCTTTTTCCAATTTTGTTCTTACTCTCCATCTCCTTGCTTCAGAGCCTCCTTGAATGAACATCTAGGGCCCACGGTTGGCGAGGGGGGGGGGGGGGGGTGCGGGCTCGGGCCATTGTAGCCCCGAGTGATCGGGCACATGGCAGGGCAGTGCCAAGGATAGGGCCTATGGATAACCTATTGGGAGGGCCCCGATGTCTGCAAATCTTGGAGGAGGGGAGGGAGTGAGGGGATTGATACCAGCGATCATCGAGAGGGGGGAATCCCGATCGGCAGTGGTTGGGGGGGGGGTCTTTAACTTCATTTTGAAGGATACCTGGGGCGAAATTCTCCGACCCCCCGCCGGGTCAGAGAATCGCCGGGGGCTGGCGTGAATCCCGCCCTCGCCGGTTGCCGAAGTCTCCGGCACCGGATATTCGGCGGGGGCGGGAATCGCGCCACGCCAGTTGGCGGCCCCCCCCCCGCTCGATTCTCCGGCCCGGATGGGCCGAAGTCCCGCCGCTAAA
Source organism: Scyliorhinus torazame (assembly GCF_047496885.1). Classification (NCBI taxonomy): domain Eukaryota; kingdom Metazoa; phylum Chordata; class Chondrichthyes; order Carcharhiniformes; family Scyliorhinidae; genus Scyliorhinus; species Scyliorhinus torazame. The sequence goes on from NC_092719.1 coordinate 207,713,666, forward strand.
ATGCCTGTCCCGCCGGCGTAAATTAAATCACCTACCTTGTCGGCGGGACAAGGCGGCGCGGGCGGGCTCCGGGGTCCTGGGGGGGGCACGGGGCAATCTGGCCCCGGGGGGTGCCCCCACGGTGGCCTGGCAGGCGATCGGGGCCCACCGATCCGCGGGCGGGCCTGTGCCGTGGGGGCACTCTTTCCTTTCCGCCTTCGCCACGGTCTCCACCATGGCGGAGGCGGAAGAGACTCCCTCCACAGCGGCCGCTGACGGCATTCCCGCGCATGCGCCACCCGGAGATGTCATTTCCGCGCCAGCTGGCGGGGCACCAAAGGCCTTTTCCGCCAGCTGGCGGGGCGGAAGTTTGTCCGCCGCTGGCCTAGCCCCTCAATGTTGGGGCTCGGCCTCCAAAGATGCGGAGCATTCCGCACCTTTGGGGCGGCGCGATGCCCGTCTGATTTGTGCCGTTTTGGGCGCCAGTCGGCGGACATCGCGCCGTTTCAGGAGAATTTCGCCCCTGATCTCTGTGAAGCTGGATTCATTGGCATGTTTAGGTCCCACGCCTCACAATGTCAGCACAAAATACACCCTCACCTTCAAAACATTGGCAAAGTATGGGAAGATCTCCTCAGGAAACCTGCCAGTTTCCCTGGGAAGAAACACGTAGAATTATTTTATTTCATAAATGTAGAGTACCCAATTCATTTTTTCCAATTAAGGGGCAATTTAGCGTGGCCAATCTGCCTCGCTTGCACATCTTTGGGTTGTGGGGGTGAAACCCACGCAAACACGGGGAGAATGTGCAAACTCCACACGGACTGCAAACTCCACACGGACACACGGAGAATTTCTGACTGAACTTGGGCCATTTTGTGGAAGAATTCCGGTTACTGTTTATGGTTTTGATCTCTTTATCCAAGGAAGAAAGTAATCACCCTTGACGTAATGCAACAAAGGTCCATACACTGGTCCTGGGGTGAGAGGGCTGTCCGACCTTTGAGTAGACGTTGATGTTCCCTGTAATTCAGAAGAATGAAAGGCTCTCTAATTAAATCTATAACATTCTTGAGGATCACAAAGAGATGATATTGAGAGGCTGGTTCCTGTGGTCGGTGAGCATAGAATTTAAGGGCATAGTGTTCAACTGTTCTGTGTTTAATTATGTGAGTCTGTTTATCATTGTTGCTCACTGTGCTTGATGGGTGAGGGCTCAGGGAAAAGTAAACAAAGTGCAGAAGGTGGAGCTAGAAGCATGGAATTGACATTCTAAAGCACTTTGAACAGAACCTGTTCCACACATAAGAACTAGTAGGTATGGATAGTTTTGAGATAGAACAGACACAGCAAAGGATCAGCCATTTTGAACTGAGATGAGGAGAATGCTTTTCACTCAGAAGATTGTGAAATCTTTGTAATTTCTCTGCCTCAGAGGGCGGTAAATACTCAGTCGTTATGTATAATCAAAACTGAGGTTGACATATATTTGGACAGCGAGGGAATCAAGAGGTGTGAGGAGAGGGCAGGAAAGTAAAGTTGAGGTCAAGGCTCAGCTGTGATCCTATTGAATGGCACAGCAGGCCCTACAGCTGTTCCTACTTCTGATGTGTGTGTGCATTGACTTAAGTGGGATTTACGCATTACAGTATCTTCAGCTCTCCAGGCCGATAACAACCCAGACGTTTTGAACTGGCTGCTCATAAAAACAAAAATGGCAAACAATGTCCCTTCAGCACTCCCGCCTGTCCCGTGTTTATACTGTGCCTCTCAGATTTCTGACGCCTTCCCTCAAATGGACCCACACGGAAATCCAGCTTCTCACTCTCTGCGTCATTCCGAGCCGGGTTAGAATGTGAATGCCGAGGTGAATCGTTGAGGTGAATAAGCATCGATTTCTCGAAAAGGGCAAACGAGATAGACGCATGAGGAGAATTGCTGATAAGATGGGCCGAATGGCCTCCTTCTGCACTGTAAATTCTATGATAATCTATGAAGATGTAACGCTGGGAGAGAATGCCTGTGTGCAGCATTGATCAGTTGCATCAAGGGGCCAGTTTCTCTCCTGTCAAGAATATATTAAGGTTACCAATCGGACTTCCCTGAATTGAATTTCAAGCATGAGAACACTTGCAACTTCTGTGCACGTAACAGTGAAACGTAACTGAATAGGTACAGAATGGAGGAAAAGATGAGAGAGAAACCAAAATATGGAAGGAAGCAAGGTTGTTGCATCCTTTCAGGAAGTCATGTGACACTGGCTACACTTCAACAAGCATGGGCGGAATTCTCCACCCCCCCCCCCCCCCCGCCACGCCGGGTGGGAGAATCGCCGGGGCGCCGCGCGGGTCCCGTCGCCCCGGCGCCCGCACGCGATTCTCCCACCCCCCCCACAAACCGGTGCGGCGAGAATCACGGCTGGCCGCTCGGAGAATCGCCGCTCACTGTTTGTAACGGGCGAGCGGCGATTCTCCGGCCCAATACGACGGGTTCCCACCGACGCCGTCCACAGCTGGTTGCTGCCGGCGGGAACGCTGGGGATGCGGCCAATGGGGGGGGGGGGGTTCCTGCACTGAGGGGGGACTCAAAAGGGGTCTGGCCCGCGATCGGTGCCCACCGATCGGCGGACCGGCCTCTCTGAATGAGGACCTCCTTTCCTCCGCCGCCCCGCCAGATCCATCCGACATCTTCTTGCGGGGCAGCCGCGGGGAGGATGGCAACCGCGCATGTGCGGGTTGGTGCTGGTCAACCTGCGCATGCGCGGATGATGTCATTTACGCGGTGCCGGCCGTGTCATTTACGCGGCGCCAAGGCCCGGTGCGCGTAAATGACACAGCGCCGCTCCTAGACCCCCGGGGGAGGGAGAATAGGGGGCTGGGAACGGCCTCCGACGCCGGAATGAAACACTCCGGTTTTCACTCCGGCCTCAGCACTTAGTCGCCCAATGGGAGAATTGCGCCCCATATCTTTGGCTGTAAAATCCGCTGGGACATCCTGAACCTTTTAAAGGCGCTATATAAATGCAAATCTTATCCCAAGATGTCCGCAGTGTATGCTAACAGGAATGCATTTCCCGAATATTTCAAACTGCAGGTGTTTGAATGCAATAAACAAACTGCTTGCCCGAAGCCCCCTACAGTTTAACCCTTCCCCTGCTATTAGTTACACTGAAAAGTATTTCATGCGCAGAGTGCAGGGTTCATAGAATCATAGACTTTCACAGCACAGAAGGGGGCCTTCAGCCCGTCGTGTCTGCACCAGCTCCCTGAAAGAGCACCCTAGCTAATCCCTTTCCCCAGCCCTATCTCCGCAGCCCTCTAAATTCATCACTTTCATATATATATCCAACTCTCTTTTGAAACCACTTACAGAATCCGCCTCCACCACTCTCCCAGGCAGCACATTCCAAACCCCAACAGCTCTCTGAGTAAAGAGGTTTCTCCTCATCGCAGTCGTAGCTCTCTTGCTGGCCACCTTGAAATTGTGACCCCCCCTCGTCACTGATGTACCAAATAGTGGAAACAGAATATTGTCCTGTACCCTGTCAAAATTGTTCCAAATTTGGAACACCTTAATATAGTCACCTCTTAATCTTCTCTGCTCTAAGGAGAACAAAGCCAATTTCTCTTACCAACTCATAGCCCAGGAACTATCACCTGACTGTTGGCCTCAGTTTGGACACACCCTCCTGCCACAGGTCACCTGAAACGTGAACACTGGCAGAGCCCCGCCTCCTACGCCAATTGGCGATGAGGAGGCTCCTCATTAGCCACTTAGATGATTCTTGGCTGTCAGTCAAAGAGCCTCTTCTCCCCATCGGAGAAAAACCTTCAAAGAAAAATGGAGGCTTTAAAAAAAAAATGCACGTTTTGTTTCACGCCCCAGGGGCTGTTTAGCACAGGGCCAAATCGCTGGCTTTGAAAGCAGACCAAGGCAGGCCAGCAGCACGGTTCAATTCCCGTACCAGCCTCCCCGAACAGACGCCGGAATGTGGCGACGAGGGGCTTTTCACAGAAACTTCATTTGGAGCCTACTTGTGACAATAAGCGATTTTCATTGGTTGCTTTTCCCCTCGGGGGTTTTCGCAGCGGTGATGTGGAAGGAATGACTCGTTCCGCCCTGGACGTTTGGCAGCCGCAGCAGAGGGTGTTGATCGCTAACACTGGCACTTGCACAGCTGAAGAGTGACCATTAACTTTTCCAGCAGTACACTGACATCACCCAGCCAGGTGCAGCTGGAGTTGCCGAAGGACATTTTTGAATTGTACACGGAGCGGGGAATAAACAAAACAACAAGTGAATCACGATTCGCAGACTGTTTCACAGAACATCTGCAGGCGCAATTAAAATTACCCTATGTAGCGGAACAGAGTTCAACACTGACATCTGCTGATTCTGTTAGTTATCTGCCCATTAGACAAGCTCCAGTACGGTAAATACAAACTTGATATGGGGTTCCACGGGGGGCTCAATCACCCATACAATGCACAGAGTCTCTGTAGTGCAGAAGAGGCCATTTGGCCCATCGAGTGTGCCCTGACCTTCTGAAAGCGCACTTCACCCAAGCCCACCCAAAATTCCCGTATTTTTTTTCAATTCACTCACTGGATGTGTGTATTGCTGACAATGCCAGCATTTATTGCCCATCCCTAATTGCTCTTGAGAAGGTGGTGGTGAGTTACAGGGCTGCAATCCCTGGATTTGGAGGGAAACTTCCAGGTGGCTGTGTTCAAGGGCACCTGCTGCCCATGTCCTTTGAGGTGGTGCAGGTTTGGGAGTTGCTGTCGAAGGACCCTTGATGAGTTGCTGCTGTGCGCTCTGTTTGTAAAGAGTTCTCTATTGAAAAAGGTTAACTCTCTCACAGGTGAAGGTTCTGATTCTTTCAACAAGAATCATTGACTCTATTCATCGTCTGGCGTCACGGTGAGGCAACATCTGGAAGCGTGGTTAAATGTACACACACAACAGTGACGAAAACCTTTATCCACCCGGAGGCTAATTCAACTCGACTCACCCTGAACAGGACTGCTGTTGGGAAACTAAAGGGGAAAGGATTTGAGTCACGGATTGTAATGCACCCAGTGTGCTCCTTTTGCACATCAAATAACAATGGAATGTTCATCGACACAGGGCCAGTCCCAGGCAAACTCAGCTCATTTCCTCAGGGCCGAGCCGATTGTTGCTGTTGTTTAAGGCCAGTTTGTGAAGAAGCTAGGTGTTGGAACCTCATTTCCCTCAGCTTTCCACAGGGTTTGGCAGCTCTCAGCTCCTCAGGGAGTTTGGAGAATGTAAGCACAGGTTTGTAGGTGGTGGTTAAGTGAGCCATACAGCGACGCACGTAAGTGATGTCAATTTGGTGCCCCATATTTAACCTCCAGAAGCGACATTGAAAATACCGAGGTGTAAAGCTACTGGTTAAGAAAAGAGAGGCCATTTAGAAATTTGACTGAAGCCTGGTTCAGTTTTTTTAAGTGTGAGGTGTTACAACATTAAATTAAAATGTTTCATTAAAGCTGTTGCATCCTGAAGTATTCTATTTGCGTATCAGAAGCTGGCCCTTCTGTTATGGCCCAGTTACCTGCTGCCTACATTGCTTGGACCTTCCCATCACCTCACAGTAAACCACGGATTCAAAGATGGCGCTCTTATGAAATTAAGGCTTGTTCATAAAACAGGGACTGACCAGCTGGATATTGTCACTTTTCTCATGTTCCAAACTCTGGTTGGAAAAGTACCCCAAGGTTTGAGAGCATGATTGTGTGAACTTTGGTCAACTGGCAACAAATGGAACATGTGTCATCTGACGCTATGACCATCTATCGCATGACACCGGGTCCTCCACATCTGCAACTGTTGCTAAATTTGCTTTACAAAAGATTGGGTCTCAAAGAGCATTTTTTCCTGTGGTTTTGTGTCAACAACGAGAGGGGAGGTGTTTTGGCATCAGAAGTAGGGAGAGAATATGGGCACGATTCTAAAGCCCCGTTGCACCTGGCGGATCTCCCGCTGTTCCCGGAGAATTGTGTGAGAGCCCCTAAATGGGCGCCGAGAGGGGAAAGGTGCTCCCGGTCCACGGTGCTCGACACAGAGATGGCTAGGGAAATTGCAAATGCACTACTGATAATTTACCAAAATTCACTAGACTCTGGGGTGGTCCTGGTGGATTGGAAATTAGCAAACGTGACACCACTGTTTAAAAAAGGAGGTAGGCAGAAAGCGGGTAATTACAGGCCAGTGAGCTTAACTTTGGTAGTAGGGAAGATGCTGGAATCTATCATCAAGGAAGAAATAGCAAGGCATCTGGATGGAAATTGTCCCATTGGGCAGACGCAGCATGGGTTCATAAAGGGCAGATCATGCCTAACTAATTTAGTGGAATTCTTTGAGGACATTAACAGTGCGGTAGATAACGGGGAGCCAATGGATGTGGTATATCTGGATTTCCAGAAAGCCTTTGACAAGGTGCTACACAAAAGCTTGCTGCATAAGATAAAGATGCATGGCATTAAGGGGAAAGTAGTAGCATGGATAGAGGATTGGTTAATTAATAGAAAGCAAAGAGTGGGGATTAATGGGTGTTTCTCTGGTTGGCAATCAGTATCTAGTGGTGTCCCTCAGGGATCAGTGTTGGGCCCACAACTGTTCACAATTTACATAGATGATTTGGAGTTGTGGACCAAGGGCAATGTGTCCAAGTTTGCAGACAACACTAAGATAAGTGGTAAAGCAAAAAGTGCAGAGGGTACTGGAAGTCTGCAGAGGGATTTGGATAGGCTAAGTGAATGGGCTAGGGTCTGGCAGATGGAATACAATGTTGACAAATGTGAGGTTATCCATTTTGGTAGGAATAGCAGCAAAAGGGATTATTATTTAAATGATAAAATATTCAAACATGCTGCTGTGCAGAGAGACCTGGGTGTGCTAATGCATGAATCGCAAAAAGTTGGTTTACAGGTGCAACAGGTGATTAAGAAGGCAAATGGAATTTTGTCCTTCATTGCTAGAGGGATGGAGTTTAAGACTAGGGAGGTTATGCTGCAATTGTATAAGGTGTTAGTGAGGCCACACCTGGAGCATTGTGTTCAGTTTTGGTCTCCTTACTTGAGAAAGGACGTACTGGCACTGGAGGGTGTGCAGAGGAGATTCACTAGGTTAATCCCAGTGCTGAAGCGGTTGGATTACGATGAGATGTTGAGTAGACTGGGACTGTTGGAATTTAGAAGGATGAGGGGGGATCTTATAGAAAGATATAAAATTATGAAGGGAATAGATAGGATAGATGCGGGCAGGTTGTTTCCACTGGTGGGTGAAAGCAGAACTAGGGGGCATAGCCTCAAAATAAAGGGAAGTAGATTTAGGACTGAGTTTAGGAGGAACTTCTTCACCCAAAGGGTTGTGAATCCATGGAATTCCTTGCGCAGTGAAGCAGTAGAGGCTCCTTCATTAAATGTTTTTAAGATAAAGATAGATCGTTTTTTGAAGAATAAAGGGATTAAGGGTTATGGTGTTCGGGCCGGAAAGTGGAGCTGAGTCCACAAAAGATCAGCCATGATCTCATTGAATGGTGGAGCATGCTCGAGGGGCCAGATGGCCTACTCCTGCTCCTAGTTCTTATGTTCTTATGTACTCGTTCCCAAAAATGGAAACCAGATGTGATTGCCACGCCGGGACTCTATGAGGTCATTGGAAGCTCTGGGTGGTCCGGACAGGGTGGGAACTTTGCCCTTGCACATGGGCAGTGCCAACCTGGGACTCAGGATGGCACTGCCAAGATGTTGGGGGCCAGTGCCAGGGTGCCAATGGGCACTGACCAGGGGTGGGACCTGAGAAGGGCCAGGGAAGTGGAGGGGAATTGTTGGGGGGAGGCTTGAAGGCAGAGAGTGAAGGGGGGGCCTGAAAGAGGGATGCATGAAGCGGGGGGAGGGGGCTGAGAAGGGTGGGGGGGATCTGGAAAAGGGGGCCGAGGGGGGCTTCAGCAACGCCATTGTGATGTAATGCTCACTTGGGGGGAAGGGGCAGCAGGGGAAGGGGTGTCTGATGCCCCGAAGAGACCAAGATGGATGGGTTGTTGGGGTGGGGGCGGGTCACCGTCTTGCCTGCATGGTGTGTTGGGGGGGGAGCAACACAGACATTTAGTGATGGGGGGAGAGTTACCCCTCTGACGTTAAGGGGTTGGGGTATTGGTGGGTGGGTGAGCGATGTGGCAGACAAGGGGCGAATGTGCAAACTCCACACGGGCAGTCCAGTCACCCGAGGTCGGAATCAAACCCAGCTCACTGGCGCTGTGGGGCAGCGGTGCTAACAGCTGTGCCACCATGCTGTCTTTTGCTGTTTACAGGATCTTGGTGTGCACATTGGCTGCACGCTTCGTACGTTATAATAGTGCCGTCAACTGGCTGTAACATGCTGCAGGACGTGCTGACATCATTGACATAAATGCAACCTCCCTCTTCCTTCCAATGCCAAAATGTGAGTTCAAGAATGAATTCCCAACGACAGAGGAGTTGCAGCTTCTAGCCCGGCATCATCGTGGCGTTGATTACATCTCAGGTCCCAGATACAAACAATACATCATTCTACCCCCCCAGTACTCTGAAAGGTTAAACTGAGCGACAAATTAGTCCTTGGCACTGCTCTCGGGAACCAGCTCATTTATGCCAAACGCACCAATTATTGTCTAAGGAGCCTGGGAGAGGAAAGAAAATATTAATTGCAAGCTCGCAATTCATTCTTGTACTGCTTACGGTGTTTCTGATTTCAACCATCTGTGATAAACGCAGACCACCTGGATGGTGGAAGCAACGAGAATAGAGGCCAGGTGTGTTTAGAAGCCAAACAATGCCAGGGAGGAAAAAGATCTAGCAGCAGAACGTGGCAGAGATTCCCTGGCCCAGGAATATTTGCATTGAGTTAATGCCAATGTTTGGTTCCTCGTGCTCACAGTCTATGATTTACTGGCTAATGTTTTTTTATATGTTTCTTAGCACTGCCAAGCATTGTTCTCCAGAGAGCTTACGCCTGATGGTTTCAATTTATTTGCAAGAGTCATTGTTTAGGGAGGAGCACTCTGATTGATTCGGACCACCTCGTCTAAACGCGAGAGGTAAACATTCATCTATATCATTGCTTGAATAGTAAAAATGTTGGCATTGAGCAGAGCTTCGTACGTCAGTGGGTAAATTAGAGACAATCCTTTTGCTTTTCCAGAATATAAGTACCCCTGAGGTGTGGATCTCTCAACCTCTCTCCACCCACCATTCTCTCCCCCCAGCTCACACTTGCGATAATACCAAAAAAAACAGAGACCATGTCTTCTAGAATCACTGGGAACTTGGGCGTTTAGAGTGGACACCTACTCTTCTAAATTGAGACAACCTTTGACCAACTTCAGAACCATCGGGCCAACAAAAGAGTCAGGCAACGCGGAGAACTGACTTTCTCCTTGTTCCAATGGAAAAAGATGTCTTGGAAAGGCACATCCCTGACCTACACTGACGAAGAAACCCACGCCTTCAACTGGTGCCTTGTGAGGAAGAGCGGCCAGAGAAATGGGTGCCTCTTCTAGACTGGGGAAACAAAAGTACAACTACACAGCAAACGACATCCTGCAATTATACACCACCTAATGTAGCTTGGGAGAGGAAAAGGGAATGGAGTGGGGTGGGGGGGGGAGGGGTAGGGCGGGGAAGGGGGAAGATAGCGGTCTTTGGAGATCGGGAGGAGCTCCAACTGAATTAAAATCAAATACTGCCCTTCGCTGGTGGCCTCTGGTCTAGACTCAAAACTTGCTCAGGGCTGGTGAGACATCCTGAAACAAACTTTAGGACCCTCCACGTAAGGAGCCTAACATCAATTTTCGGTAGCCCAGAAATCTGTCATAACCAACATGGTGGCCCTGGAATGCAGGCAGATTTTGGGAACCGGGGCCCAAAATTGACCCCTCCAGGCAGGATTTTCTGGCCGTTCCCACCGGTGTGATCTTCCAGTCCCTCCGATGGCCGCAGGTTCCCCGGCAGCAGAGGGTGGGAACAATGGGAAACCTCATTGACCGGAGAATCCTGTCAACAGCCAATGACGGGTTGCAGGGGGGTTGTTTGGCGGGTGGGGGGGGGATGCACAGTTTTCTATTGGAGAGCTGAAAATAGCATCACATCCAAATCTTGACACCAAACCAGCCCGTGCTGATGAGAGACAAGGGGCGGAGAATGGATGTCAACCCCGAAATCTGGTCCAACACCGCTCCCGTGATTCTACGGTCCCCGGAGAATCACTGCGAATCGCGCGGTCTACGCAGCGCGGGTAGGGTGCCATTGACAGAGGCCCCCGCTGCGGTTCTCCGACGAACACTGGCCGAGTTCCCGCCAGCGTGGTTCTAACCACGTTTTGCCTGTCGGGAACGGGCAGTGGCGGCGGTGGAGTCAGTCCGCGGCCACCCTGAGTCCGCCATGTCGCACGGGGGCAGCCGCCGCAGGTCTCCACCGTGCACATGCGCGGACTCCCGACCGGAGGTGCAGGGCCCCGTATCGGCAGCCAGAGCTGCGAGAAGCACTCTGGGGCCCTGCCAGCCCCCTTCAGGTAGGAGAATCGCTCTCGGCTTTCTTCAGGAAAGTCCAGAGTGAAACGGCCGCGTTTTGACGCCGGAGTGGGACACAGCCCCATTATTGGAGAATCCCGCCCAAGGCTTCACCAATAGACCCGTACCTCAGCGGTCTGGATAGCTGATATATATGTCACATATAAAGATGACCTAATCCATGTCATACCCTCACGTTGTGTAAAGGTGATTCCAATGCTTACAACAGAATTGATTATTCCTGTACAGGAGGTAAAATAAATTTTTGTACCGCAGAGACTGCGATGTGGATGGAACGGGAATCCAGGCACTAACTTGACAAGTTGGTGCTGTGGTGTGGTGATGGTGTCACTGGGCTAGTAATCTAATGGCCCAGGTCCTGGGGACCTGGGTTCAAATCTCACTGCGGCAGCTGCCTGGAATTTAAATTCAGTGAATGGGAGTCAAGAGTTTTACAGCACGAGAGGTCCTTCGGCCCATCACACCCATGCAGTCCATCAAGCACCTAACTATCTGTGATGAATGATAACTGTATAACTGTACCTTTAATGTGATGATCCCTTTAAGACTGGGTTTGGAACCCTGGGGGACTCCGCCTCCGGCTCCGCCCCCCCCCCCCAGGGAACTGTATATAAGGTAATGTTCAGTGGGCAGCGTGCAGTTCTTCTCGGCAGCTGTCTGGTTCTCTGCTAATTAAAGCCTTTGAATTATCAAGCTCCTCTCTCGGGTCGTAATTGAGGGTATCTCACTATCCTAATCCCATTTTCCAGCACGTGGGCTGGAATTTGTTTCCTGTAGTTTCCCTACCATTGAAGTCAGACTCACTGGTCTGTAATTTCCTGGTTATGTTCTACTTCCCTTCTTGAATAATAGCGACGCATTCACTGTCCTCCAGTCCTCTGGCACCTCTCTTGTGGCCAGAGAAGATTTTTTTTTAAATTTCAGAACCACCGCAATCTCCTCCCTTGCCTCCCACATCAACCTGGGATACATCTCATCTGGGCCTGGGGACTTATCCACTTTTAGGCCCGTTAAAACTGTTAATGCCCCCTGCCTCTCAATGTTAAGTCATTCAAGTAAATCACAATGTGCCTCCCTGATTTATATACTTACATCATCCTTCTCCACCGTGAACACAGATGCAAAGTGCTCATTTAAAACCTCACCTATATCTTCCAGTTGCACACACAAAATGCCATGTTGGTCCGTAATGGGCCTTACTCTTATCCTGGTCAATTTCCTGACCTTAATATACTTAGAAAACACCTTTGGATTTCCCTTTATTTTACCCCCCCCCCCCAATGCTTTTCCATGTCCCCTCTTCGCTCTCATAATTTCTTTCTTAAGTAACCCCCTACACTTTCTGGAATTATAAAACTTATCTCACTTTATGGTGATCATGACAACTATCACTGATTGTCAGAGAAACCCACCTGGTTCGCTAATGTCCTTTAGGGAAGGAAAGATATGTGACTCCAAACCCACATCAATGTGGTTGACTCTTAACTGCCTCCTCAAGGGGAGGCGGTGGCGTAGCGGTAGTGTCACTGGACTGGTGATCCAGAGACCCAGGGTACTGCTCTGGGGTCCCGGATTCGAAACCCGCCATGGCAGATGGTGAAATTTGAATTCGACAAAAATCTGGAATTAAGATGACCATGAAACCATTGCCAATTGTCGTCCAAACACATCTGGTTCACTAATGCCCTTCATGGAAGGAAATCTTACCAGATCAGGCCTACATGTGACTCCAGACCCACACAGCGACACGGTTGTCCCCCACTGAAATGCCCTAACAAGCCACTCAGTTGAAGCGTAATTAGAGATGAGCTGGCCCAGCCGGCAACACCCACATTCCAGGAAAGAATAAAAAAAGGAGCAGTAAAACCACACGGGAGGTTCCAGACAGTGAACAGGATATTACACACGCTGCTAACCGTATGGACACATCCAAGGTCAGGCTCTTGCAAATTGGCTTTGGGACAAGTTTTCAATTGACAGCCTATAGCCAGAGGTAAACACGAGATACCTCACTGACTTAAACACCATAAATTGTTTTTCTTAATCCAACCCTGAGCATTGCCACTTCCTCGTGTTTCGTACTGTGTCTGACCCTTTGGGCCAAGGACACCTTTTCTCACTTGCATGAAACGTGGAGGTCTTTTGGTGCAGTGAATAGTGCCCCCACACCCCACCAACTCTCACCGCCCCCACCACCCCCCCCCCCAACACCCCAAAACCGGAAGCTGTTGTTTCAAAGCTCACTCAGGGCCTGCTGTTGACTATGGGAGGAGGGTCCATGACATATTTCAAACAAGTTAATAATCAACCTCATAAACCTCCCAGAGGGAGAAAAAGTGTGAGCCTGATGGTATGAAACAAGCAGCCATGCGAACTGCTTCCTCCATTTTAGCAAGAGGTGTATTTAATTCAATTTGTAGGCCTTGTTTCCTTTACTAAATGATTAAATTACGCTATTATTTTTGGCAACCTTTAAAAATACCTTTTTATTGTCAAAGCTGATATTTGTCCCGCTGTGGAAGAGTTAGGGGCTGGTTTAGCACACTGGGCTAAATCGCTGGCTTTTAAAGCAGACCAAGGCAGGCCAGCAGCACGGTTCAATTCCCGTAACAGCCTCCCCGAACAGGCACCGGAATGTGGCGACTAGGGGCTTTTCACAGCAACTTAATTTGAAGCCTACTTGTGACAATAAGCGATTTTCATTTTCAAGATTCAGGTTCGGAACGTTAGCAGGTTAGGAGAGGCATTGCATGAAAAGCTGCCGTCGGGGAAGTCTTAAAATGCTGGATTTTTATAGCAAACCTCCAATTCTTCTGAAAGGCGATGTTGCTTTGTCTTGTCATTATCTATTGTGACGTGGAATACACCAACCAAAAGTGTGATTTGAGAGAATTCAAGAGTAACTTCAATAAAGCAAATTGGACAAACATTTGAAAATGAAAAAGAAAATCACAGGGCTATGGAGATAGAGTAGCGCCAGGTAACTCTTTCCAAGAGCTCGTACAAGTTCAATGGGCTGAAGGGCCTGCTTCAGTGCTGTATGATTCAATGACCTATAACAGCCTGTGTGGGAAAATCTAGCCAACTGCACCTTTAAGAATCAGCATGTATGTTTCAGCATTTGGCACTTAGGCCTTTTATTCTACTTTCAGACGGTGACTTCTGCCAAATTGAAGTGAAAGGAAATCAACTACAGCCCTATCCGCATGGATCCAATCTGAAGGGCAGAGACAGAATGGGCAGTCATACTCCAATCTGGCAACCGAGGGCTCTCTGGTCTTCTTGCTAAGTTCCAGGCAATGGCTGCGGCTCCTCAGAAGGCCCCTGTACACTGAACTGGGGCCTCCCCCTATTCTCTCAACCCATAGCAAGCAGGATGCTTGGACCAGCCCAGGGCCGGGATTCTCCCCTACCCGGCGGGCGGGGGGTCCCGGCGGGGTGGAGTGGCGTGAACCACTCCGGCGTCGGGCCGCCCCAAAGGTGCGGATTTCTCCGCACCTTTAGGGGCGAAGCACTCACCGTAAGGGGCTAGGCCCGCACCGGAGTGGGGGGCGCGCCGCAGACCGGCCAGGGCCGAAAGGACTTCGGCGGCTGGCAGAAGTCCACGCATGCGCGGGAGCGTCAGCAGCTGCTGACGTAATCCCCGCGCATGCGCAGGGTGGGGGTGTCTCTTACGCGTCGGCCATGGTGAAGGTTGTGGCCGAGGCGGAGGGAAAAGAGTGCCCCCATGGCACAGGGCCCGCCCACGGATCGGTCGGCCCCGGTCGCGGGCCAGGCCACAGTGGGGGCACCCCCCGGGGCCAGATTGCCCTCCGCCGCCCCCAAGACCCCGGAACCTGCCCGCGCCGCCTAGACCCGCCGGTAAGAGATGTGGTTTGATTCTCGCCGGCAGGACAGGCATTCCAGCAGCGGGACTTCTGGCCATCGCATGCCGGAGACCCGCCGGGGGGGGGGGGGGGCGCTGACCGGCACGGCGCGATTCCTGGCCCCGCCGAATTTCCGGTGCCGGCGAATTCGGGAACCGGCGGGGTCGGGATTCACGCCAGCTCCCGGCGATTCTCCGACCCAGCGAGGGGTCGGAGAATCCCGCCCCTCTACGCTTGACTATCACTGGAGAAGCTCACTGATCACCGAGGCTGGAGTCAACTTTACAAGATAATGACGCTCCACTATAATAATAATAGTCTATATCCGTGTCACAAGTAGGCTTACATCAACACTGCAATGAAGTTACTGTGAAAAGCCCCAAGTCGCCACATTCTGGCGCCTGTTCGGGTACACGGAGGGAAAATTCAGAATGTCCAATTCACTAGCAAGCACGTCTCTCGGGACTTGTGGGAGGAAACCGGAGCACCCGGAGGAAACTGACGCAGACACGGGGAGAACGTGCAGACTCCGCACAGATAGTGACCCAAGATGGGAATCGAACCCGGGCCCCTGGCGCTATGAAGCAACAGTGCTAGCGACTGTGCTACCGTGCCTCCCGTCTGCCTGACATGAGGGCAATTAAGAGAACCTTGTTCAAACAGAGGGTACAATATTCCTGAATGAGAGGCGAAGGGTGGCATAGCGTTATTGTCACTGCACTAGTAATCCAGACACCCAGGGAAATGTTCTGGGGACTGTGATTCGCATCACACCACGGCAGATGGTGAAATTTGAAATTCAATTAAAAGTCTCAGAATAATAATCGCTTATTGTCACAAGTAGTCTTCAATGAAGTTACTGTGAAAAGGGGGGGGGACCAGGCAGTGAGAAGACTGGCATTTCCAGGGCAAAAGGAGAGGCAGCCGTGACCAGATCAAGCCTCTGGCGATCATTGGCCACCGTGCCTGGGGCCTGCAATATCAGACGAAGCAAGATAGAATTTGCACCTGAGTTTAGGAGATATGTGTGGTGTTACCTGCGTGGTCGATAACACGTGTTACTCAATCCTTGATGGTGAAGTCCTCTGAATCTTGTTGAAGAAGACTCGAACTCATCCAGTAACAACAAAGGTTTATTGAGTAACTATAACTATTAATACGTGAGTTCTTTAACTTAACATGGGAACTAGGAATTGGAGAACAAGATTTAACAATTGTAACTAAATGTAACTCCACTAACTATCTATGTGATTCTGATGTTTCCCTGTTCACAGCACACCCGAGAGAGAGACAGAGAGAGACCCCGTGTGGCTGCCCTTTATACCCCTGTTGGTCCAGCCCTCTGGTGATCATGTGGTGCTGCTATCTACCCATTAACCCCTTGTGTGCATGCACCTACAGAGATCACCACAATATGCAGCAGAGTTGTATGAATTCTTAAAGGCTTGACAGCACAGATGCTGAGAGGCTGTTTCCCTCCGGCCCTGACTGGAGAGTCTCGATAGCATCGGGATAAGGGGTCGGCCATTTTGAGCTGAGCTGAGGAGATAATTCTTCAGCCAGCGGGTTGTGAATATTCGCGAATTCTCCACTCCAGTCCAGACAGAGATTGTTAGGTGTTTGGGCAGTAAGATATATCTGGAGAGGGGCTGCTAAAGTAGAGTTGATATAGAAATTTGGCAGTGATCTGATGGAATGATAGAGCATGCTCAAGTAGACTATTTCTGCTGCTGTTATTTCTAGTGCTTGTACACGGAACAGTGCAATGTTTGGAGTATTACACATCAGCCTCACACCAGTGACCCTACACACCATCTAATGAAGTAAAAAACAGAACAAATTCTAAGACAGTTGCTGGGCTACGATTTATGTTTCTTTATTTAAGAGAAATATGGTTTTGAAGCAATTTATGGACCAGCTGGAAATAGGTCAGGCCTGAATCAGCTATTAACAATAAAAGGATAGGAGTTCCTGGCAGAGAAGGTTAAGAGGAGAGTTAATGGGAGTATTCAAAAATCATAAAAAGAGCTTCGATAGAGTAAATTAAACAGAAACAGAGTACAAGCACAAGGTGGTTATGCTGAACTTATACAAGACACTAGTCAGACCTCAGATGGAATGTTGTGCACAGTTCTGGGCGCCACACCTTTGGAAAGATGTGAACACATTGGAGAAGGCGCAGAAGAGGTTTATAAGAATGGTTCCAGGGATGAGAAACTTCAGTTATGAAGATAGACTGGAGAGGTTGGGACTGTTCCCCTCGGAGAGAAGAAGGCTAAGAGGGAGATTTGTTCAAAATCATGAGGGGGCTGGACAAAGTAGACAGGGAGAAACTGTTCCCGCTCATAAAAGGATCAAGAACCAGAGGGCACAGATTTGTGCGGCAAGGTAGCACAGTGGTTAGCACTATTGCTTCACAGCGCCAGGGTTCCAGGTTCGATTCACGGCTTGGGGCACAGTCTGTGCAGAGTCTGCACGTTCTCCCCGTGTGTGCGTGGGTTTCCTCCGGGCGCTCCGGTTTCCTCCCACAAGTCCCAAAAGACGTGCAGGTTAGGTGACTTGGACATTCTGAATTCTCCCCCGAACAGGCACCAGAATGTGGCGACTAGGGGCTTTTCACAGTAACTTCATTGCAGTGTTAATGTAAGCCTACTTGTGACACTACTAAAGATTATTATGATGTGATTTGCAAAAGGAGCAAATGTGACGTAAGAGAAAGCTTTTTCACAGGGTGAGTGGTTCAAAGCTGGAATGCACTGTCTGGATGGTTCAATCAAGGCATTCAAGAGGGCATTAGATTCTTACTCAAATAGAAACAATGTACAGGGCTACGGGGAAAAGGCAGGGGAATGGGCACTATGTCATGATGCTCGTTTGGAGAGTCGGTGCAGATTCAATGGCTGGTTTAGCACACTGGGCTAAATCGCTGGCTTTTAAAGTAGACCAAGGCAGGCCAGCAGCACGGTTCAATTCCCATACCAGCCTCCCTGAACAGGCGCCGGAATGTGGCGACTAGGGGCTTTTCACAGTAACTTCATTGAAGCCTACTTGTGACAATAAGCGATTTTCATTTTTTCATTTCATTTCATTTCATTTTCAATGGGCCGAATGGCCTCCTTCTGCATCATAACAATTGTGTGATTCTGTGAAACTGTTTCGACTGGCAGGGAAATTGGTAACCAGAGGACACAGATTTAATGTAACTGGTGATCGAACCAGAGGTGAAGTAAGGAGAGCTGTTTGTTTATAAGGGTTATAGTAACAGTGAAACTGTTAGCATTAACTGTCATTGGAACCATGAAACCGACAGCAACGTTTGGCATTCCCACATAGATAGATAGAATTTACAGTGCAGAAGGAGGCCATTCGGCCCATCGAGTCTGCACCGGCTCTTGGAAAGAGCACCCTACCCAAGGTCCACACCTCCACCCTATCCCCATAACCCAGTAACCCCACCCAACACTAAGGGAAAATTTGGACACTAAGGGTAATTTATCATGGCCAATCCACCTAACCTGCACATCTTTGGACTGTGGGAGGAAACCGGAGCACCCGGAGGAAACCCACGCACACACGGGGAGGATGTGCAGACTCCACACAGAAAGTGACCCAAGCCAGAATCGAACCTGGGACCCTCGAGCTGTGAAGCAATTGTGCTATCCACAATGCTACCATGCTGCCCACTGTTAAATGTGGAAATTCAGATATTCCCATGAGCGATTCCACACTCCTCTATAGGGTTTGCTGTTGAAGTCCACGTAATGGGTATTGAGGGTGAAGTACAAGGATCTGTTTTCTGTAATCGATACCATCGCAACATGGTGGCAGCTCGGGATCAAAACCCTCAAACTCACAAAATGCTGAAAGGCGGAGAAAAAGAAAACCTCTCGATGGAAATTAGCTCCCAACTGAAGTTGAAGTCTCTGAGAAAATTCACCAGGAAAAGCCCCAGAGAAAAGAGCCCGGAAGCTGAAGGCAGGGATTTTACCGCAGCGGAAGACTCCATAGAATTGCCTTTGCAAGTCATGGCTCGGCCCGCAGGGTCCATAGCCTGGTGAGCTAAATCTTTTTAGATTTGAGGCTGCAGGTAGTCCTGAGAACCCATTTTAGTAATCCAGCGTCAGAAGCACCGTTCGAACTAAGCCTGCCGCTAAACGCAATCACTGGTTCTGAGTCTCACCATGAGTTTTTTTTTAAATTCATTAAACTACTCCGCCTCTTGGGAATGTCGCAACTGTCCGATTCGTGAAACAGTGAACCTACGAGGAACTTCAATGCCTCGCTACTCATGACAGTAGACTGTTGAACAAAATAAGTGGGAAGGCAGCTGACCCGTGCTGCCAATGTTAAAAAGGTTTCTTCCAGAGCATACCACCACCATTTTGTGGAGCCTACCAAAATCAGCAAAATCCTTTGCACCGCAGTGAATGGCAACGCCATCTTGAAGGCCTGTGAGCTCCTATAGATGTCCACCTTTAACATGGGTCACAACTCAGCACCCCCAACTCCACTTGGGCTCGCCAAAAGCCCAGACAATTGGAGTCCTTGGAGGAAAAGATTTTTAAGATAGAGCATCTCTTCTGTTTTAAATGTAAAGTTAGAAGAAGAGCAAGTGTTGGACTAGTATTACAAAGGCAAGTACATATGACTAATAAAAATGTACGACATGAAGTAAACTAATGTACCTCCACACACATGGGATAAAGACTGGAGGGGGGGGGGGGGGGTAATATAAGGGTCTGGCACATACAGGGTTAATGCGGGACATGGTGATATAAGAAGGCACGTGACCCAGGCCTAGGGTCTATGTGGTGTTGAGCAGCGGCGGGTTAAGACCTAAAGACGGAGATAGCTCTTTGCCTGTGCTCTTTGCTCTAGGTGTATATTGTTGCAAGCAGTTAATGAAACTTGCTATTAACATACAAAAGACCACAAAGGCTTCTTTAGCAGACACGTGCTGTAACCAACACTATCTCAACAAAGGGGAATGGTGGCTTAGTCAGGTCTTTGGAATTTGACGACAGATCAGCCATGATCTAGCTGAATGGCAAAGCAGACGTACTGGGCTGAATAGCCTAGCTCCTATGTTTCCTCTTTCCTGAAGTTGATTTTTGCTGGGGTGTAGCTCCTTGACTGCCTGTGGGCCCCAGTACCTCAACTCTGGCCATTCTTTGCATGTGAACGACAGAGAGCGTCAAACCTGAGCCTGTCTTAACCAATATTCTCACAGTTAGATACGGGTGTTGTTGGACGGAGAGCAAGGTTGTAAACTTGGCCGCGTTTGTTTCCCTGTTCTCCAAAATCCCAGCTGCATTGACCTAATCCAGCATTCAACACACGGTGAACCATGTCTGTCTAATATCCTGCGACATGGAAACCTTTCCCCCTCTATTCACTTTCAACATGATCGAGTATAACTACAGATTTCTGTCAGGCTTTGGATCTGACTTGCCTGGTGAATGCTTGTTGGAAGATATCCCTGTGCACAGATGTATAAATCCCTTTGGGGACTTAAACCAGAGTGTAAAGCTCTGCCACATTTCCTCTTCCACTGAGTGTTAATGAAAGCTGTGAGCAGGTGTTTTCCTGGACCTTTCCAACATATGGTTGTAGGGGGGGACGTTGAGAGGTTGCAATTGGCCTTTGCTAGTCACGATTGGAAAAGAAAATCCATAATTCACTCCAGGCTTATCCATCCCATTACCTAGAAAATATTCGGAATGAACTGATCCATGTTGGCAATATTTTCTGCATCTAACTGGCAGTGCTCCAAGCAAACATTTACCCTCCGCCCTTTATCAACCTCCCTTCAACGTCAACTAAATTCCACGTAGGTTCCACAGCCAGTGAGTGCCACCCAGAGATCACTACCTGAGAGTGTTTTCACTCTGTGTGCGGGCTATTTAAATGCAAGTTGTTGTTGTACGGTGCCACATCATTGTTGACACCCGGGCAATGCTGGGGAACTGCGAGTCAAGTGTGAAAGGGTTAAAGCTTCTCTGAAGACTATTTCTGTCTGAGGAACAGCCCCAGAGCACCATTGCGAAGTACAAGGCCACAGTTATTTTGCCATTGCTGTACCTTCCACTTTGCAGCAATGGCAGTAAAAAGATTAAACGTGCTTTGATATAAAACCTTTCGCAATTTCAGGACATCCCAAAGTGATCAAGCACGCTTGAAATGTTAGAATGCAGGAGACATTGCCGCCAATGTTCACACAGCACGGCCCCACACATGGGGTGGGATTCTCCAGCCTCCCGCCGGGTCGGTGAATCGCCAGGGGGTGGCGTGAATCCCACCCCCACCGGCCGCCGAATTTACCGGCACCAGAGATTCGGCGGGGGCGGGAATCACGCTGCGCCGGTCGGCGGGCTACACCCGGCGATTCTCCAGCCCGCGATGGGTCGACGTCCCGCTGCTGTAATGCGGTCCCGCCGGCGTGAATTAAACCACCTCCCTTACCGGCGGGACCAGGCGGCGCGGGCGGGCTCCGGGTTCCTGGGGGGAGCGTGGGGCGATCTGACCCCGGGGGGTGCCCCCACGGTGGCCTGGCCAGCGATCGGGGCCCACCGATCCGCGGGCGGGCCTGTGCCGTGGGGGCACTCTTTCCCTCTGCGTCGGCCATAGCCTTCGCGATGGCTAACGCGGAGGTGAAACCCCCCCCCCCCCGCGCATGCGCGGGGATGACGTCAGCAGCCGCTGATGCTCCCGCGCATGCGCGGACTTCCGCCGGCCGGCAGAGTCCCTTCGGCCCCGGCTGGCGTGGCGCCAAAGGCCTTCCATGCCAGCCGGCGGGACGGCAACCACTCCGGCGCGGGCCTAGCCCCTAAAGGGGAGGGCTTGGCCCCTAAAGGTGCGGCGGAATCCGCACCTTTGGGGCGGCCCGACGCCGGAGTGGTTCACGCCACTCCATCCCTCCGGGACCCCCGCCCCGTCGGGTAGGGGAGAATCCCGTCTATGGAGATAATTGACCAGGTGCTCTGTTTTTAAAAAAATAATTTGGAAGTTCCTTTGACGTTCTTGAAAATAATGCCATGGGATTATTTGACTTGCACCTGAGAGGGCAGCTGGGACCTTCGTTTAACGTCACATTCCAAAAATGGGACTTCCAACAGTGTAGCACTCCCCCAGTACCGTACTGGAGCATTAGCCGTGATTTTACGCTCATTTCCTAGAGTGGGACTTGAACTCACAACCTGTGGCTGAGAGGCGAGAGTGCCACCACATGAGCCACAGCCCACAGCAATTAGAGGCCACACCAGAACACAGAACATACAGTGCAGAAGGAGGCCATTCGGCCCATCGAGTCTGCACCGACCCACTTAAGCCCTCACTATCCCCGTAACCCAATAACCCCTCCTAACCTTTTTGATCACTAAGGGCAATTTATCATGCCCAATCCACCTAACGTGCACGTCTTTGGACTGTGGGAGGAAACCGGAGCACCCGGAGGAAACCCACGCAGACACGGGGAGAACATGCAGACTCCGCACAGACAGTGACCCAGCGGGGAATCGAACCTGGAACCCTGGCGCTGTGAAGCCACAGTGCTATCCACTTGTGCTACCGTGCTGTCCACCAGGACCAAGCATTGGAGAGAAATGTCTCCTCTGAAGATGCAGTCTCACATCGCTTCAGTATGGGACATCACACACAAAACGTTCTCTTGCATAGCTGCAATTGTAACTGTCCGGACCCAGATTGCAGGAGTCAGCCTCAGGATGTTGGGTACAACGAGGGGCAGATCTGCTGCGAACAACAATAATTAATCCAGCTGTTGTTCCTTTTTGTGTCCAACCCTGATTTCTGCAAACTGTAAAAGCCACAGCACATTAGAACAACACTCGAGAGAGCCACAATCACTTTGTATTGTATCACGCATCCTGTAATCACAGAGAATTCCTGCAGTAAGCAGCTCATCAGAAAACGTTTTTAGGAGGTTTTTAATAAGAGGTCCATTAAAAATGCACGTTACACTTCAGGTATGAGGGGGGTTCGCAGAGTGTAACTGCCTTATGTGTGGGCTACAGAGTTTGTCTATTAAATGGTCTCATTAATATTGTGGATGTTATCAAGAATGTATATTGTGCTACCTCACAGGCCGTGGTACTGACAGATTTACACATTTAACAACGTCTGAAAGAGGATGTTGAGTTAAATCAAATATATACATATTAAAAGAGTTCAATGAGATATATATTATATCGAAGCCAAGATGTGGTGCTAATACAGAGCACTTACACGGGCTCCCTGTGAGCTGCAATCAGTAATGACTTGGGATTGTGGTCTGTCATATTTTACTGAAGACTGATATATCAGTTTATTATTAGGGTCTGTGATCCATCGATGTGTTATTGGATGCTGTGGTATACCACTGCAGTTGTGTGGTACGACAGAACTTGAGTATTGCTGGAAAAAGGGTCACTCAGTCAAAACATTTAATCTTACATTCACCGGGACAATCAGAGTCAAGCTGCCTGATTTAAATGTCAAATAATGCTTGGCAGTTAACTGACAGTCATCATCAACTGGTGCATTCTTCATGGCAACACCTCCAGCACTCAGAGTCCATGGTGTGAATTTGTTTTTTTCCCCTTACATTGTTTTTGTTATTACCCTTATATTCCCCTTATATTTTTCCCCGTATATTGTTATTCCTACATTGTTATTCTTGTGAATTTGCCTGTTGACTGCAAGATGAAAAGCTTTGACACAATGCCTCTATTTTTCAACAATATATCACTACATTATCGGCGGTTGTGATCATGGTGCAGAAAGAGGCCATTCGGCCAATCAAGACTGCACCGACCCACCCAGAGAAGCACCCTACCTAGACCCACTCCTCTGCCCTATCCCCATAACATCATCTAATGTGCGCATCGTTTGACATCAAGGGGTAATTTAGGATGGACAATCCACCCTAATCTGCACATCGTTGGACTGTGGGAGGAAACCAGAGGAAACCCATGTCGACACGGGGGGAATGTGCAAACTCCACACAGACGGTCGCCCAAGGCCGGTATCGAACCCAGGTCCCTGCCGCTGTGAGGCAGCCGTGCCAGAAACTTGCATCCCCTGAAAATCCTCATGCAAATGGGCAACTTGCTGGTAAAGAATGTGTTCAGTCTTGAAGTCTGCCTCAAGGCAGGAGGACTCTAATCCAGCAAGAGGAAACATTCACAAGGAAGGGAGAAGGTTAGCAAAAAAGGACCCCTGAGCTGGTGGACAAGGGTCGGATTTTTCTGTTGGCTTGGGAAAATCCGACATGTGTATTTTTGCGCCTTGCAAAGTGCACACCCGGACCCTGGACGGGATTCTCCCCTACCCGGCAGGGCGGGTGGGGGGTCACGGCAGGATGGAGTGGCATGAACCACTCCGGTGCCAGATCGCCCCACGCCCCGTCCCCAGGACCCCGGGGCCCGCCCGCGCTGCCAGTCCTGCCGGGAAGGTAGGTGGTTTGATTCACGCCGGCAGGACAGGCATGGCAGCAGCAGGACTTCGGCCCATCGTGGGTCGGAGAATCGCCGTGGGGAGCTCGCCGACTGGCGCGGCATGATTCCCGCCCCCGCCGAATATCCGGTGCCAGAGAATTTGGCAACCAGCGGGGGCGGGATTCACGCCAGCCCCCGGCGATTCTCCGATCCCCGCATTTCTCATAGGGGTAGGATTCGCATGGCATTTTGTCAGCTGTGATGGAGTGTCTGAGGAGTTTGGATGCAGAGGTGGGCGCTGAGAAGGCCTGGCTCAGCTCTCCAACAAAGTGGCCCAGTTCCCAAAGTAGTTTAGAGACCACATACAGCTCACCTCCCTACTTACCCGGCCATGCCCCTTCAGATCGCCCATACCCACTCAGATCACCCACCCACCCCATAACCCCCTCCGATCACCTGTGCCACCCCATGCCCCATTACCCCCGCACCCACCCCCATTCCACAATACTCCACCAGGTCATCTACGCCATCTCCATGTCCCACGTGTAATCTCCTAAGCAGCCATGGAGCAAACATGCAAGTTGATATTTCAGCCTGAAACTTTAACCTATCTGCTTTATTTAGGATGGAGAGGAACTGGTAAAGGGATTTTTTTTTAATTTTGAAAGCAGAGTTTAAATCACAGCATAAAACATGACAGCAGAGGCTAACAGGACTTTTTTTTTTACATTTTAATGCATTATGACACTTTCTTTGCTGGACAAGGTACTTTAATATTTGAGAACACTTGTGGTCAATCTAAGGGTCACCCTACCTTTGCAGGACAGCGGGAGCATTTTCCTAGGGCTTCCAAAATCCCCACCAGCACATGAAGATTGTGTGGGGAAATGAAATGCAATTTTCCTGTGGTCCTCACAACGGGGACCCGGACATGGAAGAGGTGAGTTTTGCACCCAACACCTTCCCGACCTACAGATAGGCCACATGAAAATGGGCATGGGCTCAGGAAAGCAGAGGAAAATTGTTTATTCAGCAAAAGAAAAACCTACCCATTTGGCAACCCGATTTGCACCTCCACTGCGAGATTGAAAACTCAGCATCAGGTCTCCGAATGACGTCTGGTTCCCCATCCCTTTGTTCCTTACTCCCTCGCCAGTCACAATTATACACACTTGGCATCAACACAAAAACTGCTGATGTTTCTTGAAGCTTTTGACTCACTCTAACGCACGACAATGTTACAGGATCAGAGCCCCATGGGTGTTGTGGGACAGTCCTTCCCACTCCATCTGCAGAATCAATTCTAGCATCCCCATCTGGGAAAGTCATCATGCCACCTTCAGGGAGTCGCAAACTTCATTTCAAGGGTAGTCTATTACAGGAAGAGCTTATAGACTTGCGAGGGATCGCGTTTTACACCAAGGCCCACAGAGAGGCAATCTCCTGTCCGAATGAATAATTAAAGATACAGAAATATGGGCTGAAGATCTTTCAAACTCACAAATATCAACGACACACACACACGTGACACGGGATTTGATGATGTGCATTCCATTTAATGAATCCCCAGATAATTAGATTTTATTTCACTAGAACTGTCTGACAAATATTCCTGGTTTACAAGGGCTTCACTTCAAAGCTCCTCGCTCACGCACTCCAGCTGTTGTAAAACATCATCCTTTCTGAGCACATTCGCTCAGCTCAGTCCCTGCCAGGTCCACCTATTTCCCTTCTCCCTAGTGTTGCATTGATAGGTTTGAGTATTTCTCTCAAGCCTGATGCAGGAATCGGAAGGAAAGAGGCGGTAGCTGGGAGGGGTGGGTGGTGGGGGGGGGGGGGGGGGGGGGGGGATATGGGGCTCCTTCAGTGAACTAATGAAGATGCTGGACTGTCTTTTTAAAAAGCAGCCACTGGGAGGATGATAGGTTCAAAATGTAATCGATATGGCAGCATATAGAGTGCTGACTTTGTATGAGGGGTAGTATTTATCATAGAAATTACAGTGCAGAAGGAGGCCATTCAGCCCATCGAGTCTGCACCGGCCCTCGGAAAGAGCACCCTGCTTAAGCCCACACCTCCACCCTATCCCCGTAACCCAGTAACCCCACCTAACTTTTTTTGGACTCTAAGGGGCAATTTAGCATAGCCAAGCCACCTAACCTGCACAATGATCAGAGGGTTAGATAGGGTGGACAGTGAGAGCCTTCTCCCGCGGATGGAAATGGCTAGCACGAGGGGACATAGCCTTAAACTGAGGGGTAATAGATATAGGACAGAGGTCAGGGGTAGGTTCTTTACGCAAAGAGTAGTGAGGCCGTGGAATGCCCTACCTGCTACAGTAGTGAACTCGCCAACATTAAGGGCATTTAAAAGTTTATTGGATAAACATATGGATGATAATGGTATAGTGTAGGTTAGATGGCTTTTGTTTCGGTGCAACATCGTGGGCCGAAGGGCCTGTACTGCGCTGTATTGTTCTATGTTCTATGTTCTATATGTTCTATCTTTCCTTAGACTTGTGGTAGGAAACCGGAGCACCCGGAGGTAACCCACGCAGACACGGGGAGAACGTGCAGACTCCGCGCAGACAGTGACCCAAGCTGGGACTGGAACCTGGGACCCTGGAGCTGCGAAGCAACAGTGCTCACCACTGTGTTACCGTGCAGCCACACAACACCGCCCCCCCCCCCCCCCCCCAGACAATGTAGCACCCCAGACCATTAATTTCTACCCCAGGGTCAGCAACATCGATGGAGCAATGCTCCAGTGATACCCATCGGTTTTAACAGGGGTTGAACACAAGGGACATTGCCAATTCCTATTGGACATATTTCTGGACATTCACCGCAATGTTTCCTGCCCAGAGATTCTCCTCCGCAACGCTCTTGCCATTGGTCATGAAATGAAAAATGTAAATTGCTTATTGTCACAAGTAGGCTTCAATGAAGTTACTGTGAAAAGCCCCTAGTCGCCACATTCCGGCACCTGTTCAGGGAGGCTGATACAGGAATTGAACCGTGCTGCTGGCCTGCTTCGTCTGCTTTAATGCCAGCGATTTAGCTCAGTGTGCTAAACCAGCCATTCAGCATGCCCAATCTCATGGTGAACAGATCAGTCAAACAGGCTTCTTTCCCGTGTGTGATATCTTTATAATTAATAAACAAAAAGAGTTCAAAGGGTTTTCAATTTCTTTATTCTCGACCCTTGTCGTTTATCTCCTGGGTTTTTGGACCTCTGCAGTGTGTGAGAGATCAAAGTCTTTAATTCTGGGCCCCTCCAGGTTAACCCTGCAGGGTTGGGAAGCCCCTCTACTCAGTTGTCTGCCTTATATTTTACAGCCTCTGCCAAGCTGTATACCCCAGCTCACTCCAGCCCCCAACTGTTGCCTCCTGCCCATCTCTCTGCCTTTGTTCTACGATTGAGGCAGGGTTTGGAGTTATTTGTCACACTGTCCTGGCAATCCCCTTCCTTTCCCCAAACCCCCTTTCAAAAATGTAAATGCCTCCTCATCTTTCAGCAGTAATCTCTCTCCCCCACTTTGTATTTCCACTATGACTTTGTGCCCGTTTCCACCCCTCTCTGGGGCAGGTTTGTGACGGTTATTCTGTTGACCCTGGGTCACCCCACTCCAGAAGGCAGACTGCACTGAGGGGCTTCACTGTGGGAGGTGCAATAATGTTTTAGATTAGATATTAAAGTGAGGCTCCTTCCCCCCTCCCCCTTGCAAATGGATGGAAAAGATCCCACAGAACCATTCAGAGATCTTCCAACTTGGCTGCTTTGCTTGTCCAATAATCCCCTTCCAAAATAAAGCATTGCACATAAGGCGCCGAGGGTCCATTGTGACAGATTTGATAAAGGACATTGGAAGCATTAAGTGTAGATTCATTCAATTGCAAAATGAGAGCATATCATTTCGGGAGACTTGAGACGTGACATACGAGTGCTCGGAAGGAAAGAGGTGACTTTGCACCTCTGGTTCTCAAAGCTGTACACCACTGGAAGTTTCCTTGATTCATCGCTCTCATTTCTGGCATCAATCAGGACCTCGGGATATTCCAAAGTTCTGTGCAGCCAATGTATTGTCCGTTTGAAGTCGAATCCTGGGGTGACAATGTTGTAATTAGTTACTGACTAATCAATAAGACGTTGTTTGCTCTGATTGCTCGACAACCCATTGGATCATCAAGTTAGCAAGGGTGGGGGGAAGAAGACGAAATAGTTGGACCTTGGTTTTGCTCCGTCCAGTAATTGCATCTGACAGGAGCGGACCTCAGCCAAGATTTGTCATCGTGCTGAGAATAACACAAATGGGACTGAGCAAATCTGGCTGCAAGTCAATTAATGCCTTGCTGAATTCATTCAAATGTCTGCCAAGCCTCTTCATGTTGCCCAGCCAGTCCAGGCACAATGCAACACAAATTAGAATGGGCAACTCTGGCTAATGTCCAACAACCTTCACAGTACCCTGGAATCCATTGCAATGATAACACTGGCCAAGAACACTGCAGAAAAGGCGGCATCAGTGCCAGCTCTGTGCAGTTCTCCTGTTTTAAAAAAAATCCATTCAAGTATTTATTGAGTCTTCAAAAAGTTACTATTGAATCTGCGCTGTCAGGCCATGCACACCAGTGTAAGGCTAACACATGAACAAACTATCTCTGGAGAATAAATAGATGCAATTTTAACAAGAAATGCTACAGTCCCGCAATAATGCTCAACATTGTTACTGAGCCCCACCACGAAAAATATAATTCAAGGACCGAGAATGATACAGCAGACTGAAGGGGAACAGCAAAAAAGAATTCAGGTGGGAAGCTCCTCTGGGATCAGCAGCTGGACTGATGAGATCCAGATGTTACCAGCTGAGAGAGAGGGGTTGGGGATGTCTACCCCTCCTCCCTTCGCACCCCCCCCCCCGCCTCTGCTGCAGCGCGAAAGGGGGTGACCCCAGTTCCCTCACTGAACATGTTAAGGGAGTGCCCCCCCTTTCAATTTTCACTATAATCCCAGTACCGTCAAATCCTGACACACTCTCTCTCTCACACACACACATGCAGACTGAAACACACTCACTCACAGCCACACACACTCTCACACACACGCACTCACACCCACAGACACACACACTCACATGTGCGCACTCTCTCACACACACTCTCACAGACCCACACACTGTCACACACATCCTCACACAGGCTCTCTCACACACACTCACAGACACACACACTCACACACGCACTCACACACTCTCCTTCACATATATTCTCTCTCACACACACAAACTCTCACACACACACACCCTCAGACACACACAGGTTCTCCCTCACACACACACTCACATGTGCACCCTCTCTCTCACACACACTCTCACAGACACTCTCACACACACTCACACAGGCTCTCTCTCTTTCAAACACACACTCAGACGTGCACACTCACTCATACACACACTCACACACTCTCCCTCACACATATTCTCTCGCACTCTCACGCACAATCTCACACAAACTTTCACACACACTCACATGTGCACACTCTCATTCATACACACTCACACACTCTCCCTCACACACATTCTCTCACACTCACATGTGCACACACTCTCTCACTCACACACACACTCTCACAGACACACACACACTCACACAGGCTCTCTCTCTCACACACACACACTCACATGTGCACACTCTCATTCATACACACTCACACACTCTCCCTCACACACATTCTCTCACACTCACATGTGCACACACTCTCTCACTCACACACACACTCTCACAGACACACACACTCACATGTGCCCACTCACTCATACACACACTCACATACTCTCCCCCACACATATTCTCTCACACACACAAACTCACACACATACTCACACATACTCACACGTGCACACTCTCACTTACACACACTCACATACTCCCCCTCACACACATTCTCTCTCACACATTCTCTCACACACACTCACATAGACTCTCACAAGCACTCTCCCTCACACATATATTTCACACACACACTCTCTCACACACATTCATTCATACACACACTCATACACACTCATGCCACACACACTCATGCACACACATGCATACTTACTCTCGCACACACACTAACACACACACTCTCACAAACTCTCACACGTTCTCTCTCAGACACACCCTCTCTCTGACACACACTCACACACACCTTCTCACACTCTCACACACATTTCACACATGCACTCACATGCACACACTCTCATTCACACACACTCACACACACTCTCACACATCAGACATTCACACAAACTCTCACACACTCTCACATATACTCTCTCACACACACTGATGCCACTCACTGACACACTCTCTTATACACACCCAAACTCTTACACACACTCTTTCTCACACTCTCTTTGACAGTCACGTGCACACTCACACACTCACTCATATACACACTCACTCACTCACACACACTCACTCTTGCTCACACACACTCTCTCACACACACATACTTGTACTGTTGGCATCACAGACTTAGCAATTGCCAAGCAGGCATCATGCCACGAAAAATAGTCAGGAAGACAGTTCTCGAAGCCAAACACATTTGCAGAGAGGAGGGTGCCTGTGAGGGTACAAATCTATTTTATAAACAAGGTCCCGATTTTAAAACAAAGTTTTTGTTTCTGGCCCACCACGCCCATTCGCCAATCACTAAAAGATGCTCAGACATCCACATGAGAAAACATTAAATCCATCACTTTCCTCTCAATCCCCTGCATGTAACATCGATGAAACCACTTGAAGAAACATACCACACTACAATCCTGACTAATATACCATCTCAGAACAATTTACAACTTTCTTCAAAACCCTGTCCAACTGTGACAAGACCAACAATGCAAACTCTGCTCTGAGAAAGAAAATGACTTGGTGGTTTGATTTTCGGAAATGTGTTTGAAAAAGACATTTTCATGTCCAAAGTTGAAAAGTCACCTACCTCTGTAGGATAGCCGGAGTCTGGGAATATTCATCTTAGCTCCCACATTTTGCAGTAGATCAGAAAATAGAAGGAGACTGCCGAGGGTTTGAATCAGAGAGAGGAAACACTTCATTTTAGTGACTTAAAAAAAAAAGATTTAAGAGCTTCAGAATGACAACTTTTTTTCCCCTGGAGTTGGTGACTGAGCAAGTCTGGCTCTTGTAGTTTTCTGTTTTTAAATGATCAAATCCGATTTGCCAGTCCAGTTTCCCCCCCCTGGCAGGTGGGTGGGTGAATTTACAGAGAGTTGCAGTGGGAGTGGGTGAGTTGCTGGCTAGCTGCAGAGGGATGTGAGGGGGTCACGCTAGCTGGCTGCTGGCAGCCTCACTCACTGATCACAGGCTGCTCTGAGCTGCCTCTGATTTTTTATATCCAGCAGCGTCCCTCCCAATCTCAGCAGCCAGGGTCACGCCTCCCTCCCGCTTCATACTAAGGGAAGGAGGCAGTTTCGAACGAAGAACGTCTCAAATTGACTTGATTTAAAGACGATTCAGAAGAAGAACAGTAGGGGTCTAATTCTGGACACATTTCTAACCGGGGAACTTGGCTTAAAATACAGCGCAGTGTTGTGTTTAGAAAGATCTCACCAGAATATTCGCACTGTGACAATGTGCACTGCAGAATTTAATCATGAGAATGGATCGATTGCATCGACCAATGTGGGTCGTGAGGTCAGGGTATCGATACTGTGCAGGAGTGACAGTAAGAAGCATTGATTCAGAATGGGGATGTGAAATGCACATTCAATATTTCTTCAGGGCAAAAATGTTGGGATTGGACAAGTCACGGATCAGTTAAAGTTCCATTTGACCGGTAGGGGGCCGGTGTCCAGTGTGCAACTTCTGCCCAGAAGCAGAAATTCGATTTACATTTAAATTTAAACCTGCAGAAACTCTGGCGGTTTTAATTCGATTTAAATCCATTAAGGTCTTGGTTTTTCTGACCCAGCACGATTCACCCATCTCCTGAAGTCCTGCTCACGAGGAGGGTGGGAGTGGGACTGGGAGACTGCACATTGTGTTTGCTGTGCTGTGTGTACCCCCGCCGAGGAGTCAGCCTTGGCTCACAGTTTGCTCCCCATGGCTCTGAGTACGAAGGTTGTGGACTTGACTCCCACTGCAGAATTTGGACCTGTGGTTTAATTCAGAACCTCTTTTGCCTCTGGTTGCAATCTGTGGTAAACCACTGTGTTGTATTGTTACATGTCTGGGCTTGTCCCTGCTGGCTCCGCCTGTGGCTCCTCCCCTTGGGCTCATGTATAAAGGTGGCTGGTCTCCACCTCTGATCCAGTTCGGGATCAGAGGCCAGGAGGCTTTCTGTTTAGTGTATTAAAGCCTCCGTTACGTTCACCACTCGTCGTGTGTTTATTGATGACATATAGCATTCCAAGGCTCTCTCTGCCCTTTCAGGTGGATAAGAAGGAACACAGGGGTGTTCCTTCAAGTACCCTGGACAATAATTAACCTTCAATTGGTAAAAATGAGGGTCTGGCCATTTATGAAAGGACAATTAGTGGGAGCCGGCTGTGCACAAATTGGTTGCCATGTTTCCCTACAGCCGATTACACTTCAAAAACACGCCATAAGAATAGAATAAATAGAATTTAGAGTGCAGAAGGAAGCCATTCGGCCCATCGAGTCTGTACCGGCTCTTGGAAAGAGCACCCTACTTAAACCCATGCTTCCACCCCATCCCCGTAACGCAGTAGCCCCACCTAGTCTTTTTGGACACTATGGGGCAATTTATCATGGCCAATCCACCTAATCTGCACATCTTTGGACTGTGGGAGGAAACCGGAGCACTCAGAGGAAACCCACACAGACATGGGGAGAACGTGCAGACTCCGCACAGGCAGTGACCCAAGCTGGGAATCAAACGTGGGTCCCTGGAGCTGTGAAGCAACTGTGCTAACCACTGTGCTACCGTGCTGCCCTCAATAATAACCTTTTATTGTCACAAGTATGAAGTTACTGTGAAAAGCCCCCAGTTGCCACATTCCGGCGCCTGTTCAGGTAAGCGGGTACGGGAATTGAACCCGCGCTGCTGGCCTTGTTCTGCATCACAAACCAGCTGTCTAGCCCACTGAGCTAAACCTACCACTAGTAAATTGGCTTTTTCGGGATGTCCTGGTATTATGAAAGGTGCCATTTAAATGCAAATAACTGTCTTGCCTATCTGTCCTCAGGCTCCACAGGTATTGGGTGTGGAACAGCCGGACAGCCAGTAGGTGTTTGAATCTATGCCCCTGGGCTCTCTGAGCGATATTTCCAACACGATGTTCTGGGCGATTCAATATGGAACAAGATGTTGCCATCTAATAGGACATTTTCCACTTCATACAAACATATTGGGGGCAATTATAAAATCCGCTGCTGTGAAACTAAGGGGATTGGGTGAAATGCTGGTTTTACACCAGAACTGAAATTAATCTTCATTGAGGAGGAACACAATGTGGAGTTTTCCAGCATTCTTCCCAATCCCATCAGTTGTACAATGGGCTGGTTAAGTTAAAATTGCGCCCCCCCCCACCCAATTGGATCATATGATGCAGCAAGAGGCCATTTAATCCATTTTGCCAATGTTTGCTCTTAAAGAAAGGGCTGTCCAATACATTCCACTCCCACTGATCTTTCCCCATAGCACTGTAGAATTTCTTGTTTAAGTATATATCCAACTCCCTTTTGAAAGTTATACCTCCATCACCATTTAATCTTAATTATTGTCACAAGTAGGCTTACATTCACACTGCAATGAAGTTACTGTGAAAAGCCCCTAGTCGCCACATTCCGGCGCCTGTTCGGGTACACAGAGGGAGAATTCAGAATGTCCAATTCATCCAACAAGCACGTCTTTCAGGACTTGTGGGAGGAAACCGGAGCACCCGGAGGAAACCCACGCAGACACGGGGAGAACGTGCAGACTCCGCACAGACAGTGACCCAAGCTGGGAATTTTCAGGTTGTGCATTATAGATGATAACTGGGTAATAGGGGCAGCATGTGGCACAGTGGTTAGCACTGCTGCCTACGGCGCTGAGGACCCGGGTTTGAATCCCGACCCTGGGTCACTGTCTGTGTGGAGTTTGTACATTCTCCCCGTGTCTGCGTGAGTTTCACCCCCACAACGCAAAAATGTGCAGGGTAGGCGAATTGGCCATGCTAAATTGCCCCTTAATTGGAAAAAATAATTGGGTACTCTAAATTTTTTTTAAAACTGGGTGATAGAAAATCTTCTCAGCTCCCCCCAAATCCCCACTTCCCACCTGTCATTTCTTGTTGCTTCAGATTTAGGAACAACTTACTGTAGAAACTCCCTCAACATTCCAGACAGAAGATTAGGCTTTTCAGAATGTGGCCGTTAGTTCCACGGCTCAAAGACTTCGGTCACACACACACACACACACACAGGCACCCCCTCCCCTGCCCCACTGTCCTCTTGTTTCACAGCATCCTAAAACTGCCACCGATTGCATGCTTGATCATACGCTTCCTTCCCGAGCAACAACAACTTTAAGAAAGAATCTGCATTTATATAGTGACTTTTAGGACTGCGGGACTGTCCAAAGTGCTTTGCAGCTGACTGAATAGATTGCAAGTGTAATCGGTGTTATGATGTAGAGAAATGCAGCTGCCAACCTGTGCACAGCAGGATCCCGCAAACAGCAACGTGACAGTGACCAGAGCACCTCTTTTTGTGACGTGGATTGCGGGATGGATATTGAGCAAGGTACTGCAGGGAAGCCCCCTGCTCCTCGATGGGCAGTGCCGCAGGATGTTTTACAACCACCTCAGTTTAACGTCTCATTTGAAAGGTGACATCTGTCACCCGCCACCGAGTGGACTTTGGGCTCTGGGTCTCTCAGAGTGGGATGTACCAATATCCTGTGATAGAGCCAGGATTAACATTGTAAACATCATAAAGCTGCTTAGAGGAGAAGACACATACACAAAAGAGTGACGAGAAATTAAAAGGGGCTAGATAGCCCAATGCATTGCTGTACAGTCAGGTTTGGAGTAGGCAGTTAGATGGGGGTTCAGGGAAGGGGTGTTCCGACAACTAAGGGTCTTGCCACTTAGTCTTGTCCCGGTGCCCCTGAGCTGATTGCCCATTTCCAAGATGGGTACTCACCTCCTCCGATCCCCACGGCAGCCATTGTGCTGGCTTCACTTTTTTAAATAGTTGGACGAAACAGCACCCGCCTGACCGCTCACTGCTGAGGCAGTTATAATAATAATTTTTATTAGTGTCACAAGTAGGCTTACATTAACACTGCAATGAAGTTACTGTGAAAAGCCCCTAGTCGCCACACTCCGGCGCCTGTTCGGGTACACTGAGGGAGAATTCAGAATGTCCAATTCACCTAACAGCACGTCTTTCAGGACTTGTGGGAGGAAACTGGAGCACCCGGAGGAAACCCACGCAGACACGGGGAGAACGTGCAGACTCTGCACAGACAGTGACCCAAGCCGGGAATCGAACCTGGGACCCTGGAGTTCTGAAGCAACAGTGCTAACCACTGTGCTACCGTGCCGCCCGTCGATAACGGGAAGCCGTTAGGTAGGGGGTCCTTCCCAGTAATGAGATGGAGATTGGCCTTAATCGGTGATTATTGGTTTATCGCCACATCGGGGCGGGCCAGTTAGATCGGCAACCAATCAGCACCTGGTTTGGTTCCCAATTTCGGCCTCTCCCGCGTCTAACTGGCTCGTGTGGATTCGCGCTGATTTGTTATGTTGTAGGTGTAACATAAGCGGCTTCCTTGTGGTGCACTTGACAAAGGAAGGTTCAGACGTGGAGATAACTTCAACACATTTGTTAAACTATTTACACTTCTATTACTCGGGTTCGACACTACTGCTAATCCTACTATAGCTACCCAGACTGACTAACCAGTTGCTGCAATCCACGTGGTGGGTGTAATATTGAATCAATCCCTGTGTCTCTACTCACTGACTGTCTCCACTGGAAAGAGGCAGATCATGTGTGTGGTGTCCTTTATATATGGGATGGTGTAATGCCCCCCCTGTGGTCGTGTCACCTCCTTGTGTATCGTGAATGTCTATTGGTCGTGTCCTATCTACTTGATCTATTGGTTGAGTGTGTGTGTGTGATGTTTCTGGTGCTCCATCTAGTGTCTAGCTAGCCTACATGCATTTACATTGATGCACATCACCACACGCGCCAGGCGCGAAGCGGCCGTTAGATCCCGGCCAAGAGCTTTTTCTCGTAAGGTAGAGGAATGTGGGACCTCCTTTCCACAGAGCACATTCGCACTAACAGCAAGAAGTTACTGTGTAGACCGTCTCTTGTAGTGAGGTTTGTTAAGGGATATTTGATTGCATGGGACAGAGGCAGAACTCCCCGGCTCTTCGGAATAGTGCCAGTGAATCATCAATGGGCAGCTGGGAGGGCAGATAGTTAACTTCAATGTCTGGTCTAAAAGGCAACACCTCAGCAATGCCGCACTCCCTGGGGACTGCACTGAAGTGTCAGCATGAATTATGGCCGGAATTCTCCGTTGCGAGCCCGCCTCGCTGCTCGTGAGGACGGAGAATCTCCCATTCACTGCTGCGGGAGTGGAGAGAATCCCGCTGCCATAAGCGGACGGAGAATCCTGCCCCATGTCTTTGGAGTCGATCTTTAACTCAGAACCTCAGCAGTACATTTACCAGCTGACCTCTGGGAGGTCATAGACCATTGGAACAGGAGTAGGCCATTCAGCCCATCGAGTCTGCTCCGCCTTAAATACAATCATAGCTAAGTGGGCATTTCAATGCCTTTTACACCCACTGTCTAGTCTAAAGCTGTGGTAAACCACGTTATTGCATTATATTTTGTTGTATTGTGCATGCCTGGGCTTGTCCAGCTGGCTCCGCCTGTGGCTCCTCCCCTCGGGCTTATGTATAAAAGTGGCAAGTCTCCGCCTCCGACCCAGTTTGGGATCAGAGGCAGGAGGCTTGCTGTTTAGTGTATTAAAGCCTCAGTTACGTTCATCACTCGTCGTGTGTTATTGATGGTGTATCAAAACCTTGACGTCTGCTTCCCCCCCTCTCTTCAGATTGTCACAAAGACGCTGCAAGGCCCCAGCACTATGTGAAGATACATTTGGCGGAGGAAATGAACGCTTCTGGAAAGGGTAGAAATCAAGAATTGGGAATGGGAGCAGCAATATTCCAAACATTCAATGTTTGACAATGGAAGCAGCGGTTTCCCTGAGGCTGAGGGAGGAAGCTGTGCTCTCTCTGCTGGCACCAGGATTGAAGCAGCTGTAGGTAGATTTGGTTTAGGCTGTGATGACTGCACAGGCCTGAATCCAGGGCCTGTTCAGCCTGATAGCAAAGCCACTTCATTCCCTATTGGATCTGGACCCTGGGCACAAATTACTGCCTGTAACCTCGTACAGAACCCTGATTGTCTGAAATCCGGTTTGTCCCATTTTATAATGAATGTTTTGGAGTTAAAAGCAAATAAAGGCTGGTGTTAATGTCGTTGATGTGGTGCCTTTTGCAGCTGCCGGACCCCCTGAGAGCACGCTACAGCCAATGACGGGCAGTCGCCGATGTAGCTTACGAAACGTGGCAGCCTATTTGCACACAGGAAGATCCCACAGATGGGAACAATCAGATAATCTTCTTGAGCGATGTTGGTTGAGGGATAAATGGTGGTCAGAACACCGGGGGTTAAATCCCTCCACCTTCTTCCAGATCTGTAAAGATTTAATCACCTGCTAATGCTCGCATTCCAAGCATTGTCTGGCATCTTTGAACCTGTCTACATATGTCTTTCTGGAACATGCCTCTTCATTCACCTGAGGAAGGAGCAGCGCTCCGAAAGCTAGTGACATCGAAACAAACCTGTTGGACTTTAACCTGGTGTTGTAAGACTTCTTACTGTTCTTCCAGATAGTGAGACCAGATCTTTTTATGCCAGCAAGAGGAGGTGACAGACCCGATCTTGGATTGACGTTATTTTTCAGGCAGGACCTGGAGCACAATGAGCGTCAGTGCCCAGACTGTTCCATCGTGCTGTTCAGACAACAGGCCTTGAAAGTGCGGTCAGCAGACAACCTGAAAATCATCAGGAATAATGGTCAGTGTACGTCAATGATAATGATCGAAAAGCAGGAGTGATTACGGGGCAGTATTCTGAAATAGATGTTCAGGTATTCCAAACAACGGTTTGACGCTTTGCATGAAAGATGTGTAAATAAGAGACAGCGCAATCTCCGTTGTAGTGTGCCCGTTAAACCCGGCCTTCTCAAATAAATACATTTTGTATTTCCCTCCGCAGAGTCTTTGAATATTTTTTAGACAGAGCTGGATAGATTCTTGATTAACGAGGGGGTCGAAAGGTTATCGGGGGTCGGCAGGGATGTGGGTTTCGAGGTTACAATCAGATCAGCCGTGATCTTATTGAATGGAGGACCTGAATCGAGGGGCCGAATGGGTCTGCTCCGAATTCGTATATTCATATGTTGCCTGCTTTCAAAGGCATTGCCTCATGCCCCTTCGGGGCAGCACGGTAGCCTTGTGGATAGCACAATTGCTTCACAGCTCCAGGGTCCCAGGTTCGATTCTGGCTTGGGTCACTGTCTGTGCGGAGTCTGCACATCCTCCCCGTGTGTGCGTGGGTTTCCTCCGGGTGCTCCGGTTTCCTCCCACAGTCGAAAGATGTGCAGGTTAGGTGGATTGGCCATGATAAATTGCCCTTAGTGTCCAAAATTGCCCTTAGTGTTGGGTGGGGTTACTGGGTTATGGGGATAGGGTGGCGGTGTTGACCTTGGGTAGGGTGCTCTTTCCAAGAGCCGGTGCAGACTCGATGGGCTGAATGGCCTCCTTCTGCACTGTAAATTCTATGATGATCTATGATGTTCGGGAATGACCCACAGACAATGGTCATCATCCGGTCCATCCCTCACCCAAGTTTGAACGAGGAGCTATTGAACTGCAGAGGGCACCACAGCACAAGTTATTTCTTACCCAACTCCCAAACATGGGAACTGGAGGAGGCCCTTCAGCCCCTCGAGCTACTCCCACCATTCGGTTCAATCATGGCTGACATGTGTCTGAACGCCATTTACTCCCATGATTCTACATTCCTTAATTACCTGGACGAACAGAAATGCATTAAATATCAGATTTGAAATATGCAAAGATGCGAGCTTTCCCATAGGGCGGTGGGGAATAGGGGAGGAGGGGGATGGGGGTGGGGCAGGAGGTCGAGTGATTTGAAACTTTGAAACTTTGACTAGTTTCCTCCGGGTTTCTCCCACAAGTCCCGAAAGACGTGCTTGTTTGGTGAATTGGACATTCTGAATTCTCCCTCCGTGTACCCGAACATGCGCCGGAGTGTGGCGACTGGGGGATGTTCACAGTAATTTCACTGCAGTGTTAATGTAAGCCTACGTGTGACAATAAAGATTATCATTATTATCATTATCACCTCCGCCCCATCCCAGATACCAGCCTCCCTGAACAGGCGCCGGAATGTGGCGACTAGGGGCTTTTCACAGTAACTTCATTGAAGCCTACTTGTGACAATAAGCGATTATTATTGTTATTATTCAGGATCAACAGCACACATGCTGGTGAAGCTCTCAAACCGCCCCGCAGCAAGTGTTGTTACACTCAACGCCACCGGGGGGAGCTGAAAACAACTCCTGCCAGGACAGAGGAATGCAGTGAACACGCTGTGTCAATTCCCTCTGATTCCTTCCACTGGCTCTGGGGCATATTGCAGGTCCCGGCTGCATTATTATTTCTTTGAGGGGAGTTGCAAAATTAAAGAAACAATAACTCTCCTGGGGGGCAACTTCCTCCAGGAACTGGGAGAGCAAACGGCAGGGATTCTGGCTCATTCAGATAATACTTGTTTTGACCCGAGTGTCGCTTGTTCCATGACAGACCGAAAAGTG
Source organism: Scyliorhinus torazame (assembly GCF_047496885.1). Classification (NCBI taxonomy): domain Eukaryota; kingdom Metazoa; phylum Chordata; class Chondrichthyes; order Carcharhiniformes; family Scyliorhinidae; genus Scyliorhinus; species Scyliorhinus torazame. The sequence continues at coordinate 207,753,475 of NC_092719.1, forward strand.
ATGCCTCCTAAACTGACTCTTCCCCCCCAGCCACCCCCCCCACCCCCCACTGCAGCAGCCCTCCCCCCCCTGGAATCATTCCGAACCGTGTTTGCACCAAAAGGTTGCGTAATTTCCTCCACTTTGAAATTGATCCAAACAATTATATCTGCCTTATTAAACAAATTGGCAATTTTTCCTTTAAAGAAATGTTTTTAAAGCTGCAGTCCATTAAATGTAACATCACATTCTGGCCTCCGGGGTCAAATAGCACTTTATTAATATTTCCATATATATAAAGGCAATTAAATCAGCGTTTTCCTGTAATCCCCACAGCGATGTCACATCCACATCGACACTGCACTCACCAGTTCTGTCCTCAGAGAGGCAAACATGCGAATGTAAGGATCGCTACTCCCAATTTAGTTCACTTACATTGGCGTTGAAATAAATGGTTGCCCCTTATCACTGTACCTTATGGCAAGGCCAAGGACACACACTTAGATGTCGAATAAAAGTAGCAGTTTATCTGTATTTGAAACATCCGAACATCTCGATTAAATACCAATCTTTAACTCACTCCCAGGGGCACATTGCTGTCTGTATCAACCAACTGAACCCCTCGCTTAAATTCCAGCTTGTAACACACTCTCAGATATCAATTATTCTTCATGCAAACTCTCTGAACTCCTTGATTAAATTCCAGACTGGAGCTGAATCAACAGCGAGCGTTTATGCAGCGATTTTAATAGTCAAATGCCCCAAGGTGCTTCGCAGAGATGTCAGCAAATTAAAACTGTTACTGGGCCACATTGAGGAGGATGTTCGGAAGGGGTGACCAGAGGTGGGTTCGAAGGAGGATCTTTAAGGAGGAGAGAGAGCACCAAGGGGAGATGTTGGAGAACTTCCAAGTGGAGGGTCCCAGTGGCTGAAATCATAGGCCCCAAACTTCCTGATGCCCTGGAGAATCCCTCTGGGGGATTCTCACGCAAGGGTTTACCCAGCGCTAACTTCCTCTGGGCGATTGCGCTGGACTGGCAACTATCTGGCAGAAGTGATTTTTTTTAAAATATTTTTTTATTCTCCTTTTTCACATTTCCTCCCAAATTTACACCCAACAATAAACAATAATCAGTAACGAATGTAATGTCAATCCCCATATCAATAACAACGATCCCATCCTCCCACCAAACCCCAAACATTAGCCCGCATGTTAACATAAATAAATGACTAAAAGGAATCAGGAATCACCCATCGTCACCATCAACACACACCGACCCCCTCCCCCAACCCTCCCACCCACCCCCCAACTAATGTTCGATGTAATTCAATTCTCAAAAGTGCATAATGAATAACACCCATGAATTGTAGAACCCCTCCATCCTTCCCCTCAGTTCAAATTTGACCTTTTATTTTAATAAACAATTTTATTGAGGCATTTTTGGCATTGTAAACAGTTACAGTGTACAGTAATGTTCGGGCAGCAGGGTAGCATAGTGGTTAGCAAAATTGCTTCACAGCTCCAGGGTCCCTAGTTCGATTCCCGGCTTGGGTCACTGTCTGTGCGGAGTCTGCACGTTCTCCCCGTGTGTGCGTGGGTTTCCTCCGGGTGCTCCGGTTTCCTCCCACAGTCCAAAGATGTGCAGGTTAGGTGGATTGGCCATGCTAAATTGCCCTTAGTGTCCAAAATTGCCCTTAGTGTTGGTTGAGTGGGGTTACTGGGTTATGGGGATAGGGTGGTGTGGGCTTGAGTGGGGTGCTCTTTCCAAGAGCCGGTGCAGACTCGATGGGCTGAATGGCCTCCTTCTGCACTGTAAATTCTATGTGTAATTCTATGTGTAATGTGCAAATATCAACACAAAGCAGAAACATAGTGCAAAAGATCACTCCTCTCTCATAAACAGTACTATTTATCCCTCCTATTCTACCCTAACCTGCACCCCCCCTGACATTTAATTCTCCGCGAAGAAGTCGATGAATGGTTGCCACTAATACAGATCCTCTTAAGGCGAATTTAGTCTTTTCCAGCCCTAAAAAGCTCGACATGTCTGAGAGCCATGCTTGGGTCTTTGGGGGCTTTGAGGCCCTCCATGCCAACAGTGTACGTCGCCGGGCTACCAGGGAAGCAAAGGCCAAGACGTCGGCCTCCCTCTCCTCCTGGGCCCCCGGGTCTTCCGAGACCCCAAAAATTGCCACCACTGGACTCATCACCACCCTAGTTTTCAGTACCTGGGACATGACGTCCGCAAATCTCTCCCAGTATCTCCGAAGTTTTGGGCATGCCCAGAACATGTGGACCTGTTTCGCTGGCCCTCCCGCACACCTAGCGCATTTAGCCTCCACCCCCAAAAATGTACTCATCCGGGCCACCGCCATGTGGGCCCGGTGTACGACCTTGAACTGGATCAGGCTGAGCCTAGCACAAGTTGCAGTTGAATTTACCCTACTCAGGGCTTCTGCCCATACCCCCTCCTCCATCTCCTCACCGAGTTCCTCCTCCCACTTGAGCTTCAGTTCCGCTGTCTGGGACACCTCCCCTTTCATAAGTTCACGGTAAATATCCAAGACTTTCCCCTCTCCTACCTCTCCCCTAGACACTACTCTATCCTGGATCCAATTTGACGGGAGGCATGGGAAGGATGGGACCTGTCTACGTATGAAGTCACGCGCTTGCAAGTACCGAAAGTCATTCCCTCTGACTAGTCCAAATTTCTCCTCCAAGGCCCTCATGCTCGAGAAGCTCCCCCCAAGAACATATCACCCATCCTTCCCACCCCCGCTTGCTGCCACGCTCGGAATCCACTGTCCATGTTCCCGGGGCGATTCGGTGGTTGTCGCATATTGGAGACCAGACCGATGCTCCCACCTCCCCTACATGTTTCCTCCACTGGCCCCAGAGCCGCAGGGCTGCCCCCACTACCGGGCTGGTGGAGTACCTGGCCGGCGGGAGCGGTAGGGGGGCCGTGACCAGGGCTGCCAAACTGGTGCCCCTGCACTAAGCCGCCTCCACTCGCCCCCAAATAGACCCCGTATCCAACTCCTTACCATGGCTATGTTGGCTGCCCAGTAGTAGTTGCTAAGGTTCGGCAGCGCCAGCCCCCCTCGCTACGGTTCCTCTCAAGCATCGCTTTCTTCACCCGCGGGGACTTCCCCGCCCAGACAAAGCCCATAATAATCTTGTTGACCCTTTTGAAGAAGGACCGCGGGATGAAAATCGGGAGGCACTGAAAAATAAACAGGAATCTTGGGAGGATTGTCAGCTTTACCGTCTACACTCTCCCCGCAAGTGATAGCCGGAGTGCATCCCATCTCCGAAACTCGCTCTTCATTTGTTCCACCACTCTAGTCAAATTTAGCTTGTGCAGCCTGCCCCAGTCTCGCGCCACCTGTATCCCCAAGTATCGGAAACTTTCTCCGACCATCCTAAATGGCAGCTCCTTCAACCTATTCTCCTGGCCCATCGCCTGCACTACAAACATCTCACTCTTAGCCATGTTCAGTTTGTACCTTGAAAACATACCAAATTCTCTCAATATTCCCAGTATACTGTCCATCCCGGCCAGTGGGTCCGATATGTACAGGAGCAGGTCGGTCGCGTAAAGCGAGACCCTGTGTTCCACCCATCCCCTAATCATTCCTTTCCACTCCCTCACAGCTCTCAGTGCAATCGCCAGCGGCTCTATGGCCAGTGCAAACAGCAACGGAGAGAGTGGGCATCCCTGTCTGGTCCCCCGGTGGAGTATAAAGTACTCTGATGTTGTCCTATTCGAGCTCACGCTAGCTTTTGGGGCCTGGTACAATAGTCTAACCCAGTCAACAAAACCCTCCCTGAACCCAAACCGTCCGTGTACCTCCCACAAATAGTCCCACTCCACCCGGTCAAAGGCCTTCTCAGCATCCATTGCCACCACTGCCTCTACATCTCTGCCCTCCGGGGGCATCATGATCATATTGAGTAGTCTTCTCAAGTTGGCTACCAGCTGTCTGCCTTTCACAAGCCCTGTTTGGTCTTCCCCGATCACCTCCGGGACACAGTCCTCAATTCTAAGCGGCAAGACCTTAGCCAGGAGCTTGGCGTCGACGTTGATCAGGGAGATTGGTCTATATGACCCACACGCTTCGGGGTCTTTATCCCGTTTTAATATCAGCGAGATGGTAGCCTGTGACATCGTCGGGGGTAACGTCCCTCTGTCCCTTGCCTCATTAAATACCCTAGTCAGCACTGGCCCCACTAACTCCAAGAACATTTTGTAGAACTCCACTGGGTATCCATCCGGCCCTGGGGATTTACCCGACTGCATGGCCTTCAAGCCCCCCAGTACTTCCTCAGCTCTGATCGGGGCCCCCAGTCCGTCTACTAACCCCCTGCCCACTTTTGGGAGGGTCAGTCCATCTAAGAAACACTTCTTCTCCTCCGGCTCCTCGGGGTTCCGAGGTATAGAGCTTGCTGTAATACTCCCGATACACCCTGTTCAGTCCTGACGGGTCATCCACTCTGATCCCCATACCGTCAATACCCTGCCTATTTCTCTGACCGCCTCCTTCCTCCTGAGTTGCTGCGCAAGCATTCTACCAGCTTTCTCCCCATGCTCATAGACCACACCCATTGCCTTCCTGAGTTGTTCCACTGCCTTGCTCGTGGACAACACTCCCAGCTTGGCCTGCAGTCTCTGTCTAACTCTAAATAGGTCCTCCCTTGGGGCCTCGGCGTGTTCCCTATCTGTCCGGTGGATCTCCTTGACCAGTCTGTCCACCTCCGCTCTGTCTGTTCTATCTCTGTGGGCCCGAATTGAAATCAGTTCCCCCCTTACCACCGCCTTCAGCGCCTCCCACAGGGTCGCTGCTGAGACTTCCTCTGTGTCATTAACCTGCAGGTAGTTCTGCAAGCACTTCCACAGTCTCTCACACACCCCCTCCTCCGCTAGCAATCCAACGTCCAACCTCCATTGCGGGCGCTGGTAGCTCCCTTTGCAGACCTGCAGGTCAACCCAGTGTGGGGCATGATCCGAGATGGTGATCGCCGAATACTCCGTATTTTTTACCTCGCCTACACAGTCCCTGCTCATGATGAAAAAATCGATTCTAGAATATACTTTGTGAACATGCGAGTAGAACGAATATTCCCTTCCCGTCGGCCGTCTGGCTCTCCATGGGTCTACCCCCCCCCCCATCTGCTCCATGAACCCCCTCAGTTCCCTTGCCATCGCTGGGAGCCTACCCGTTCTGGAGCATGACTGGTCGAGTCCAGGGTTGAGGACCGTGTTGAAATCTCCACCCATGATCAGCTTGCGTGAGTCTAAGTCTGGGATTTTCCCCAGCAACCTTTTAATGAAGTCAGTATCGTCCCAATTTGGAGCATATACATTCACCAGGACTACCCTCACCCCCTCAAGCATACCACGGACCATAAGAAATCTACCACCTCCATCTGCAATTGTGCCCTCCGCCTCAAATTGAACCCATTTATTGATCATGGTTGCCACCCCCCTGGACTTGGAGTCTAAGCCCGAATGGAAGACCTGGCTAATCCAGCCCTTCCTTAGTCTGGTCTGGTCAGTCACTTTCAGATGTGTCTCCTGCAGCGTGATTACGTCCGCGTTTAGAGGCCGCAAATCCGCGAACACACACGCCCTCCTGACTGGCCCGTTTAGTCCTCTGACATTCCAGGTGATCAGCCAGGTTGGCGGGCACCTGCCCCCCCTCCCCCCTTGCTGATCAACCATAACCCTTCTTGGGACCGCCCCCAGCCCATGCGCCACACCCCTCCCAGTTCGCCTCTTGGCAGCTCCCACCCCCGACCTCCACTCTGTTGCCTACATTAGATCCTTCCCATGTCAGCAAAATAACTTAGCCCCCCCTCCCTCCCCTAGCAACAACACCCCTCTGTAACCCGATCCCTGCCATGTACTGGCTGTATGCACACCCCCCACCTGGCTTCCTTGACTAGCTTCCAGCTAGCCCGGTGACTCATCCCTCCGGCGCCTACTTGTCTCGCTCCTATTGTTCCCCCGGGCTCATCCCCCCACCCATCCACACCCATCCCCCTGATGTGTCCTGCTCGAGCAGTCTCCGTGCAGTAAGGGAGCTCAAACAAAAAACAAAGGCAATCAAACAAAGACCCGAGACCGCCCCAGCTGTAATGCTGTTCCAGTTGTGTAAACAGATGAGTGATACCAATCGCCCCTTTCTGCGCATTAATAAAAGAAAAACACAGCAATACTGTACCCGCGTCACCCCCCTGCATCAAATAACTTTAACCCCCATTGCTTCCCGGCCACATTTCTGTTCCTTTGGAAGCTCCAAAAAGAAAAAACACAAAGAAAAAGCAATAAGAGAAGAGAGAGGGGGCACCCGTCCAACCCCCCCCCCCTTTCGCCCATTGTACCCACAGGCAGCGAAAACGGAAAACAGAAACTACAAAGCACCTGTGGAGCAACAAGAATATAAAGTCAGTCCAAGAAAACTAGAAGTCCCACAGACAAATAATACTCAGACTCTGACTTTGGTCCGTGGGTCCTCAGTTTGGCACCAATCCCTGATCCTTTGCGAACTCCATCGCCTCATCAGGGTCCACAAAGTAGTATTGCTGGCTCTGATGCGTGACCCAAAGACGCGCCGGGAAGAGTAGATCGAACTTCATGTGCTTTTTGAACAAAACCTCTAATTCGTTCAAAGGCTACTCGTTGCCTGGCCACCTCCTGACTCAGGTCCTGGTAGATGCGCAGGACATTGTTGTTCCATGTACAGCTCTTTGTGCTCTTTGCCCACTGAAGGACACGCTCCTTATCCGTGAACCTGTGGAACCTGGCCACCACTGGTCGGGGGGGGAACCCCCGGTCGCGGCTGCCTGACCTGCACTCTGTGTGCCCCACCCAGCTCCAGCGGTCGCGGGAAGGAGTTAGCCCCCATCAGCTGCTGCAACAGGTCTTTCACAAACGTCGTGAGGCCGCTCCTTCGGCCCCCTCCGGGAGGCCAATAATTCTCAGATTTTGTCTGCGGGCTCGGTTTTCCAGATATTCAAGTCTGTCAAACAGCCTTCTCTGTCGCTCCTTTAACCCATCTATTTCTATTGCAGTGATCGTTTATGTGTCCGCCTGTTCCTCCACCGCTTGCTCCAGCTCCTTGACCTTTTTGTCCTGGGCCTCCAGCCTTTGGTTCAATTGCCTCACCGCTTTCCGAAGCGGTTCTAAGTTATCCCGCTTCAATGCTTCAAAACTTCCTTTTATGACTTGCAGCATATTGTCCAGCACTGCTTGGATTGTCTGGTCTGCGGTCCGTACGTCGGCCATCTTTGATCCCGGGTCAGCTCCCACACCACTTTGTCTCTGCCCTTTCTTTTCCTGCTTTCTGCTCTTTGTTTCCATGCAGCTCCGCACGTTTAAATCAGCAACTTTGTGGCCGTCTTTTCTAGCGCTCAAAAGTTCCAAAAAGTCAGGAAACCAGGTCCAGAAATCCGGCCAGAGTGAGAGCCACCGAATGTGCGGCTCGCTCCCTCACAGCCGCCACCGGAAGTCAAATTTGACCTTTTCTTTTTTAAAAAAATATATTTTATTAAAGTTTGCAAACACAATTTTTTCCCTTACAAATCAAAGAAATAAAAATACAAGTAACATGATAACTGCAATATAACATTGTGTAACTAACATGGTAAACTAAACAAATAACACGAAGTAATACTCTCCCCCGCCCCCTCTCCCCCTCCAAAAACCCAATCAATTTACCCCCCCTCCCTCCCCCCCCCTCACCCTGGGTTGCTGCTGCTGGTCATCTATCTTCCCTCTAACGTTCCGCTAGGTAGTCGAGGAACGGTTGCCACCGCCTGGTGAACCCTTGAGCCGATCCTCTCAGCGCAAACTTCATCTGCTCCAGTTTTATGAACCCCGCCATATCGTTTATCCAGGCCTCCAGTCCGGGGGGTTTCGCTTCCTTCCACATGAGTAAAATCCTACGCCGGGTTACTAGGGACGCAAAGGCCACGACATCGGCCTCTTTCGCCTCCTGCACTCCCGGCTCATCCGCAACTCCAAATATAGCCAACCCCCAGCCTGGTTTGACCCGGACCTTCACCACCTTCGAGATCACTCCCGTCACTCCCCTCCAATACCCCTCCAGTGCCGGGCACGACCAAAACATATGTGTGTGGTTCGCCGGGCTTCCCCCGCACCTCCCACACTTGTCCTCCACTCCGAAGGACCTGCTCAACCTTGCTCCCGTTATGTGTGCTCTATGCAGCACCTTAAATTGGATCAGGCTAAGCCTGGCACACGAGGAAGAGGAATTTACCCTGCTTAGGGCATCAGCCCACAAATCCTCCTCAATCTCCTCCCCGAGCTCTTCTTCCCATTTTCCCTTCAGTTCGCCCACCAACTCCTCCCCCTCTTCTCTCATCCCCCGATATATCTCTGACACTTTGCCCTCCCCGACCCACAACCCCAAAAGCACCCTGTCCTGGATCCCTTGTGTCGGGAGCAGCGGAAATTCCCTCACCAGTTGTTTCGTGAACGCTCTCCCCTGCATATATCTAAAGACATTTCCCCGGGGCAGCTTATACTTTTCCTCAAGCGCTCCCAAGCTCGCAAACGTCCCGTCTATAAATAAATCTCCCACTCTCCTGATTCCTACCCGGTGCCAGCTGTGGAATCCTCCATCCAGCCTCCCTGGGGCAAACCTATGGTTGTTCCTGATCGGGGACCACACCGAGACTCCCAGCACACCCCTCTGTCGCCTCCATTGCCCCCAGATAACTAATGTTGCCGCCACCACTGTGTTCGTGGTAAATTGTTTTGGTGAGAGCGGTAGTGGCGCCGTCACCAGCGCTTTTAAACTCGTCCCTTTACAGGACTTCATCTCCAATCTTTTCCACGCCGCTCCCTCTCCCTCTATCATCCATTTACAAATCATCGCCACATTGGCGGCCCAGTAGTAGTCGCCCAAATTCGGCAACGCCAGTCCCCCTCTGTCTCTACTACATTGTAGGAACCCCCTCCTTACCCTTGGGACCTTCCCTGCCCACACGAAGCTCGTGATGCTCCTTTCTATTTTTTAAAAAAAGGCCTTAGTGATCAATATGGGGAGACATTGGACCACAAATAGGAACTTCGGGAGGACCATCATCTTAATCGCCTGCACTCTGCCCGCCAGTGACAGCGGCTGCATGTCCCACCTCTTGAAATCCTCTTCCATTTGTTCCACCAGTCGTGTCAGATTAAGTCTGTGTAAGGTTCCCCAGCTCCTGGCTATCTGAATCCCCAGGTATCGGAAGTTTCTTTCCACTCTCCTTAGCGGTAGGCCATCTATCCCTCTACTCTGGTCCCTAGGGTGTATCACAAAAAGCTCACTCTTTCCCATGTTAAGCCTATATCCCGAGAAATCTCCAAACTCCCTCAGTATCTGCATGACCTCTGTCATCCCCCCCACTGGGTCCGTCACATACAGCAGTAGGTCATCCGCGTAGAGTGACACTCGTTGTTCCTCTCCCCCCTAATCACTCCTCTCCATTTTCTGGAGTCTCTCAGCGCTATGGCCAGTGGTTCAATTGCCAACGCAAACAGTAATGGGGACAACGAGCATCCCTGTCTTGTTCCCCTGTATAGTCGAAAATACTCCGACCTTTGCCGACCTGTGACCACACTTGCCGTTGGGGCCCCATAGAGGAGTTTAACCCAGCTGACAAACCCGTCCCCGAACCCGAACCTCCTCAGCACCTCCCATAGATACTCCCACTCCACCCTATCAAATGCCTTCTCTGCATCCATTGCCACCACTATCTCTGCCTCCCCCTCTACTGGGGGCATCATTATCACCCCTAATAGCCGTCGCACGTTGACATTTAGTTGTCTCCCCTTTACGAACCCTGTCTGGTCTTCGTGCACGACCCCCGGGAGACAATCCTCTATCCTCGTTGCCAGCACCTTTGCTAGCAACTTGGCGTCCACATTTAGCAGTGAGATAGGCCTATAGGACTCGCATTGCAGCGGGTCTTTATCCCGCAAATTTGACCTTTTCAAGCGTCAAGAATTCCAGCATGCCCCCCGCCACGCCAGGGCACAGGGTGGAGAGGTTGATCTCCACCCTAACAGGATCCGTCTTCGGGTGATCAACGAGGCGAAGGCTACAACATCTGCCTCCGCACCCGTTTCCAACCCCAGCTGGTCCGACACCCCGAATATGGCCTCCCGAGGGCCCGGGTCCAGTTTCACGTGCATCACTTTAGAGATGACCCTAAACACCTCCTTCCAGTAATCCTCCAGCTTTGGACAGGACCAAAACATATGAACGTGGTTTGTGGGCCTCCCCCGCAACGTTCACACACATCTTCTACCCCCTCAAAGTGCCGGCTCATCCTCGCCCTTGTAAGGTGCGCTCTATACACCACCTTCAGCTGTATCAGCCCCAACCTCGCACACGAGGTGGAGGCTTTCACCCTCTGTAGCACCTCACACCAGAACCCCTCCTCCATACTCTTTCCCAACTCTTCCTCCCACTTTGCCCTGATCCCTTCCAGTGGCGCCTTCTCCTCTTCCAAAATAGCCCCGTAAACTGCCGATACTATCCCCTTCTCCAGTCTCCCTGTCGTCAGCACCTCCTCCAGCAATGTGGAAGCCGGCTCCACTGGGAAGCTCTGTATCTCCTTTCTGGCAAAGTCTCGAACCTGCATGTATCTAAATATTTCCCCCTGCTCCAGCCCATACTTCGCTCGCAGTTCCTTTAATCCCGCGAAACGACCCCCAAGTAACAAATCTTTTAATGTCCTAATTTCTTTCTCCTCCCATCTCCGAAAATTTCCATTCCACTTCCCTGGCTCAAATTTATGGTTCCCCCGAATCGACATTTCACTTGACCCTGCCCCCAACCCGAAATGCTGTCCAAACTGCCTCGGCAGAAGTGATTTAAATTGCTAATTTTGGATGGTTCTGCCAGTTTTTACCCTCACTCTGAGAGAGTTAGAGGAAAAAAATCACTTATAACTGCAGAGTAACTATTTTTAAAACCCTGACCCAACCTTGCATAGGGCATGCTCCACGCTCACGGCCCCTCAGGCGTCCCACCACAGCACTCCCACTCCCGCCCCGACTCTACGCAACCCCCTTGCCGACCTGACCGCTCCCCCTCCCCCCCCGCCACATCTAACCTGACCTGGCAATCCCTACCCCAATCCGAGCCCACCTCCCCCCCTCCTCCCCACCCCTATCGCCCGGACTGACCCCCCCCCCCCCCAGGTCAGAACGGCCCCTCCCAGATTGACACCACACCTTCCATGAGTGACGCTCTCTTCGACCCCCCCCCCTCAGACTCACCGCCCCCACTCAGATTGGCCCATCCCTCCCGATCCACCTCCTCCTCCCAAATGACCCCCCCCCTCATCCCAGACTGACCCCCGCACCTCTCCAGACAGACCCCCTGCAGGCCCAACCCAAGCCCTCCCGACTGACTCCCCCTCGCTGAACCCATCCAGTCTGACCCCCCCTCAGAATGACCCCCCCCAGATTGACCCCGCACCCCAGACTGACCTCCCCCAGACTGACCCCACCCCCCAGACGGACCTTCTCCCAGACTGAGCCCACCGCCCGACTGACCCCTGATGCCGGGAGGTTTGGGGATTTATATCGGAGGAGGGTTTCGAGATGGCTGTGAAGTTGGCACAACACTCTTTCCCCTTGGCTCTGTCTAACCCTCCAGGTGCCCTGGGCTTATCTGTTGCTACAACCGATGCTCCCCTTTGCTTCCCCAGAACCTCCCCCATCTTGACTCCTGTATTCCATTGGGGGTCCAGTGCCCCTGCTTGTGGAGAAGAGAGCGGCCAAGGATGGATTACACCACCCAGGATGCACCCTGGCTGTCAAAATAAATGGCTGCACAAACTCGTGTTCTCACTCCACCAGTTCTTTGTATAACAAAACTTTGTGGTGGAGCAGACCGCCTATCGCATACTTGCTTGTGAACGCACTGTGGGGGGGGGGGGCGACACTTGAGAGAGGGGGCATTGCTGCCCAAGCCTGGCTCAGGCCCAGGAATGAGCTCGGTGCGCACCCTCCATTCCAAGGCACTGCCTCTTCAAAACCTCCTCGAACACCGCCAGCAATCGGTTTTTATCCTACCGTGCGCCGTCCCTTCACAATGGTGACCACCTCAGTGAGGTCACCTCATGATGCGACCATCAATTCACACGAGACAGAGAGTTGAAGTGAACAGTGGCTTTAATCAACTAGTACAGTGCCTGCCTGCGACTGCTCTGTACTGAGAGCCGCCTACAGGGCAGCTGCTCTTTATACCTCCCCTCAAGGGGGCGGAGCCCACAAGGGCACCAACATGATACAAGCGGTAATACAATACAATGGTCCATAGGTGGAGCCCACAAGGGCAACAACATAGTACAATGCAATACAGTGGTGAATGGTTGCCATAATTCGTTCCCCACACCTCATAATCACCTTTGCTGCAGTTAAACGTTGAAGTTTTTTTATTCATTCAGATTCTGGGTTATCACTGCCAAGGTCAGTCTTCATTGCCCTTCTCCAATTGCCATGGAGAAGATGCTATTGAGTTGCCTCCTTGATTACACGTGTCTGGCAAGGCCATTTTCAGAGGGCAGTTAAGACTCGGCCACATTGCTGTGGGTCTGGAGCCAGGTGTAGGCCAGGCCAGGTAAGGACGGCAGATTTCCTCCCCTAAAGGACATCAGTGAACCCAAAGCTTTTAAAATTTTATTTTTTACAACAATCTGGCAGTCTCACGGTCACCGGTTTTTCATTCCAAGTGCATGAGCTCAGTCGAATTTTAAATCCCCCAGCTGCTGCGGTAAGGTTCAAACTCATGTGTCCAGATCATTAACCCAAGCTTCTGGATTACTAGTCAAATAGCATCACCGCCGTGCAGTCCAGGTTCTGAGTTGAACAGTTGGAGTGGGAACGTCATATCTGAGCCTGTCACTCCTTTCAGGAATGAAGGTGACAAAGATTGGGGTGTGCCAGGCGGAAGGGACAGATGCTAAAAGTTGCATTTTGCAATCTATTCCTTGTGCTCGAAGGTTTAAGCTTGTTTTAAAGTTATGAGAGGCAAAGCTCCCTTGTGCTGTAATCCTCCCCCCATATCATTTAAGATTAGGCAGAGGTTCCTGATCAACATTTCCACAAGACTCGCAGACCGAGGGAACGGCATCCCTCTGTACTGGATGACGAACAGGCACAAACAAACTTCAACCCATTGAGGGGGATATTCCTAAACTGCCTCTGTGGAAAAGTGGGAGTTTTGTTTGTCACCAGCTATGTGAGCTGGAGCCACTCCTCCGCGGACTGTCTGCCGATAGTTCTGTTAAATCCGCGACAGAGTCCCGATACTGAAAGGATGCGGTTATCAGCATTTGGGCTCTCCCAGCTGCATTTGAAGGACACAGAACCTCCTGATTCTCTCACAGTGATGTTGGGCCTGTAGCCATCTGGGGTGGCCACTTACAGCAAGATACATGGACGTTCGCAAAGCCTAAAGGGAAAAATGGACAATGTATGGTTCAGGCAGGCTCAGAGCCTGAATGTATATTTGTGAACAAAGAATCCAGACAGCATCAAAACCCCCAGCCGATTAGCATTTTGATGGCCCATCTCCGTAAGACAGAAGACTGATACTTGAGTAACCGATACAATCCCAGACATTTCGGCACCACTCCCTTTACTCAGGAAGCATCAACAACAGGGTCAATGACCGCTTAGGACACGCCCAGCCTTTATTGGCTCAGATCGAAGGCAGTGATCAAGAACTACCCAATTAATGGGGTCCAAACCGAAGGACCGCCCAAAAGAGTGCAAAACTCCCCAAAGATAAAGAAAGACACTGCCGTGTGTTCGGCCTCTCTTGGACCTGGCGCCCCGGCAACGTCCACATCCAATTGCAGCCCCACCAGAAGCAAGTTCAAGTTCAACGCCCGCTACCAGACGGGTGAGCCCAGCTGAGCAGCAGTTACTTCCCCAGACCCAGTAGATCCAGATTCGAACAAAGGCCACTGTTCCTCTGACCTAAGCCGGGTGCCTGAAGTTAAGTACAGGTTGTCATAGTTGTTAGGTGTAGTTTAACTGGTAGTGTTTATGTTGCATGTTAATCTTGTGTGTAAATAAAGTACCCTTGATCTTGAACTAACTAACTGGTGTTTGGCTCTTTGATCGATAGCCGGTTGAACCTTGTGGTGGTATCATTTGATACCTGGCGACACTGAGCAATATAATGTCGAGATCTAAAGAAAGAAGGGCAACCATATTTATAGCAGGTAAAAAAGGCAACAGGCCAACCAAGGCAATTTGGCTCCCTTGGTTTGCAGTCATTCAACAGACTGTTGGAAGCAGAGTCATTTGGGATGTAGCCATTAGCTTCTTGTTGACATGTTATGACTAGATTCCGCTGCCAATCGGGTAAACTTTCCTCTTCTCCGTGCTGTGAGCAAATGAAAGTTTCAACCCTTGGCTATGCTGTGAATCGGCCATTTGTCACTCATGCCAGTGTTGGACGAAGCCCGTTCCTCTTCAGAATCATAGAATTTACAGTGCAGCAGGAGGCCATTTGGCCCATCGTGTCTGCACCGGCCCTTGGAAAGAGCAGCCTACTAAAACCCACGTCTCCACCCCACCCCGTAACCCAGTATCTCCACCTATCCTTCTTTGAGACACTAAGGCCAATTTACCATGGCCAATCCACCTACCCTATACGTCTTTGGACTGGTGGGAGGAGATCGGAGCAGACACGGGCAGAACGTGCAGAGTCCGCACAGAGTGTGACCCAAGCCGGGAATCGAACCTGGGACCCTGGATATGTGAAGCAACTATGCTAACCACTGTGTTACCGTGCTGCCCCATAGAAGACAAGGAATGTCCCTGGATGTGTCAGCCATGGCTCAGTCGGTAACACCTGTGCCTCTGAGCCACAAGGTTCTGGTCCAAGTCCCAGTCCAGCGCTTGAGCACGAACATTTCTGCCCACACTGCCGGGCAGGACCGAGGGAGTGCTGCACTGCTCGCAGGTGCTGGCTTTTGGATGAGACGCTAAATCTAGGCCCCGGTTACCTGCTGGGATGGCTGTAAAAGATCACATGGTGCTCTTTTGGAGAAATAGCATGCCCGGTGCCCTAATCAATATTTATTCCTCAATCACCATCACAAAAATAACAGATTAACTGGCCATTATCACATTGTTGTTTGTGGTAGTTTGCTGTTTGCAAATTAGCTGCTGTGTTTCCCAGTGACGGCACTTCTGGCAGTATGTCACTGGCTGTAAAGAAGTTGCCCCGTGGCCATGTAAGGCGCTACAGAAATGCAAGATTTTGTAAAACTATTAGACCCAGGGACCCTTTGATATCCTGGCTCGATCACCCGGCCTCGCTTCCACCATCTTTGGATGCCACGTCCCCATTGGAAACAGGAAGAGACTCTGGAGGAGAAGGGGAAATAAAACCATCCAGGTTTGCAACCCTGATAATCGACCGATGAACCTGTATGTAGGAAAGTGATCAAAATACATTTAAAAATAATGATGTATAGTGCCTCTCACATCCTGAGGATGTCCCAAGGTATGTTACAGCCAATGAAGTCTTTTTGAAGTGTAATCACTGTTGTCATGCAGGAAAATTGGCAGCCTCTTTTCACACAGCAAGATTCCACAAACAACACTGTGACAATGAGCAGGCCAACTGGTTTTAAGTAACATTGGTGAGGGGTAACTATTGGCTAAGACACCAGGGTGGGGGGGGTAAGGTGCGGACCCACGTACAAAGAAGTCACGTCAAAGAACAAAGAACAAGAAAGGTACAGCACAGGAACAGGCCCTTCGGCCCTCCAAGCCTGTGCCGACCGTGCTGCCCATCTAAACTACAATCTTCTACACTTCCTGGGTCCGTATCCCTCTATTCCCATCCTATTCATGTATTAGTCAAGATGCCGCTTAAATGTCACTATCATCCCTGCTTCCACCACCTCCTCCGGCAGCGAGTTCCAGGCACCCACTACGCTCTGTGTAAAAAAACTTGCCTCGTCCATCGCCTCTAAACCTTGCCCCTCGCACTTTAAACCTATGCCCCCTAGTAATTGACCCCTCTACCCTGGGAAAAAGCCTCTGACTATCCACTCTGTCTATGCCCCTCATAATTTTGTAGACCTCTATCAGGTCACCTCTCAACCTCCGTCCGTGATGTAGCTGAGGCCAACTCTCCATGGAACTATGTTGATTGATTGATTTGATTTGATTTATTGTCACATGTACCAAAGTACAGTGAAAAGTATTTTTCTGCAGCCGAGGGAACGTACACAGTACGTACATAGTAGACAAAAAGAATAATCAACAGAGAACATTGACAAATAGTACATCGACAAACAGTGATTGGTTACAGTGCGGAACAAGGGGCCAACTGTAGTTGATGTTGCTGGGGAAATGATGCACGATCAATTGCACAAAAACTAAAGTTGGGTACAACTGTGGCTTTATTACAGACAGATGCGTGGCCTCCTGCTGCAGCTGGCAAAATGGCAGAGCACTGGAGGTCATGCATATTTATACAGTTCCTAATGGGCGGAGCCAGCCGGCGGGGCAACCGGCGAACCTGTAGTGCAGGTCCTACCTTACATCCCCTAATACAGTGGTTCACCACATTCACCCCCTGTTAAAAATGAGTCCGGCGGGGGGGGACTTGAAACTATATGCAAGTAGTGCAATTACGTACATGGTAAGAAAAGAAAAAAGTCCATGTTGACGGTTGGGAGTCCGTCAAAGGTTCAGCCGGTCCGGTGCTTTGGTGCTTCGTTGGGAGCGGCAAAATGGTGGTGGCGAGGCCGGTGCTGGCGGTGGTGGAGGTGGCACCGATGGCGGTGGTGGCGGTGCTGATGCTGGCCAGTCATCGGGGAACTCCGGGAGCGTGCAGAAGCCCTCTTCGTCCTCTTGTGCGCAAGAGGGGCAAGGGGGGGAGGGGTGATCTGGTGGGGTCAATGTTGGCGGCGCGATGGGAAGGGGGGGGGGTTTGCGCATGGGTGGGGTGGGGGTGTGTGGGGGTGGAACCTGACGGTGCCAGGTCCCTGAGTGAGACAGTGTCTTGGCGGCCATTGGGGAACTCCACGTAGGCCCATTGAGTGTTGGCATGGAGCAGATGAACCCTGTCCACCAAGCGGTCCGCCTTGTGGAGTCGGACGTGCCTACGGAGCAGGGCCGGTCCTGGAGCTGCGAGCGAAGTCGGGAGCGACACCCCGGATGTGGACTTCCTGGGGAAGGTAAAATTCATGGGGTGTGTTATTAGTGGCAGTGCACAATAGTGACCGGATGGAGTGTAGAGCGTCAGGGAGAACCTCCTGCCAGCGAGAGGCTGGGAGGTTCCAGGACCTTGGGCCAGCTGGACGGCCCTCCAAACCGTCCCGTTCTCCCTTTCTACTTGCCCGTTTCCCCGGGGGTTGTAGCTGGTCATCCTGCTGGAGGCTATACCCATGATGAGCAGGAACTGATGCAGCTCATCGATCATGAATGAGGATCCCCTGTCACTGTGGATGTAAGCGGGGAAACCGAACAGAGCGAACATGGTGCTGAGGGCCTTGATGACGGTGGCAGATGTCATATCGGGGCATGGGATGGCGAAGGGGAATCTGGAATACTCATCGACCACACTGAGAATGTACGTGTAGCGGACGGTGGAGGGGAGGGGCCCTTTGAAATCCATGCTGAGGAGTTCAAAGGGGTGGGAAGCCTTCACCAGCCGTGCACAGTCTGGCCGGTAGAAGTGCGGCTTGCACTCCGCACAGACCTGGCAGTCCTTGGTGACTGCCCTTACTTCCTCGACGGAGTAGGGCAGATTGCGAGCTTTGACCAGATGGTACAATCGAGTGACCCCCGGGTGACAAAGGCTGTCGTGTAGGGCCCGGAGTTGGTCCACTTGTGCGCCGGCACATGTACCTCGAGGAAGGAAGGGAGGGAGGGAGGACGGGAGGCAGGGAGGGAAGTGAGGTACCCTCAATAATGATGCTTAGAGATTAAACTGTAAAGAAGGCTTTATTAGGCTAATAACTATGCTACAGATTTGGACGAGAGCTGACTGCTATACAGACCATGAGGCAGGCCTTTATGTATGGCTCCCAGATGGGCGGAGCCAGAGGCGGAGTCCCCAGGGTTCCAAGCCTGGTCTTAAAGGGGAAATCACCTTACATGATGATAAGGCAGTAACCGTTCATCACATTCACCCCCTGTTTAAAAAGGAGTCCGGCGGGGGTGAAGTGCCATCATAGGTCCATCCGTCTCGGCGGCCGGATCGTCCTCCTCGATCTCCTCAGTTCGGGCGGTGGTGCGGCGGGCACGGACGTCCCGGTTGAGGGCACGTCCGGGAGCACAGCGGTCGGAGCTTCGGTCCGGGTCGGGGCAGAGGAACTAGGCAGGGCCGGGGGTAGCGGAGCCGGCGCCGGCGGGGTGTGTAAAGGGGGGGCGCAAGGGGGGGGGGCGCACGGTAGGAGCTCACCAACGGGTGGTAGGGCCGGAAGGGGGTGTGTTGTAGGGGGCGACGGGTCCTGCAGAGGAGCGGTGCGGGAAGGGGCGTCTGTGGTGGAGGATCCAGCGGGCGCCAGATCCCGGAGGGAAACCGTATCTTGCCTGGCGTCGGAGTACTCCACGTAGGCGTAACTGGGGTTGGCGTGGAGCAGTCGGACCTTTTCAACTAGGGGGTCTGTTTTATGGCTCCTCGCGTGCCTCCGGGGAAGAACAGGTCCCGGAGCCGTCAGCCAAGGTGGAAGCGAGACCCCGGAGGTAGACTTCCTGGGGAAGAGAAACAATCGCTCATGAGGGGTCTCATTTGTGGCCGTGCAGAGGAGTGACCTAATGGAGTGTAGGGCATCGGGTAGGACCTCCTGCCAGCGGGTGATTGGGAGATTTCTCGACCGCAGGGCCAGAAGGACAGCCTTCCACACGGTCGCGTTCTCCCTCTCCACCTGCCCGTTTCCCCGTGGGTTATAGCTGGTCGTTCTGCTCGAGGCGATGCCTTTGCTGAGCAGATACTGACGCAGTTCATCGCTCATGAACGATGTACCCCGGTCGCTGTGGATATAAGCAGGGAAACTGAACAGGGTGAAGATGCTGTGCAGTGCCTTAATCACCGTGGCTGAGGTCATGTCGGTGCAGGGAATGACGAATGGGAAACGGGAGAACTCATCGATCACGGTGAGGAAATAGGCATAACGGTTGGTGGACGGGAGGGGCCCCTTGAAGTCCACGCTCAGTCGCTCAAAGGGGCACGAGGCCTTCACGAGCCGAACCTTGTCTGGCCGATAGAAGTGCGGTTTGCACTCCGCACAGACCTGGCAGGCCCTGACCATGGCCTTGACCTCCTTGGTTGAGTAAGGTAGGTTGCGGGACTTGATGAAATAGACGAGCCGGGTAACCCCCGGGTGGCAGAGGTCATTGTGGATGGCTTGCAGGCGGTCCTCCTGCGCGTTGGCGCATGTGCCGCGGGACAGGGCATCTGGGGGCTCGTTGAGCTCCCCTGGACGATACTTGATATCGTACGAGTAGGTGGAGAGTTCTATCCTCCACCTCAAAATTTTATCGTTTTTTTATTTTGGCCCGTTGCGTGTTATCGAACATATAGGCGACCGACCGTTGGTCGGTGACGAGGGTAAACCTCCTACCGGCGAGGTAGTGTCTCCAGCACCGCACAGCCTCCACAATGGCTTGTGCCTCCTTTTCGACTGCAGAGTGTCGAATCTCGGAGGCGGTGAGGGTTCGGGAGAAGAACGCTGCTGGTCTGCCTCCTTGATTGAGGGTAGCAGCCAGGGCGATGTCTGATGCATCGCTCTCTACCTGGAAAGGGATGGTTTCGTCCACCGCGTGCATGGCGGCCTTGATGATGTCGGCCTTGATGCGGTTGAAGGCCAATTGAGCCTCAGCCGAGAGGGGAAAAGTGGTGGTCTTTAGGAGTGGGCGGGCTTTGTCCGCATACTTGGGGACCCACTGGGCTTAATAGGAGAAAAGCCCCAAGCACCGTTTGAGGGCCTTGAGGCTGCGGGGGAGAGGGAGTTCCTTAAGGGGGCGCATGCGGTCGGGGTCGCGACCTAGGACCCCGTCTTCCACGACATAGCCGAGGATGGCCAGCCGGGTGGTGTGGAAAACGCATTTGCCCTCGTTATAGGTCAGGTTAAGGGCTCGGGCGGTCTGGAGGAACTTTTTGAGGTTAGCGTCATGGTCCTGCTGATCATGGCCGCAGATGGTGACATTGTCCAAGTACGGGTATGTAGCCCGCAAACCGTGCTGGTCCACCATTTGGTCCATCGCCCTTTGAAAGACGGAGACCCCATTTGTGACACCAAAGGGGACCCTGAGGAAGTGGAAGAGCCGGCCGGCTGCTTCGAAGGCAGTATAGAGGCGGTCTTTTGGTCGGATGGGGAGCTGGTGGTAGGCAGATTTGAGGTCGACCGTGGAAAAGACTCGGTATTGGGCGATCCGATTTACCATTTCCGCGATGCGAGGAAGGGGGTATGCATCAAGCTGCGTGAATCGGTTTATGGTCTGGCTATAATCCACGACCATCCGTTTCTTCTCCCCGGACCGGACTACCACCACTTGCGCTCTCCAAGGGCTGTTGCTAGCCTCGATGACCCCCTCTCCCAGTAAACGCTGGACCTCTGACTTGATAAAAGCCATATCTTGGGCACTGTAACGTCGGCTCCTGGTGGCGACGGGCTTACAGTCGGGAGTGAGGTTAGCGAATAGCGAGGGGGGTGCGACTTTCAGTGTCGCAAGGCAGCACACCGTGAGGGGGGGGGCAAGGGTCCGCCGAACTTCAGTGTCAGGCTTCGGTGGTTGCACTGGAAATCCAGTCCGAGCAGCAGGGGGGCACAGAGGTGAGGGAGGATATAAAATTTGAAACGGGTGTATTTGGCACCCTGGATCGAGAGATCCGCAATACAGTACCCCGTGATTTGTACCGAGTGGGACCCAGATGCGAGGGCTATGGTTTGGGATGTGGGATGGGTGCGTAGGGAGCAGCGCCTTGCTGTTTCAGGGTGGATAAAGCGCTCCGTGCTCCCGGAGTCGAAGAGGCATGCAGTGTCGCGCCCGTTGACCTGGACCTGCATCATGGAGCTCTGCAGGTGTTTTGGCCGAGTTTGATCGAGGGTGATCGCACCCAGTCGCGGGTAGTCGGAGTCGTAAAATGGCCGCTGCCGTTGGTCGCACGTGTCAGGTCAAGAAGATGGCCGCCGACCAGATGGCCGCTCCCATGATTCGCACGAGGCTGATGACGCGTCAGAAGAGGACGTGTCGGGTCGGTGCGCAGCAGCATTGCGAGGCCTACGGGCCTGAGAGCCTGATTTTCGGGCCGGCTGTTCTTTGTTTTTCTGGCCCCTGGGTCTGGCCAGGCAGACCCTCGCAAAGTTCCCTTTCTTCCCGCAGTCGCTGCAGATCGCGGAGCGGGCTGGGCAGCGTGGGCGTGGGTGCTGGCCCTGCCTGCAGAAGTAGCAAGGTGTGCCCCCATGGTGAGCGGGTCGCCGCGTGGCGCAGGCCTGTAATACGGGCGAGTCTGAGGAAGTCCGGGGGGGCTGGCAGAGTCCGCGGGGTACGTACCCAAGTTATGTCGGGCCACCTCCAGCGAGGAGGCGAGCGTTAGCGTCTCCTGGAGATCTTTTGCCCCGTTTTCGAGCAGTCGCTGCCGGATGTAGGTTGAGCGGATGCCGGACACGAAAGAATCTCTGATGTGCAGGTTAATATGGACTTCCCCTGTCACATCTTGATGGTCACAGTCCCTGGCCAGCGCGGTGAGTTTCTCAACAAACTCGTCGAGCGATTCCCCCGAGCGCTGCCGGCAGGTAGAGAGCAGATGCCGGGCGTGCACCTCATTGACGGGTTTGACAAACCGCTTGCGGAGCAACTCAATCGCTTCCTCATAAATCGTCGCCTTTTCGAGCATGGCGGAGATTCTGTGACTCACCCGGGCGTGGAGTAGACGCAGCTTGCGTGGCCCCAGGATGGGAGTCTCTGCGGAGTCCAGGTAGGCCTCGAAGCACCGCAGCCAGTATTTAAAAATTTCCTTTGCCTCCGGCGTTCGTGCTTCCAGATTGAGCTTCTCTGGTTTTAGGCCTGCGTCCATCCTGAATCTAGTTTAGCCTAATAAATTGAGGTACCCTCAATAATGATGCTTAGAGATTAAACTGTAAAGAAGGCTTTATTAGGCTAATAACTATGCTACAGATTTGGACGAGAGCTGACTGCTATACAGACCATGAGGCAGGCCTTTATGTATGGCTCCCAGATGGGCGGAGCCAGGGGCGGAGTCCCCAGGGTTCCAAGCCTGGTCTTAAAGGGGACATCACCTTACATGATGATAAGGCAGTAACCGTTCATCACAGGAAGGAAGGAAGGGAGGGAGGGAGGGAGGAAGGGAGGGAGGGCGGGGGAGGGAGGGGGGAGCGAGGAACTAAGGGAGGGAGGGAGGGAAGGAAGGAAGGGAGGGAGGGAGGGAGGGAGGAAGGGATGGAGGGAGGGAGGGAGGAAGGGAGGGAGGGAGAGAGGGAAGAGAGGGAGGGAGGGAGGGAGGGAGTGGGGAAGGAAGGAAGGGAGGGAAGGAGGGAGGGAGGGAGGGAGGAAGGAAGGGAGGGAGGGAGGGTGGGACGGGGGAGGGAGGAAGAAAGGGAGGGAGGGAGGGCGGGATGGAGGGAGGGAGGAGGAAGGAAGGAAGGGACGGAGGGAGGGAGTGAGGGAGGAAGGAAGGGAGGGGGGGAGGAAGGAAGGGAGGTAGGGAGGTAGGAAGGAAGGGACGGAGGGAGGGAGTGAGGGAGGAAGGAAGGGAGGGAGGGAAGAAGTGGGGAAGGAGGAAGGAAGGAAGGGACGGAGGAAGGGAGGGAGGGAGGGAAGGAAGGAATCCCACCTTTGAAATAATTTCAAAATAGTCAATAAGCAATGATTTCTTTGTTGTTATGTCAATGAACCTGATGAATTAATTCAAACATCTCCCAATTCGAGTCAGTTTGGTTTCAAGATTTGGCTGAATCTGATCGTGCTCTCTCTCCTCGCTCCATGTTTGTACCTCGCCCCCGTCTTGCAGACACACTCACACATGTCAGTTATTGCTGTGTTTGCCCATCCCTACTGCGTTGACAAGTAGTTCCATCAGTGCCTGAGATTCTCCTTCCTAAAGACTGCCAGATGTGGTTGAACCTGCACGATGAAGTCATTCCTTTCCTTGCAGTCGAGTATCTGCGGTCGGTAGTCAGCAGACTCTGTGTAAGATATCTGAGCCTCATGCACTGAGATGGTGTCAAACCACAGGACAGTGAACCCTGGGCCACACTGCCAGCTCTCTCTGCTCGCTGCTTCCTACTGCATGGGGAAGCAAGGCTGCGTCTGCCCAAACTGCTTTGGGCTCCCATTCAGCTCCATCTCATTCCCGGGTGACCAGCAAAACATTTCAAGAAAGAAAAAAGAGATAATCGAGGCAACACACTTTGTGTGGCTGGATCAAGCTGTGTCTTATGTTCCTGTGGTCTCTTTGTTTTCATTTGCATGTGTGGCTCACTAGAAGCACAGTAAATGACAGACAGATTTGAAAGCTACAGAGAGCTGATCAGACTCCATCTGGAGTAACTCAATTCAGTTCTGGGCATCGCACCTCAGGAAAGATATGTTGATATTGGTGATGGTGCAGCACAGATTCACCAAAATGATCCCTGGGCTCAAAGGGTTATACGATGAGAATGTTACTTATACTAGTCGTATACTGTCCCTTGAATGTAGATGATTAAGGAGTAATCTAACTGCAATTTTTATTAATTCATTCGTAGGATGGGGGAGTCACTGAAGGCCAGGATTTATTGCCCATCCCTAATTACCCTTGAGAAGGTGGTGGTGAGCTGCCTTCTTGAACCGCTGCAGTCCCTGTGGTGTAGGTACACCCACCGTGCTGTTAGGGAGGGTGTTCCAGGATTGTGACCCAGCGACAGTGAAGGAGCGGCTGATATATTTCACAGTCAGGATGCTGAGTGGCTTGGAAGGTGTGGTGACTCGAGAGACATAAACAGGAGGTTTCCAGTCGTTAACAAGGGGGTTATTGATGAAGGGGAAAGGCAGATAGGTAACAGGCACAGAACACAACCTAGCCGGTCTCATCACTTTGTCTCCGGGTCCACACAGCCCGGGGTTGTACTCACAGTGCCCTGCGCAAACTCCATATTGGACAGGGTTCACGTACTCCCACATGATTGGACCCGGGCCGGTCACGAGGTCCGTGGATCCCGTCCCCTTAAACAGAAGGAAACTCCCAGGTGGTGGTGTTCCCGGGTATCTGCTGTCCTTGTCCTTCTAGATGGTAGTGTGAGAAGTTTAGAAGCTGCTGCCTAAGGAACCTTGGTGAGTTCCTGCAGAGCGTCTTGTAGATGGTGCACATTACTGGCACTGTGCGTCAGTGGTGGAGGAATTGAATATTTGTGGAAAGAGGAGCAATAAAGTGGGGCAGCTTTATCACGAATGGTGTTGAGCTTCTTGAGTGTTGTTGGAGCTGCGCTCATCCAGGCAAGTAGGGAGTATTCCATCACACTCCTGACTTGTGCCTTGTAGCTGGTGGGCAGGCTTTGGAAAGTCAGGAGGTGATTTACTCACTGCAGACTTCCTCGCCTCTGATCAAAGATGTTGATGGCGAGAAATAACTTGTTTGGATGAGTGAAGTTCAGAACAAGGGGGCAGAACCTTAATATTAGAGCTAGGCTGTTCAGTCAGCATCGCAATGAAGCAGCCTGGGAACATTGTCTTGCCACAGTCAGCTTCGGCAATAATAATGATAATCGCGTATTGTCACAAGTAGGCTTCAATGAAGTTACTTTGAAAAGCCCCTAGTCGCCACATTCCGGTGCCTGTTCGGTGAGGCTGGTATGGGAATTGAACCCGCGCTGCTGGCCTTGTTCTGCATTACAAGCCAGCCATTTAGCCCGCTGTGCTAAACCAGCCCCTATAATACAGGGATAGACGGTGGCATTACGAGGTGACGTCACAGTTCAGAAAGTGACGTGGGACCAACAGGAGCAGCTGATTGGTGAGTATGTTTTGGTGGCTATTTTCAAGCTATATTAAATTGTAAGTCATTGCTTAAGCAAAGGTAGGGACTTATTTGATTCATTTTTGTTGAAGTCTTGTAAAGTTTTAAATTTAAATGGTTTAGTCATGGCAGGAGAGCTCAAAGTCAGAGTATGCTCCTCCTGCTCTATGTGGGAATCCGGGCACATTTCCAGTGCCTGGGACTAGCATGTGTGCAGGAAGTGTCTCCAGCTGCAGCTCCCGGAAGCTCGGGTTTCAGATCTGGAGCGGCAGCTGGGGACACTGTGGAGCATCCGTGAGTCTGAGAACACCGTGGATAGCATGTTGAGAGAGGTGGTCACATTACAGCTGAAGGGATTTGAGGAAGGAAGGGAATGGGTGACCACCAGCCAGTCCAAGAGAAACAGGCAGATAGTTCAGGAGTCCCATGGGGTCCTGCTCGCAAATCGATATTCCGTTTTGGAGATTGATGAGGGTGCTATTTCCTCTAGGGTATGCGGACAGTGCTAAGCTTCAGGCACTACAAGTAGCCTGTCTGTACAGGAGGGGAGGAAGAGGAAAAGAGCAATAGCAGTCAGGGATTCGAGAGTCAGGGGAACAGGTAGTCACTACAGCGGGTGGTTTAGCACAGTGGGCTAAACAACTGGCTTGTAATGCAGAACTTGGCCAGCAGCGCGGGTTCAATTCCCGTACCAGCCTCCCGAACAGGCGGCGGAATGTGGCGACTAGGGGCTTTTCGCAGTAACTTCATTGAAGCCTACTTGTGGCAATAAGCGATTATTATTATTATTACTGTGGCCGTCAACATGACTCCAAGATGGTGCGTTGCCTTCCTGGTGCCAGGGATAGCAACCTCAACATGGTACAATTTAAGCTTGTGATGGACAAAGAAAAGGTCAAGTTGCAAACAAAAAGTTTTGGATTGGGGATTGATGAGCGGGTTTTAGTTAAACAAGGCAGGATCTCGCCAAGGCAGACTGGGAAGTTACTTGTGAGGAAATGTACAGATGAGCAGGGTGGCGAGGGTGGGAGGAGGGGGGGTTCAAAAGGAAATGCGGAGGATACAGGTCTAACATGCTCCCTCTCGGATGATAGGAAGAAGAGATAATCAGGATACGATAGAAAGGAAAAGAGGTTTTTCACAGGTACAAGGGGAGCAAATCAACAGAGGCATTAGTGGAGTACAAAAGTTGCAGGATGGCGCTTAAGAAAGAAATCAGGAGAGCAAAGAGGGGATATGAGAAAGCTCTGGCCGGTAAAAGTAGGAGAAATCCCAAGATATTCTATGAGTATATCAATGGGAAGAGGATGGCCAGGGAAAGAGTAGGTCCCATTATGGGCCAAAGGGGAAATCTGTGGGTGCAGCCAGAGGACATTGGTAGGGTGTTGAACAAATACTTCACATCTGTCTTCACCCAAGAGAATCAGGAGGTTGATATGGAACTCACGGAGAGAGACTGCAAAGTTCTTGAGCAAACTAACATAGGGAGTGACAAGGTATTGGAAACGTTGGCAGGCTTCAATGTGGGCAAATCTCCAACTTTGGATAAATTGAGTCCCAGGATGCTGCGGATTGTAGAGGCTCTGACCCAAATTTCTAATTCATCTCTGGGCACTGGGGCGATGCTAGGGACCTGGAGAACAGCTAATGTGGTTCCACTATTTATGATGGTGTGTAGAGATTGGCCAGGAAACTACAGACCAGAGAGTCTCATATCAGTGGTAAGGAAATTATTGGAGAAAGTTCTAAAGGAGAGAATCTATCCCCACTTGGAGAGGCATGGGTTGATCAGGAATAGTCAGCATGGCTTTGCCAGAGAGAGGTCATGCCAAACAAATTTGATTGAACCTTTTGAGCATGTGACCAGGAGTGTCGATGAGGGTAGTGCAGTTGATGTAGTTTACATGGATTTCAGCAAAGCCTTTGACAGGGTCCCACATGAGAGACTTATAAAGAACGCAAATGCAGATGGGGTGCAGAGTAACTTGATAAGGTAGATTCAAAATTGGCTTAGTTGTAGGAGACAGAGGGTGATGACAGACGGCTGCTTTAGTGATTGGAAGCCAGTGACTAGTGGCGTACCACAGGGATCTGTGCTGGGTCCCCTATTATCCATAATTTATAAAAGCGACATAAATGACTATTTGGGGGGTAGGATCAGTACGTTTGCAGATCACACAACGATTGGCTGGGTGGTTAACAGTGAGGTGGAGTGTTTTAGGTTACCAGAAGATATAGGTGGGATGGTCGAGTGGGTAGCAAAATGGCAGATGGAAATTAACCCTGAAGAGTGTGAGGTGATACACTTTGGAAGGAGTAATTTGACAAGAAAGTATTCAATGAATGGCATGACACTCGGACGTTCTGAGGAACAAAGGGAGCTTGGCATTTTTGTCCATAGATCTCTGAAGGCAGAAGGGCAGGTTAATGGGGTGGTGAAGAAGGCATATGGGACATTTGCCTTTATTAATCGAGGCGAAGATTAGAAAAAGCAGGGCAGTCATGTTGGAGTTAAATAGAACATTCGTGAGGCCACAGCTGGAGTACTGTGCGCAGTTCTGGTTGCCACATTATAGGAAGGATATGATTGCACTGGAGGTGGTGCAGAGGAGATTTACCAGCATGTTGCCTGGGATGGAACATTTAAGTTATGAAGAGAGGTTGGATAGGCTTGGGTTATTTTTGCTGGAGCAGAGAAGACTGAGGGGCGACCTGATCGAGGTTTACAAGATTAGGAGGGGCGTGGACAGGTTGGATATAGATCACCTTAGTTAAAGGGTCAGTCACAAGGGGACACAAGTTCAAGGTGAGGGGCAGAATGTTTAATGGGAATGTGGAATGCACGGCCTGGGAGGGTGGTAGAGGAAGATTGCCTCACATCCTTTAACAAGTACCTGGATAAGCACTTGGCACGTCATAACATTCAAGGCGATGGGTCAAGTCTGGCAAATATGATTAGGTGGGTAGGTTAGGTTTGTTCACGCGGCAGCAGACTCAATGGGCTGAAGGGCCTCTTCTGCACTGTGTGATTCTGTGCTTGTGTGACTGATGCCAGGAAGCACTTCTACGAACAAAGGATTGTGGAAACCAGGAACCTTCCCTGCCCCTCCCCTCACCTCCCCCCCACCCTCAACCCCCGTTCCCCCGACCTCCTTGAAAGGCCTACTTTTGTTCATACATTTTTTAGTCTTGAATGAAACACTTAAGACATGAGCTGTTTCATAGAATAATGTATCTAATGGAATGTGAAATGGCATCTAGATAGATGGTTCCATAAAAAACAATGGAGCAATGTGTAAATCTGATTTTGCTGCGGTTGAGGGCCAAATGTTGGCCCAGAACTCTGGGATAAATCCCTGATCCTCTTTCGCTTGACTGATTAAAAAATACATACACACGGTTTAGAGTTTACATCTGACAGAGTATCTGGCAATTGCAAAGTATCTGCCAGGTGCAAAGCCTATTGAATGACATCCAAATCTAATTAAAAATACACTTAAAATACAAGTGCCCCTAACTTTCGAGAGGTTCCCATTGGCAAGAAGTGGAGCTATCTATGTCCTTGAAAAGAAATCAAATGCGTGACAATAGCTTTGCTGTTTCCCTCAGTCAGCTCATCCCAAAAACATGCAAAACCTCATTGATAACGAAACACCTAAGACTTCAATGCCTCCAAACAAAGCTCATTCATAAATCCTAGCCATCCCTTTTTCCGCTTCCCTCAGCAACTTGGAGTTTACCTTCTACTTTGCTCCAGGACATTGTTTCACAAAATGAAGCTTTAAAAGGAAACTTGATGAGCTGTGAGATAGGCGGGTTGGTAGACATTCAAAACATACTTCAGAAACGTCGTATGGAATTCCACAAATAGTCAACATTGAGCTGAGGTTGGTCGTAATGCAGCTAAAGCTTGAAAGGATGACGGCTTATGTCTACAGAATGTTTCTAACCCGGAAGGAATGACCTCAGGTGCTCCAGTGGAACAGCCGGACTAAAATTGATAGTGAGCCAAATACGGAGACATTGGGAGAGTTGATCAGAAGATTGATCAAGGATTTTAAGGAGCTTTGAAAGGCGAGGGAGAGGTGCAGAGGCGGAGGACGGCACAACAGCACAGTGGTTAGCACTGTTGCTTCACAGCACCAGGGTCCCAGATTCGATTCCCGGCTTGGGTCACTGTCTGTACGGCGTCTGCACGTTCTTCCTGTGTTTTGCGTGTGTTTCCTCCGGACGCTCCGGTTTCCTCCCATAAGTTCCAAAAGACGTATTGTTAGGTAATTTGAACATTCTGAATTC
The DNA here is from genome assembly GCF_047496885.1 of Scyliorhinus torazame. Classification (NCBI taxonomy): domain Eukaryota; kingdom Metazoa; phylum Chordata; class Chondrichthyes; order Carcharhiniformes; family Scyliorhinidae; genus Scyliorhinus; species Scyliorhinus torazame. The sequence continues at coordinate 207,782,770 of NC_092719.1, forward strand.
TCCCTCAGTGTACCCGTACAGGCGTCGGAATGTGGCGAGTAGGGGCTTTTCACAGTAAATTCATTGCAGTGTTAATGTAAGCCTACTTGTGAAAATATTAATAAAAAGAAGAGAGGCTTCTGTTTTGGGTTACGGGTTTCGTTGTCAAGGCAATTGAAATGTTGGTCACTTTTCTCTCTGTGTTTACAAACAGCTGGTGCCAAATATTCCCTGTTCATTCAAGCCGTCAACTAACCTCAAACCAGCAGTACCTCCCTCTCTTTAAGACGTAGATTAGCTCAGGGAGGACAAAATCTGATCTGGAGAAATAAACAGACTGTGCTTTAAATTCCAAATAGGAAGATGGATACTCTAACCTTTGTTTATTCAGGTTCATTAGAATATACATCACTGTGATTCATTTGGATTATATCGCTCTTGTGTATTCCATGTTAAATCACATGGGGCCATTAATTCTATATTTGATAATGTACAGAGGATATTTCACTCAGGAGAGCAAATTGCAGTATTCTTCCAGCTGTCGAAGGATTGTGACCTCAGGCTGCAATCACATCACTTACATCATAAATGAAGGAACGTAGGAACCTCCCCAACATTTAATTAAAAGCAAAATACCGAGGATGCTGAAAATCTGAGTTAAAAACAGAAAATGGTGCAAAATCTCAGTACGTCTGGCAACATCTGAGTTCTGAAGAAATAATATTGGATGCAATGTATTAACTTTGGCCTGAATTTCGGGCGGCACGGTGCGCAGTGGTTAGCACTGCTGCCTCACGGCACTGAGGACCCGGGTTTGAATCCCGGCCCTGGGACACTGTCCGTGTGGAGTTTGCGCATTCTCCCCATGTCTGCGTGGGTTTCACTCCCACAACCCAAAGGTGTGCAGGTTAGGTGGATTGGCCACGCTAAATTGTCCCTTAATTGGAAAAAATAATTGGGTACTCTAACAACTAAAAGAGAACTTTAGCCTGATTTTTCCCAGTGAAGGAAGGGATCTTCAACATCATCAAAGTTGCATCAAAACCCCAATTCCAGAAATCCCTCCCCACATCACAGCACCTGCTATTTTCGCAGACGTAGGGGAATGGGGGAGGGTTGTATTTGCACATCTGTTTAGATTTTGAGCAAAAGGTCTAAAGCTGCTGGAGTCATTTGGAGAGGTAAGAGACCCTTTTCGAGAAGACCAGTGATCCCTTTGGGAGAGGTGAGCGTCCTTTCAGATTGTTAGAAGTGGACACAAATGTACATAAAAATGGAATCAGAGGGGCAGCACGGTGGCACAGTGGTTAGCACTGCTAACTCATGTTGTCGCGGTCCCAGGTTCGATCCCGGCTCTGGGTCACTGTCCGTGTGGAGTTTGCACATTCTCCCCGTGTTTGCATGGATTTTGCCCCCACAACCCAAAGATGTGCAGGGTCGGTGGATTGGCCACACTAAATTGCCCCTTAATTGGAAAAAAATAATTGGGTACTATAGAAAAAATAAAATAAAATAAAAATAGACTCAGTGGAGCTGACAAGTTGTCAAGGCAATTAAAGCCCCAAACTCTTGACTTTCTTGAAAGAAACACTCTGAGTTGAAAACAAATTAGTGCCTTCAATTTCACTGAGCTACTTGTTGACTTAAACCTGAGAACTATAATTGTAGAAATACTGCTGAATGATTGATTGCACAACCTAACATAACCACAGTGAGGGGGGTGGGGGGGGGGGGCTCCTAAGTACACAGTTTGTTGACAGCTCTAAGACTTTGATGTGGGGCTAGGCATACAAATGTATGTAAAGGATTAAATGTACTTTTAAGTGTTTATTTCTATAAAGGATTAAGTACTTGAAGAAATTTAAATGGGCTTTATCAATTAAAGTGTTTTAAATTGTGAAGTCATGAATGAATATGTAGAACTTCATTATCTTTCATCTCAGCATAACTACTGGGGGTGGATTCTCTATTGCCTGACGCCATAATCGGAATTCCTGATCGAGCAGAATTTCAAGAATTCCCCGAAACATTACCCGGTTTGCTGACCAGCGCTTTCCGTTGTGATACTTCAATGCCCCGCCAGTGGCCTCAATGCGCCACCTGCCCCGTGCCAGCAGGAGAATCCAAATTGGTGAATTGCATACAATTCAATATAATTAGTAGGCTTGACGTTCAATCCCCCCCCCCCCATCCTGCTATGCCACCGACACCCCAGATCAGGAAATCCACCAGGCGAGCTTTGGTGCCCAAGTGTGGCCCTGATGCGGTGGACCCCGAAGTGAGTCAAAGAAGTCAGTGCTTAACTAAAGTGCCCCCCAAAAGTCTATCAGAAGACCCCCCTCCACTCCTCAATGCATCCTCCCCCCACCACGAGAATAACGATCACCCCCCACAGCGCGCACGAATGAGAAGGATCTGACCGCCTCCCCCAGCTGCAGTGAATAAGAAGAAGTGAAATCACTGAGTTCCTTTTGATGCGGTGAGGAGCTGTCAATTATAGAAAACGTGTTTATAAACATTGTGGTTAGTATCAAAGCCGGCTATTGGAGATGCATTCAAGCGTGAAAGGAAATATAGATAAACAATCCACCACGCAACTATCTCTGGACTAATAAAATTGTCAATCACTGGCTAGTGAAATGTATTGCTGTGTGAAATTAAATGGGTCATTTTCTTTCAAAGGTTGATAAGGAATTTGAAGCCCTTTCAAGTGTGCTTGGCTATTGAGGAAGCCTCTGACACTTGTAACAGCTGCTGCTTTAAACACTTTTCCCGGAGGCAGCTGATGTTAGGAAAGTGTAAGTGAAAAATACATTGATCTTTCACTGAACTGCCTGGACTGCTCTTCAGCTTTCAGGCAAGAATGACTGATGGGGGACATTGATGCGGGGTCTGATGGGGGGGGGTCTGATGGGGCGTCTGGTGGGATGATTGATGGGGAGGTCTGATGAGGGCCTGATGGGGTGACTGATGAGGGTCTGATGGGGGTGACTGATGGAGGGTCTGATGGAGGGTCTGATGGGGGTGACTGATGGGGGGTTTGGTGGGGGGTCTGCTGGGGGGTCTGATGGGGGTGACTGATGGGGGGTTTGGTGGGGGGTCTGCTGGGGGGTCTGATGGGGGTGACTGATGGGGGTCTGATGGGGGGTCTGATGGGGGGTTTGATGAAGGTTTGATGGGGGTTTGATGGGGGGGTTAGATGGGGTGACTGATGGGGGTCTGATGGGGGGGTCTGATGGGGGTGACTGATGAGGGGTTTGATTGGGGGGGTCTGATGGGGGGTCTGATGGGGGGTTTGATGAAAGTCTGATGGGGGTTTAGATGGGGTGACTGATGGGGGTCTGATCGGGGGGTCTGATGGGGGTGACTGATGAGGGGTTTGATTGGGGGGGGTCTGATGGGGGGTTAGATGAAATGTCAGATGGGGGTTTGATGGGGAGGTCTGATGGGGGTCTGATGGGGGGTTAGATGAAAGGTCAGATGGGGGGTTTGATGGGGGGTTTGTTGGGGGATTTGATGGGGTGAAGATGGGGGCATCTGATGGGGGTGACTGATGGGGGTCTGATGGGGATCTGATGGGGGTGACTGATGGGGGTCTGATGGGGATCTGATGGGGGTGACTGATGGGGGTCTGATGGGGTAAAGATTGGGGGAAGATGGGGGTGAAAATGGGGGGTTAGATGAAAGGTCAGATGGGGGGTTTGATGGGGGGTCTGATGGGGGTGACTGATGGGGGTCTGATGGGGGTCTGATGGGGGTCTGATGGGGGTGACTGATGGGGGTCTGATGGAGGGTTAGATGAAAGGTCAGATAGGGGGTTTGATGGGGTGGGTCTGATGGGGGTGTCTGATGGGGGAGTCTGATGGGGGTGTCTGATGGGGGAGCCTGATGGGCTGAAGATGGGGGTGACTGATTGGGGGTCTGATGGGGGATTTGATGGTGTCCGATGAGGGTCTGATGGGGAGTTTCTTGGAGGGTCTGATGGGGTGACTGATGGAGGTCTGGTGGGGGGGGTCTGATGGGGGGTTTGATAAAGGGTCTGATGGGGGGTTAGATGGGGGGTTAGATGGGGTGACTGATGGGGGTCTGGTGGGGGGGTCTGATGAGGGTCTGATGGGGGTGACTGATGGGGGATCTGGTGGAGGTGACTGATGGAGGATCTAATAGGGGCTGGGGAACCGGGGCTGGAGTCGGTGGGGAAGGAGTTGGATTACCCTCATGCTTGCGTGCTGTGGAAGGGGTGACCTGCTATGTGCGTGGTGGGGGGGAGGATTCCCCTTCTTGTCAGCAGTGGGAGGGGGGGGGGATGCAGGATTAGCATTGTGGGGGGGGGGGGGGGAGGGTGCTCACCTCCAGACCTCAGTACTGGACCACCCACGAGCTATCCACCATGTACACATTTGCTTGGTTAAGGAGAGAGACTTGCATCTGAGCCCCATTCCTGGCACCAGCAGAGACCAGCGATGATTCACGGCTGGCAAGACCACCTCGACTCCAGAACAGTGAATCTGGCCTTGAAGTCTGCCCATCGTGTCGATCCTGGGTGAGCTGGCAGGTGGATGAAAGTGCAAAGGTTGGTGGGTGTGGCACTGGTTGGCATGAGTTAGCACAAGGGACTATAAAGGGTGTTGGACAAGGGACGTAGGGGGCAAAGATTGCCTTGGCAGGTATGACGGGCCATGTGGGTAGGAAGAGGAGTAGGAATCTGTAATTTTCACAACTGGGACAAAGTCTCAGAGCTCTGAGGTGGGGGGCCTTTTGCATCACCTAGCTCTGCACCGAGCAGCCACGGTATCTGGACATAACGGGGACCTGACTATCTGGAGTGACATGGCGGCCAGACCTGGCAAGGATGGCAGACCATGACCGTTAGATTTTTAATTCCAGATTTTTATTGGATTCAAATTTTACCACCGGGGATTCGAACTCAGGTTCCCCCGAGCATTAGCCTGGGTCTCTGGATTACTAATGCAGTGACAATACCACTGCGCTACTGCCTCCCCTCTGCCAGTCAGGCAACTATGGATCGGCTGTCAGTCCAGGGGCAGTGTGGCAACTTCATATGGACGGCACGGTAGCACAGTGGTTAGCACTGTTGCTTCACAGCGCCAGGGTCCCAGGTTCGAATCCCGGCTTGGGTCACTGTCTGTGAGGAGTCTGCACATTCTCCCCATGTCTGTGCGGGTTTCCTCCGGGTGCTCCGGTTTCCTCCCACAAGTCCTGAAAGACGTGCTGTTAGGTGAATTGGACATTCTGAATTCTCCCTCTGTGTACCCGAATGTGGCGACGAGGGGCTTTTCACAGTAACTTCATTGCAGTGTTAATGTAAGCCTACTTGTGACAATAAAGATTGCTATAGTATTTCCACCACCTCAGCTTAATTAAATAGTGATCAAACTACCCAGGTGTAAGCTGAGGGATAGGTGAGGTATTTCCGGTGCTAAGGTTTTGCCCTATCATCCTTTTTGAGCCAGTGGGGAACACTGGCTATGCCACATTTATTATCCGTCTCTTATAGCCACAGGGGAATTCATGCATTGCACTCACTCGTAGACCCGGTCAGATTCAGGGGGTAGCACCCCAGAGGCAGGACTTTTAAGGGAACGATGGAGGTTGCAGGCGGAGTTTAGCTTGTTGACCACAGGGAGGGCAGTGGAGCAGCTGAGAAAGGCGAGGGGGGCGATTTATGAACATGGAGTGAAGGCCAGCAGAATGCTTGCACAGCAGCTTAGGTAGAGGGAGGCAGCCAGGGAGATAGGGAAAGTAAAGGACGGAGATGGGAACCTGGTTGATGATTCAGTCAGGCTGAATAAGGCGTTTAGGGATTTCTACAGCAGGCTGTACAAGTCGGAACCCCCTACGGAGTCAGAGGGGATGAGGCACTTCTTGGAGGGGCTGAATTTCCCAAAGGTGGACGGGGAGCGGGTAGAAGGGCTGGGGGCCCCAATTGGGCTGGAAGAGATAGTGGAGGGCTTGAAGGCCATGCAGGTGGTTACGGCCCCGGGTCCGGATGGGTACACAGTGGAGTTTTATAAAAGGTTCTCGTGGATATTGGGGCCAATGTTGATGAGGATGTTCAAAGAGGCAAGGGAAAGAGGGGTGCTGCCCCTGACGATGTCACAGGCAACGATTTCGCTCATTCTTAAGCGGGCCAAGAACCCGGAGCTGTGTGGGTCCTACAGGCCGATCGCCCTATTGAATGTGGACGCCAAGTTGCTGGCCAAAATCTTGTCCTCCAGGATTGAGGATTGTGTTCCGGATGTCATTGGGGAGGACCTGACGGGGTTTGTTAAGCGTAGTTGGTGGCCAATGTATGAAGGTTGTTAAATGTGATCATGATACCCTCGGAAGGTAGGGAGGTGGAGGTAATGATCGCAATGGATGCAGAAACGGCTTTTGATCGGGTAGAATGGGATTAACTGTGGGAGGTACTGGGATGGTTCGGATTTGGGCGGGGCTTTATTGACTGGGTCAGGTTATTGTATCAGGCTCCTGTGGCAAGTGTACGGACGAATAGGACAACTTCGGACTATTTTAGACTGCACCGGGGGAACGTGACAGGGATGCCCCCTCTCCCCACTGTTGTTTGCGTTAGCTATAGAGCCGTTGGCAATTGCTCTGAGTGCCTCAAGGGGCTGGAGGGGACTGGTCCGGTGGGGGCAGCGTGGGGGGGGGGTGCTGCTTGGAGCACAAGGTTTCGCTCTATGCGGATGGTCTGCTTCTGTACGTTTCGGACCCAATAGAATGGATGGAAGAAATCATGAAGATTCTAGGGAAATTCGGATGGTTTTCGGGGTATAAGCTAAATATGGAAAAGAGTGAGATGTTTGTGGTTCAGGCGAGGGGACAGGAGGGGCGACTGGGAGAGCTGCCGTTTAGGTCAGTAGGGGGAAGTTTTAGGTACCTTGGCATCCAAGTGGCGCAGGAATGGGACCGGCTGCATAAATTAAATCTGGCCCGGCTAGTGGGCCAAATGAAGGACGATTTTCGGAGATAGGACGCGCTTCCGTTGTCTCTGGCTGGGAGGGTGAAAACGGCGAAAATGACGGTCCTGCCGTGATTGCTATTTGTATTTCAGTGTCTCCCCATCTTTATTATGCTGCCCTTTTTTAAGCGGGTCAACAGAGTGATCACGGGCTTCGGCTGGGCGGGCAAGACTCCGCGAGTAAGGAAGGTAATGCTTGAGCAGAGTCGGGGAGAGGGCGGGCTGGCGCTGCCAAATTTTAGTCACTATTACTGGGCGGCGAATATAGCCATGATCAGGAAGTGGGTGGGGGGGGGGGGGTCAGCATGGGAGCGTATGGAGGCGGCTTCTTGTAAGGGCACCAGTCTGGGGGCGTTGGTAACTGCGCCGCTGCCGCTCCCGCCAGCACGGTACTCCACCAGCCCCGTGGTGGCGGCGGCCCTGAGAGTCTGGGGGCAATGGAGGAGACATGTGGGAGCAGTGGGAACATCGGTCTGGGCCCCAATTTGTGATAATCACCGGTTTGCCCCAGGGAGTATGGATGGGGGTTTCCGGATATGGCGGAGAGCAGGGATTGAGAGGATGGGGGATATATTTATAGAGAGGTGCTTTCCGAGTATGAGGGTGCTGGAGAAGTTTGGGTTGGCGAGCGGAAACAAATTCAGGTATTTGCAGGTGCGAGACTTCCTTCGTAAACAGGTGTCAACCTTCCTGCTCCTACCGCTGAGGGGAATTCAGGACAGGGTAATTTCCAGAGGGTGGGTAGGGGAGGGGAGCGTCTCGGACATCTATATGGAGCTTTTGGGGTCCGAGGAGACGTAGACCAAGGAGCTGAAGCACAAGTGGGAGGAGGAGCTGGGAGGAGTGATGGAGGATGGTCTATGGGCGGACGTGTTGAGTAGAGTCAACACATCCGCAACATGTGCCAGGCTCAGCCTGATACAATTTAAGGTCGTTCACCGGGCTCACATGACAGTGGCCCGGATGAGCAGATTCTTTGGGGTGGAGGACAGGTGCACAAAATGTGCGGGAGGACCAGCGAACCATGTCCACATGTTCTGGGCATGTCCGAAGCTTAGGGGATTTTGGCAGTGGTTTGCGGATGTCATGTCCAAGGTATTAAAAACAAGGGTGACGCTGGGTCCAGAGGTGGTGATTTTCAGGGTGTCGGAAGACCCGGGAATCCAGGAGGAGAAAGAGGCAGACGTTCTAGCTTTTGCTTCCCTGGTAGCCCGGAGACGGATACTATTAGCTTGGAGGGACTCAAAGCCCCCGAAGTCGGAGACCTGGCTATCGGACATGGCTAGCTTTCTCTGTATGGAGAAAATTAAGTTCGCCTTGAGAGGGTCAGTGTTAGGATTCACCCGGAGGTGGCAACCGTTCGTCGACTTCTTTGCGGAAAATTAATCGTCAGCAGACCGGGGAGGGGGGTAGATTAGGTTAGAGTAGGGGCGTAATAAGGGTGGGACCTGTACGAAAGGTAAACGGCTTTTGCAGTATGTTTATGGTTTCATGTATATTGTTTATTTTGTTGTTGTTACTGTACCAAAAATACTTCAATCAAATGTTTATTAAAATAAAAAAGATTTGGGGTGTAGGTTCTGCTCCCTGTAACATGCCAGTTGGGATTTTACAATAATCCAACACTACTGGGCTGACATTTGCAGTGTGACCTTTGCATCGACGTTCCAGTATCTCAACCACTCGGCTAGCAGCACCCTGCTTTTTCTCAACACCATCATAGTCCAGCTGTCCTTAATCCTTTGATCCGTGCATACTTATCATCAAGGATAGATCTTAGAGAGTTGTATATGCTGGTGGCACTCACTGAGTGAACAAATGAAATGCTGTAAGTATGATTAACCACCTTGTCCTTGGTGGGGCCCATTAGAGTTATTGTGGAAACGCAAAGACAAGGAAGCAAGTGGGAACCACTGGAGATTTACACTGCTCCAAATGAAAAACGATCACCATCAATGATTCGCATTAAGTGGAATATTATACAGTATAAAACAGCTCCGTTGTAATTCAAAAGACATAAACTACTCTGCCGAATATAAAGGATATGTTTCAAAGATACCTTGAAATGAAACGAGATATGGAATTGCTCTCGAGGTACTAGAATAAGTAGGAATGTGGGACAGACAGAAAGCGAAAGAGAAAAAATGTGAGTGTGAGAGAGGAAGTGTGAGTGTGAGAGAGAGAAAGCGTGAGTGTGAGAGAGACTTGAAGAACATCAATGACATAAGCCAGGACAAAGGCAAATATCAGAATTTGACACAATTCCTCTCGTTGTTTCCAGTGTAATTGTGTTACCTGCAGCCATTAAGGCCATTTTGCAGTTCCGAGTGTGTTTATGCAATTTGGCTCACATACTGATTTCAATTTACGACTGCCAGTGAGTTTAACCATTAAATGAAGGCATTATTTCCATAATTGGTTGAAGCAGCCTAAGGCTGAATTTTGCCATTCAATCACCACTAAGATGGTTTTCTTCCTAACTAAGCGCCCCATAAAGCTCATACCTGGTGTGAGTGGCCAAATTAATCATGGTGCCAGCTTGGTCTCCATGTCGTGACTCTGCTAGACCTGAACACACGACCGTAACTGATACTTTAGTGCAGTTCCGGGGGAGTGCCACACTGCCAAAGATGTCTTTTGACGAGAGATTGAACAAGGGCGCTGTGTCAGGTGGATGTAAAAGATCCTACGAACTTTCCAAAGAAGATTAGCATTGTGGATAGCACAATTGCTTCACAGCTCCAGGGTCCCAGGTTCGATTCTGGCTTGGGTCACTGTCTGTGCGGAGTCTGCGCATCCTCCCCGTGTGTGTGTATGGGTTTCCTCCGGGTGCTCCGGTTTCCTCCCACAGTCCAAAGATGTGCAGATTAGGTGGATTGGCCATGACAAATTGCCCTTAGTGTCCAAAATTGCCCTTGGTGTTGGGTGGGGTTACTGAGTTATGGGGATAGGGTGGAGGTGTTGACCTTGGGTAGGGTGCTCTTTCCAAGAGCCGGTGCAGACTTGATGGGCCGAATGGCCTCCTTCTGCACTGTAAATTCTATGAAACAAGATGAGGGCTACGCTTTATCCACTTATTATTCATCAGCAAGCATCACCAAAAAACTGATAGCCTGATCAATTATTTCACGGCAAGGGGACTTTACTGTGCACGGATTATCTGCTGTGTTCCCTACATCACAACAGTAACCATACTTCAAAAGTACTTAATTATGTCTCAGCTTTAAATTCTCATCCTTGTTTTCAAATCCCCACGTGGCCTCACCCTTCCCCGTGTAATCTCATACAAATCGACAGCTGTCTGCGATATCTGCTCTCCTCCAATTCTGGCCTCTTTCACAGCCCCCATTTTCAGTGCTTCACCATTGGCTACTGCTCCTTCAGTTGTTTAGACCCTAGACTCTGGAATTCCCTCACTAAACCTCTTTACCTCTCCCTCCTCACTTAAGGTGCTCCTCAAGACCTACCTCTTTGGCCTGCTCATCCCTAATATCTCCTGAAGTGGCTCAATGTCAGGTTTTGTTTGAGGAGGCTCTTGCGAAGCATCATGGGAGGATTTACTGTGGTGTTCTTTGTGATTCTTGTTCTCAGGATGGATGTTGTAGTGTTCACAAAGACCACAGAAGCTAAATTCATGAACAAAGCGAACATTTATTGACACTACTTGTTGAAGCTCGTCCAATAACTCCTACAGAGAACAATAATCTAGTAATCTACAATCTACACTCAACTAACACTAGTCTCCACACTCTATCTACAACTGTACTCCACATTCTGTCACTGCTCCACTCCAGCCTTCTCCCAGATAGGTTTTTGAAGAATAAAGGAATAAAGGGTTATGGTATTCGGGCGGGAAAGTGGAGCTGAGTCCACAAAAGATCAGCCATGAATTATTGAATGGTGGAGCAGGCTCAAAGGGCCAGATGGCCTACTCCTGCTCTTAGTTCTTATGTTCTAAGTCTGTGAGCCAGTGCTTTATATAGTTCTGCATTGAGCTCCATCTGGTGGTTAATTATGATATGACAATAACCCTTTGTCTTCTGAACATTTCCCATAATGTCACATTCACTACATCAAAGGTTCCACATAAATGCATGCTGTTTCTGTCGAAAAGCTTTTCGATAGCCTGCTATTGCGAAAGGTGCTAAAATTAACTGCAAAAGCTTTCTTTCTCTGCCAATGGTCGGGGATTGATGTGGACTCATGGGACCGCTTACTGAATTTACAGTGATCTTGCAAGAGGTGGCCTGCAAACAGCTGAATTTTTTTTAGCGTTGAAAAGTCCGCAAGGGAATCAGTCCAAAGAGCTGGGTTCTGACTTAGTTTGGCTGCATCGCCCATGGACAGCAATGAATTTGTGACAAACCAGTTCGATGCCAAGGAGAAGATTCCTGAGACTGAGGGAAGCCCAGACTTTGACCTCGGCAAGTTGAAGGGAAGGTTTTATTAACTCAGCTACAGAGAATGTTCCTGGTTGAGAGTGATGGAAGTCGAATATACTACCTTAATAACGAGCTTAAAAAGCCACTTGTGTGCACAGTGTCAATGCTAATTTCGCTCCTTACCAGGTGTTAGGCAGCAGTGTGTTCCCTGCACAAGATAATAATCTTTATTATCTTTATTATTGTCACAAGTAGGCTTATATTAACACTGCAATTAAGTTACTGTGAAAAGACTTTAGTCGCCACATTCCGGCGCCTGTTTGGGTAAACAGAGGGAGAATTCAGAATGCCCAATTCACCTAACAAGCACGTCTCTCAGGACTTCTGGGAGGAAACCAGAGCGGCCGGAGGGAACTCACGCAGACACGGGGAGAACGTGCAGACTCCGCACAGACAGTGGCCCGATCGGGAATTGAACCTGGGATCCTGGCGCAATCAAGCAACAGTGCTAACCATTGTGCTACCGTGCCCCTCAACTTGCACCGCAGCAACTTGCCAAAGCTCCGTCGACAGCGCCGCCCAGAGGGGATGGAGCAGTTTAAAGCAACCAGAAGTTACAATTACCTTGTGGAGCTGGAACATTGACATTTCTCTGCTGGCCGACTCACTCACTTACAGATTCGCTCAAATCACTCCACTGAGAATCAGGCTGACCTAGATCGAGGGGAACTAAAGGTGTTTCTGAGGAACATGGGCCAAACATTCAGAATAAGGAACAATCCCTCAAAACTATGGGCGGCACAGTGGCACAGTGGCTAGCACTGCTGTCTCACAGCACCGGGGGCCCGGGTTCGATTCCAACCTTGGGTGACTGTCTGTGTGGAGTTTGTATATTCTTCCGTGGGTTTCCTCCGGGTGCTCTGGTTTCCTCCCACAGTCCAAAGATGTGCAGGTTAGCTGGACTGGCCATGCTAAATTGCCCTTAGTGTTCCAAGGTTACGTGGAGTTACTAGGTTATGCCGATCGGTAGGATGCTCTTTCAGAGAGTCGGTGCAGACTCGATGGGTAAATGGCCTCATTCTGCGCTGTAGTCATTCTATGATTCTGTCAGGCATTGGTCACCCTGACAAGTTGTGCAGACTAGGCTTGTATATTCTTGAGTATAGAAGATGATAAATTGTAACCAAATTGTGGCATCTAAGGGGCTGGATTCTACGCGTTTGGCGCGGGAGTGGAGAATCCAATTTCATGCCATAATCGGGACCGCCGATTCTCCGGGACCCGAGAATCGCCGTGTTCGCGGAGTACTCCGCGTGGCTGGGGGGGACATTGCCAGAGACGCACCCAGCGATCCTCCGCTCCCGACCGGCTGAGTTCCCAAAGGCGTGATTCTAACCCCCTATCGCCGTTCGGGAAGCTCGCGTGGCGGCTGCAGACTCAGTCCGCGGCCGCCCTGGTGGTGGTGGTGGGGGGGGGGGGGGGGGGGCGGGGAGATCGGACATCGGGGGTGGGGGGGTCCTTATAGACAGCTGGGGGACAGATCGGGCGGTCGGATCTTCGGGGCCCACATTCTTCATCTGCCTCCGTGGTCCGTGTCCGCCATGGCACTCAGCGTGGCAGCTGGAGGTCGCCGCTGTGAGCATGCGCGGACTCAAAACCGGAAGTGCGGGGGCCCCGTATCCGCAGCTAAAGCTGCGTGAATTACTCCGGGTCCCTGCTCGCCCCCTGCAGGTCAGTGAATCGGCTCAGCTTTTTCCAAGAAATCTTGAGAGCAAAACGCCAGCATTTTTCCGCCGGTGTGGGGACATGGCCCCATTTTTGGGAGAATCCAGCCCACGATGTTTCAAGTTGTTTGATAGGGAAGATAAAGTGAAACAGTTTCCTCTGGTGGATAAATGCAGATGCATGGCAGATGTAGTGTAATGTAGATAAGCGTGAAGTCATCCATTTTGGATGGAGAAACAGGATGTTAGAGTATTATTTAAGTGGTGATAGATTGGGAAATGTTGACATACAAATGGGCCCGGGTGTTCTCGTACACCAGTCACTGGAAGCAAGCATACAGATACCACAAGCAGCTCCGAAGGCAAATGGTGTGTCGGCCTTCATTGCAAAGAGGACTTGAGTACAGGAGCAAGGATGTCTCCTTACTGCAGCTGTTTAGGGCCTTGGGGAGACCGCACCTGGGAGTTTGTGTGCAGTTTTGGTCTCCTTATCTGAGAGAGGATATACGTGCCATAGAGGTGTCATGATATTCAAACACACACATCATGATGGACACACTAACAGGCAAATCAGAGTACACAACACCACAACCAATCACAGACAAGAACACCAACCACATAAAAAGCACGAGCACGACACCTGGTGGTCAGTAGGTCTGGGGAGAAGGGAACAAGAAAGAGCTGTTAAAACATCACAAGCAGGGAACCCCCACGTGCAGAGTGCAAAGACCAAACTGTAAATAGTAAGTTTAAATAAAATAGCGTTGTACCATATACAACCGTGTTGGCTCATCTGTGTGTCAGAACACCCAACACCACAAGAGGGAATGAAACAAAGGTTCACCAGACTGATCCCTGGGGTGGCAGGAGTGTCATGTGAGGAGAGATTGGATCGACTAGGCCTGTATTCAGTTTAGAAGAATGAGAAGTGACCTAACTCCCCATACTCCCCCCCCCCCCCCCCCACCCCCCACCCCCCCCCCCCTCCACCCCGCCACCCCCCAGTAGATCATCTTTTCCTTTCATTCATTTTTTATGGGCTGTGGACTTTGCTGGCTGGGCCAGCATTTATTGCCCATCCCATATGCCCTTCAGAAAATGGTACTGAGTAGCCTTCTTGAACCGCTGCAGTCCATATGGTGTAGGTACACGCACAGGCCCGTTGAGAGGGAGTTCCAGGATTTTGACCCAGCGACAGTGAAGAAGTGGCGATATATTTCCATGTCAGGGTGGTGAGTGACGTGAAGGGGAACCGCCAGGTGGTGGGGTTCTGAGGCTCTTGTCCTTCTAGATGGTAGTGGTCGTGGGTTTGGGAGGTGCTGCCTAAGGAGCCTGGGTGAGTTGCTGCAGTGTAAATGGTACACACGGCTGCCACTGTGCGTCGGCGATGGAGGGTGCGAATGATTGTGGAAGGGGTGCCAATCAAGTGGGTTGCTTTGTGGTTTAGCACAGTGGGTTAAACAGCTGGCTTGTAATGCAGAACAAGGCAGCAGCGTGGGTTCAATTACCGGCCTCCCCGAACAGGCGCCGGAATGTGGCGACTCGGGGCTCTTCACAGTAACTTCATTGAAGCCTACTTGTGACGATAAGTGATTATTATTATTATTTTTGTCCTGGAGGGTGTCGAGCTTCTTGAGTGTCGTTGGAGCTGCGCTCATCCAAGCAAGTGGAGGGTATTCCATCACACTCTTGACTTGTGCCTTGTAGATGGTGGACAGGCTTTAGGGAGTCAGAAGGTGAGTTACTCATCGCAGAACTCCCAGCCTCTGACCTGCTTGTGCAGTATTTATATGGCTAGTTCAGTTCAGTTTCTGGTCAATGATACCCCCCAGGATGATGATTGTGGGGGATGGAATTCAGCGATGGTAATGCCATTGAATGTCAAGGGGCGATGGTTAGATCCACGTTTTTTGGAGATTGTCATTGCCTGGCACTTATATGGGGTGTGAATCTGACTTGCCACTTTTCAGCCCAAGCCTGGATTTTGTCCAGGTCTTGCTACATTTGAACATGGACTGCTTCATTATCTGAGAAGTCGCGAATGGTGCTGAACATCGTGCAGTCACCCGCGAACATCCCCACTTCTGACCTTATAATGGAAGGGAGGCCATTGATGAAGCAACTGAAGAAGGTTGAGCCCAGGACACTACCCTGAGGAACCCCTGCAGTGATGTCCTGGAGCTGTGATGATTGACCTCCAACCACCACAACCACCTTCCTTTGTGCCGGGTATGACTCCAACCAGCGGAGAGTTTTCCCCCTGATTCCCATTGACTCCAGTTTAGCTCGGGCTCCTCGATGCCATACTCGATCAAATGCTGTCATGGTATCAAGGGCAGTCACTCTCACCTCACCTCTGGCATTCAGTTCATTTGTCCATGTTTGAACCAAGGCTGTAATGAGGTCTGGAGCTGAGTGACTCTGGCAGAACCTTAACTGTTGATGACTCCTTCCATCACTTTACTGATGATTAAGAGTAGACAGATGGGGCAGTAATTGGCTGGGTAGGATTTGTCCTGATTTTTGGATACAGTACATACCAGGGCAACCTTCCACATTGCCAGGTAGATGCCGGTGTTGTAGCTGTACTGGAACAGCTTGGCGAGAGATGTGGCAAGTTCTGGAGCACAAGTCTTCAGTACTATTGCCGGAACATTGTCAGGGCCCAAAGCCTTTGCAGCATCCAGTGCTTTCAGCCATTCGTGATATGGAGTGAAGCGTATTGGTTGAAGACTATCATCTGTGATGCTGGGGTCCTCTAGAGGAGACCGAGATGGTTCATTCACTGACATCCCCGCTCCCACTCATGCCCCATGCGTGTCGGCCTTCGTCACCACCTGACCCGACAGGACTCCCACCTACACTCTCCCCATCTATCTCATTGCTGGGCAAACTCGAGCAGGACCTGCATGAGTGGACACAGCCGGCCAGAGTCATGCCCGAGCTAAGATTCTGAACGCCATTTGAGGAGAGAGCCCTTGATCTGGCCAGTGAGGAGCAGGATTGCACCAATGAGAAAGGCCAGGTGGGGGCAGCAGACAACATGAGAGCACTCAACACATGCAGCCATGGTACAAGCCTCACGCGAGTTAACTTTCACCTATCAGTTTGCCCCTCTGATGCAGTAATGCCATCTCGCAGGTCAATCATTCCACCAGTCCAGCCCATCCTCACACCCTCTGGAGATCACAGACCAGGGCAGCTCTGAGGGAGACATCTCGGAGACAGGCATTGAGGAGGAGTCACAGCTGTCACCAGCACCTTTCATCAGCGTAGATACTCACACCTCAGTGGGACTAGCTGGTAGATAGGCTTCTCGGTCACTCACTGGTGATCACCTCGCAGCTGAAGATCCACGGCACGCGGACGAAGGAACACCCCAGAGACCCAGCACTCGGAGGGATGCCGGAGCTCAGGACACTTCTGGGCCCCTGGCCAGTGGTGTGCCCCCTGGGTCTAATTGCCCCAGAGCTACTGGAACTGCAAAGGCAGAGTCGCAAGCATCAGGAAGGGGTGGCAGCCTCCTTCCTCGGCCTGCAAGACTGACTGGAGGAGTCCTATTGCCTTCTGCCTGAGGAGATGATGCCGTCACTCCTACGCAATGAGGCCAGCACTGCGAGGGTGGCAACCGCATTGGGGACCATATCACAGGATGTACACTCCATGGCAGGGGGGGGGGGGTCCGCTCCAGGATTCAGCTCATGATGTCCATGATACAGGGCTTCAACTGCATGGTGCAGGCACTAGAAGACGGTAGGGCTTTTGGATCTCACTCCAGCATTTAGAACACTGGTTTAGCTGGTTAACTGGGCTAAATCGCTGGCTTTGAAAGCAGACCAAGGCAAGCCAGCAGCATGGTTTGATTCCCGTACCAGCCGCGCCGGAATGTGGCGACTACGGGCTTTTCACAGTAACTTCATTTGAAGCCTACTCGTGACAATAAGCCATTTTCATTTCATTTCATTTCTAAGTGGTATGGGAAGAGGTCAGGAATGGTGAGAGAGGGCCAGCCATGATCGTATGGAATGGCGGAGCAGGTTGGAAGGGCCGAATGGCCTCCTCCTGCTCCCCGTTTCTATGTTTCTATTATGGAGCTAGGTTCAATCCAAGTTACTTGTACACCTTTTTCATTTAGTACACTGTACTCGCTGCTGATCGTGCACTTCCCTCGACATTGGGACCAAACAGATTGGGCAAATGCTTTGCTCAGCACCTCAGTTCAGACCAGAAGCATGACCCTGAGCTTCTGGTTGCCTGCGGTTTAAATCCTCTGGCCCACTCCCAGTCTGGATTCGCAGCCCTCAGCCGCCTGCAGTTTCAATGAAGTTCCAGGGGAAGCTCGACGGGCAGCATCCCGTCTTTTGTTTGGGCACTTTACCACCTTCCAGACTCAAGATGCTGATCGGCACGGCTGGCACAATGGTTGGCACTGCTGCCTCACAGCGCCTGGGACCCGGGTTCAAATCCGACCTCGAGTGGCGAATGCCAGTGTGGAGATAGGTTCTCCCCGTGCCTGCGTGGGTTTCCTCCGGGTGCTCCAGTTTCCTCCCACGGTCCAAAGATGTGCAGGTTAGGTGGATTGGCCGCGCAGAAATGCCCCTTAGTGTTCAAGGAAATGTAGGTTGGGTGGGTTACGGGGATGGGGCGAGGGAGCGGGCCTCGGTAGGGTGCTCTTTCAGAGGCTCGTTGCAGACTCGATGGGCCGAATGGCCTCCTTTTGCGCAATAGGGATTCCATGGATTCTATGGAATTATTTCAGATCTTAACCCTATTTTTCAGCCAGGGACTGCTGGTACTGAATTTGCTGTTACCATTTACAGTTTCTAGATGAAACCTTGTTGTCGCTATCTGGCTCTTTAGTCTCCCCTTTCATCAGTTGTGATTTTCACCCTATCAGGGGCCTTGCCTTCCCTTTTGTTTTCCCCTCGGTCCGCCTTTCCCTGTTTCTGCATTGATTTAAAGCTGGAACATTGTTAACTTATTTCAGCTGTAACGCGAGGTCATCGACCTGTAACGTTAACTCTCTCCCATGGACGCTGCAGGGCCTGCTGGGCATTCCCAGTAATTTCTGTTTTTATGCTTGAGCTTTGATCTGCTTCCTCCAGGTCTGACAATGGATGGCAAACCCTGCTCTGCGCCAGTTCCCCTAAAACCTTAGGTAACATGGGAAAGATGTCATTTGAAACATGAAGGTCTGACAAAACCCGAAGGAAATCCCACAAAGGGTTAACAGCATTCCCAAAAGAGGGTTTGAAATGCAGACAGCCGTTATCACACAGGCGTTAAGAGAACAGCTCTAAAACAGCTTCTGATGTAATCTGATACCTTTCTTTCAAGTTCGAGAAATTCTAGCAAATTAAGTTTTTTAGTTACATAAAGTATCATAGAAGTTAATTAGTTTAGCAAACAATTGATTAGAATTGCCAGAATCTTAAGTGAATTACCTGAAATAATGTGCATTTGTGAATAATAGAAACTTCATGTCATCAGTTAAAAGTGGAAGTCTGGAGATAACGGTTGAAAATGAAACAAAATGAAAATCGCTTATTGTCACAAGTAGGCTTCAATGAAGTTACTGTGAAAAGCCCCTAGTCGCCACATTCCGGTGCCTGTTCGGGGAGGCTGGTACGGGAAGTCTACTAAAGCATAAATTAACACCAAGCAGGAATCAGTTGAAACATGACGAGAACGAATTGGGCAGCACAGTAGCATTGTGGATAGCACAATTGCTTCACAGCTCCAGGGTCCCAGGTTCGATTCCGGCTTGGGTCACTATCTGCGGAGTCTGCACATCCTCCCCCTGTGTGCGTGGGTTTCCTCCGGGTGCTCCGGTTTCCTCCCACAGTCCAAAGATGTGCAGGTTAGGTGGATTGACCATGATAAATTGCCCTTAGTGTCCAAAATTGCCCTTAGGGTTGGGTGGGGTTACTGGGTTATGGGGATAGGGTGGAGGTGTTGACCTTGGGTAGGGTGCTCTTTCCAAGAGCCGGTGCAGGCTCGATGGGCCGAATGGCCTCCTTCTGCACTGTAAATTCTATGAACCGAACGTATCACTCCTCTAAGATTTGACAAGCATCAAAGCATTTTTTACAATGCTTACCATTGAAACATCCTCTTATTAGACATGATGGAAACTAGATGAATACAATGGACAAACAAAATTACATAATCGAGCAGAAGATATTACTTGAAGATAATAAAATATAAACACAACGGCTGTGAGAAGGGTAATCAGTATCCTGAATCGCTAACAGCCGTTATCACTTCCAGCTCTCAGAGCTGCTTCGGTAGATGGGAATGACTGAATGCAGGAGCCGAACGGGGGATCGAAGTTACTGAGAACACCCACAGATAAGAAAAGAGATTGTCAAGGGGGCCACGAAACTCCGAACAACCGGAACGGAAAATCCAGAAGCAAGATTTTTTTAACTTGTTGTAAAGACATTGATGTTATCTTTTGAAGTAAAATAAAGATGAACATTTATTTTAACCTGAAATAGTGGTTATTGCAAAATTGTCAAAGTCTACTTTACTATACCTCAGCAAGGCGGAACCCAGGATCGAAGCTACTGAGTGGTAAGTCGATAAAACCTTCTTTGCAGATATAGGTTATACCGGGAATAACTTGAAATATTGACCTGAATAGCTGCTACTTAAGTCTGCAAAAGAGTCAAGGAGTGAAAATCCTTGTACACCATTTAGAAAATCTTTTTGACCCTTTTTTGGTTCAGGGGGAGATTTCTAATAAAAGTGGTGATTTAAATTCACTCTTAAACCTAAGGGCATGAGACCTATTCTCGGGACTTGAAAGGCAGAGAGCAAAGGTTTAGCTGGGGAAAGGAATGTTGTATATTTTATTTGCGTGATTTGCCTCACAGAAATGCAAAGATGACGCTAGTATCTAAGTGGGAACCAGGGGCAGAATTCTCTGATCCTGAGGCTAAGTGTTGACGCCGTTGCATTTTACGATGGCATCCCCAGGAGCAGCGATCCTGAGCCCTACAGGGGGCCAGCACGGCAGTGGAGCGACTCCAGCTGCCGATGCCGGCGTCAAACGGGCGCCATGGGTCTGTGCATGCGTGCTGCGGCCGGCGAATTAGCCTAACCTCGGTTGTTGGCAAGATTCTACAATCCATCGTTAAGGATGAGATTTCTAAATTCTTGGAAGTGCAGGGTCGGATTAGGACAAGTCAGCATGGATTTAGTAAGGGGAGGTCGTGCCTGACAAACCTGTTAGAGATCTTTGAAGAGATAACAAATAGGTTAGACCAAGGAGAGCCAATGGATGTTATCTATCTTGACTTCCAAAAGGCCTTTGATAAGGTACCTCACGGGAGACTAGCGTGAACTCGCGCATGCACGCTAGCTCCCTTCTCCGCGCTGGCCGCGACGCAACATGGCGGAGAGCTACATGGGTCCGGTGCAGAGGAAAAGAGGCCCCCACCAGGAGAAGCCGGCCCGCCGATCAGTAGGCCCCGATCGCGGGACAGGCCACGGCGGAGCCCCACCCGGGGGTCGGATCCCCCCTTCCCCCCCCCACCAGGCCGCCCCCGCAGGATGGATGCCAAGGTCCCGCCGGGTAAGACCACATGTGAACGGCTCCGGCGGGACTCGGCCTATCTCGGCGGCCACTCGGCCCATCCCGCGCGGAGAATCGCCGGGGGGCCGCTCCGACTGGCGCCACGCCGACTGCGCCAGCGCCAATGGCGCCAATTCTCCGGTCACCAGAGAATCGGCGGGCCGGCGTCGGGGCTTCGTTGAATGAATCGCACCCTGCCCGGCAGTTCTCCGACCCGGCCTCGGGGTCAGAGAATCCCACCCCAGGTTTATTTACAAGACTTTTAAAGTATTTTTGCAATCATGAAAGACCTGCACTCATAGCTTACAGCTCAGCTTGTAACGGCTTCTGGGGTGTCTGTTTTCTTAGCTCTGAGTCAACACCCAGGTTCAACCAATCAAACACAGTAAGCATAGATTGGTTACCAGATTCACATAACCAAGCAGAAAAATTGAACACTACAGGAGTGTCGGAAACTGATGTCAGGGAATGGGTGAGATGGTCACTGGCTGTAGAAATATTGTGACAAACAAGGGGGGTGGTATGAAAAGGCAATGAAACTAGGAGATTGAACGTGCGGAAAGTGACTTGGGGTAGAGGGATTTCTGAAATGCAGAACAAGCAAGTGTGGAAGGTGGCAGAGAAAAACCGAACACTCTCCCTGTAATTTCAGTGGAACACTCTGTCTCCCAAATAACATTATAAAGAAGGTCATTGAAATGCAGCAGATGTCAGAAATCATGTTATACATCATGTACTATCACAGACTAATATATATGGCATCACACACACTCAGTGTAGCTGTAAGGTTGCAGATTTATTGCCGGTCGATTAGTGAACTATGTTCTGGCAGAGTAAACGTAGCTCCTAGTGGACTCACACACACACAACGTAATATTAATTGAAACCAGCTCTGCAATCATAGCTCAGACCAGCGAAAAACGACCGAAGGTGTGGGGAATGAAAGGGTCCCGTTGTCACCACAAACACTTACCTCTTTCAGTTTCTCTCCGACATTACAACAGTGACTGCAGGCGGGATTTTACAGCCCTGACAATGGCGCAGATGGGACAGGGAAGCTTGGAGAGCCGAAAGCACTGGCAACAGCGCTGCTCCCGATAGCTCCGGGGAAATATTCAGGGAATCCGGTAGTAATAGCTTCATTGAAAATTTGGAGGCAGTTTCGCCAACATTTCGGGTTGGGGGTAGGGTCAAGGGAAATGCCGATTCGGGGGAACCACAGATTTGATCCAGGGAGGTGGGATGGAAATTTTCGGAAATGGGAAGAGAAGGGGATTAAGACGCTAAAAGATTTGTTTCTTAGGGGTCAGTTTGCAGGATTGAAGGAGCTGGAAGCGAAGTATGGGCTGGAGCAGGGAGAAGTGTTTAGGTACATGCAGGTTCGAGTTTTTGCCAGAAAGGAGATATAGAGCTTCCCAGAGGAACCGGCCTCCACATTGCTGGAGGAGGTGCTGACGACAAGGGGACTGGAGAAGGGGGTAGTGTCAGCGGTGTACGGAGCTATTCTGGAAGAGGATAAGGTACCACTGGACGGGATCAAAGCAAAGTGGGAGGAAGAGCTGGGAGAGGTTATAGAGGAGGGGGTCTGGTGTGAGGTTCTCCGGAGAGTAAATGCCTCCACCTCATGTGCGAGGTTGGGGCTGATACAGCTGAAGGTGGTATACAGAGCACACCTCGCGAGGATGAGCCGATTCTTTGAAGGAATAGAAGATGTGTGTGAGCGTTGTGGGGGGGGGGGGGGGCATCTGCCAGGGCTGGGGGAAATAGTGGGGGGTGACTAGGGAAATGGGATGTGGCGTGGGGGTGACGCCCGGGACTGGGGATATTCAGGTACAGACTGCCATTGCTGCAGCCTGCAATGTAGCCTCCATGCTGCGCAGCCCACTGACCGCCCACTGTAGCCCATGGTTGCGTAGGGAGACACCAGACTTATGCGTGCACCCACCCAACCCCCCCCCCATACAGACTATTTTTAGGGCACATTTTTCCCACCCTTTCCCCATGAAGTGTGAGCAGAGTGGATCCTGAAGAGTGCTGCTCAGTTGTGAAGAAAGCTGTCGAAACGCATTCCTTTGTGTGGAAGATCGATGTCACCCGTTCCTTGAAGCAAGCTCAGCCTTATTTATATAGGTACTTGGAAATCTGTCAAAGAAGGTGTTTTGTCGGGAGAGTGTTGTTTCTTCTCAGCCCATCTCCCTTCCGATCTCCCTCTCTGTCTCCTTAATGAACTGCCGCTATCAGATCTGTCTGAACCGATCTGAGGAAGCCAGGAATTAGCTCAATGAACCACGGGATGCGTTTATCAAGATTTCAGAATGGACAGGGTCAAATTCAGCCAACACATGCCTATTGTATCATCCTGTAGGCTGATTGCTGTGTGCAAGATGTGATTGGATAGAACATTTCAATTTCAATGCTGTTACACTAAACTGATTTGTAACAAATTCTTCAAGCACATTTACTGGCAGTTAGTTACCTGACATGTGTTTGTCATTTAGATCTGTCAGGAGTAGACTCTCTTTTGGCTGAGAGATATCTATTGTTCAATATCTGGTCAACAATCGATCGCATTGCAACTGAGGGTGGCGGCTCCATATTTCGCTCTTTCCCCACGTTCCCAACTCCTGTTGTCACAAAGATGAACTTGAAAGGAAGAAGGTAAACTACATTTCTACAGCACCCGTCATGATTTTGAGATCTCTTGAACACTGTACAGTGGATTGAGTACTTTAAAAAAATGTTGTAATTCTTGAAGCGTGGCGGAAAATGTGCATAGCAAAACCCCACAAACGGAATGTGATAATGCCCAGTTGCCCTGTTTCTCTTTTAACAGTATTGTATGAGGGGTAAACATTTGCCGAGCCATTGGAGCGATGGTGGCATTGTGGTACTTAGATACATAGAAGATAGGAGCAGGAGGAGGCCTTTTGGCCCTTCGAGCCTGCTCCGCCATTCATCATGATCATGGCTGATCATCCAACTCAATAGACTGCTTTCTACCCAGAGCCTTTGATCCTATTCGCCCCAAGTGCTATATCCAGCCGCCTCTTGAATATATTCAATGTTTTAGCATCAACTACTTCCTGTGGTAATGAATTCCACAGGCTCACCACTCTTTGGGTGGAGAAATATCTCCTCATCTCTTTCCGAAATGGTTTACCCTGAATCCTCAGACTGTGACCCCTGGTTCTGGACACACCCACCATTGGGAACACCTTCCTTGCATCTACCCTGTCTAGTCCTGTTAGAATTTCATACGTCTCTGAGATCCCCCCTCATCTCCTGAAGTCCAATGAGAACAATCCTAACCTAGTCAACCTCTCCTCATATGACAGTCCCGCCATCCCTGGAATCAGTCTGGTAAACCTTCGCTGCACTCCCTCGGGAGCAAGAACATCCTTCCTCAGAAAAGGAGACCAAAACTGCACACAATACTCCAGGTGTGGCCTCACCAAGGCCCTGTACAATGTAGCAACACATCCCTGCTTCTGTGCTCGAAACCTCTCGCAATGAAGGCCAACATACCATTAGCCTCACAGGGCTAATAATCTGGGGCAGCAAGTCTGATACTTTGGGGACATGGGTTCAAATCCCACCATGGCAACTAATGGAATTTGAATTCAAAATCTGGAATATAAAGCTAGTCTCAGTAATAGTGACTATAAAACTATCATCGATTTTTGTAAAAACCCATCTGGATCACTAATGTCGTTTGGGGAGAGAAATCTGCCATCCTTACCTGGTCTGGCCTATGTGCCACTAATATGGTTGACTCTTAGCTGCCCTCAGTTAAAGGACAATCACGGATGTGCAACAAAGGCTGGCCTTGCCATAGACACCCACCGCCCATGAGAGAATAAATGTGTTTCTTTGAATACTGTTGTTGGATCTTTAATGTTCTCCTGTGAGGGCAGATGGAGCCTCACCTGAAATGCAGAAATCCGTTGCTCCATGGCTATTTCCACTCCACTGAATGGTCCACCTGTCGTGTCTCTTGTTGAAAGACAACACCTTCAGCAGTACTATGCTGAGGAGGGGTGGTGTCAGCCTGCATTTTATACTGTTATGGGCCAGGGTTTAGAGAACCCCAAAGTGTATCATGGAGTTCACCTGGCCCACAACTTTTAATAGATTGTGGTATGGGGAGCACACGGCCCACTCTCCAGGTGTGATACAGCAGAAATGGAAAAGTATTTTTTAAAAGCAAAACAACGTTTATTCTATGAACTCAAGTTAACCTTTTTAAAACATACAGTGAACATCTTAGCAACCATCAATTCAAATACAACCCCCAAAGAATACAACACTAAGTAATCCTTAATAACTTCCCAAACAACATCCAGAAGACAAAAGAAACACCTTTTAACAGAAGCACATTAGGTTTACATTCCCTACTGAGAACATTTATAATTCTGAATTCACCAAATGATCAAGAGATGGCCTTTTCATGGCAGAGAGATCAACAGTACATCTGCTCCGTCTGGCTTCAGCTCCAACACTGAAAACGAACCTAAAACACACCCTGCAGCAAGCAGCCTAAAACAAAAGTAAAAAGCTGACAGACAGCCCAGCTCCACCCACTCTCTGACATCACTGCAGTAATATGAGCAGCCAAACATTTCTTAAAGCGACATTCTCATGACAATACTGAGGTCCCCAAATGTTCTGACTCAGAGTCGAGAACCACAGTTAGTACCGTAAGAAGCAACTTATTTTGAAGACACTGAATAAACATGTAGATCCATTGGAACCTCATAACTTGGTGCCTCATGCAATGGGAGAACTCTTCATGAGTGGGTCTGCTTACACAGCATCCTGACTTAAGTACTGAACACAGTTCATTATTCCTGGTTTACAATACTGGGGCCGGTTTAGCTCAGTTGGCTGGACAGCTGGTTCATGATGCAGTGGGATCGGCAGCACAGGTTCAATTCCTGCACCAGCTGAGGCTATTCATGAAGGCCCCAGATTCTCAACCTTGCCCCTCATCTGAGGTGTGGTGACCCTCAGGTTAAATCAATACAGGTCAGCTCTCCCTCTCATAGGTGTAAAGCAGCCTATGGCCATGTGGGACTATGACTGTCGTGTTAGGTACACTGGTATAACAGTGGCTGCAACTGGATGCAGCTTAGATCAAAAAGATACTCCAGACCTTGAAGTTAGTTCAATCAGGTTTATTGAACTAATAGCACAGTTCTCTGTCAGTTTGACTCTCTGCTAACTTAAGTGTGGTTACTCTGTCTGACTGAACCAGACTAGCTCTTAGCCACATGGGGAGATGAGATTGTAACAACACCCTTGACTGACTCTTTAGATGTGCATCAGTGGAAAGAGGCGGAGTGTGAGTGCCTCGTGTCTTTTATAGTCAGATCCCACCCCTGAGTGTCCTGCCTGCTTATTGGTCATGTCCTGTTCTCTGTGTCCATTAGCTACTTGTCTGTGCCTGTCTGTATATCATTATGTTTGTGTCGGCAGATCATGACAATGACCACTTTACTACACTGGAGGTCTCTACAGAACAGCACTATAGGGGGATTCTCTTCACTACACTGGCTGCATCAGCTGCCTCACTGCCACCTTTTCAAGGCCAACTGGGATGGACAATCGATGCCATCCATGCCAGTAATGCCTATATCTTAAGAATGAATATCAATGGCGTTGATGGACTTTTTAACCTGTGGAGAGTGAAGCCCAATCACTTCCTCACTCAAAGTTCTCATACATGTGCCGTGCAGTCGGAGTTGTAGGCGATCGATGAGGCGCTAACTGAGATGAAATGTAGCATCCCAAACCACCAAGTTGACTCATTGACTCAGATCAGCTAACCTGGCACATGCTGGAGGTCGAGGCTGACGCCTTTGTACAGTTCAGTTCTTCAATGGACCATCAGGGGAGAGAGTTCTTTCAAACGACTGATGCTTTCTCAGCAATCACAGTCGCAATTGCTGCTTTCAATGTGAATCAGATTAGCCCTGATCAGCTCTGAGCCTCTGGGGTGGCGCGCACACTCTCACAAAACTGCGAGCTTTGCTTGTTTTTATTCCCAACGTGGGGCAATTGGCAGTTAAATTAAAGACTGAAAGCCCTATAGTAAATAAATAAAGAGAAAATGAGCTGCGATCACAGTGACATTGGGTATAATTAGTATTTCATCAGGAGATCTTTGAATCTGTGTATCTTCATATATTAATCACAATGTTTGGAGCGAGTGGCAGTGTTAGAGTTTGCTGCCGATTGATTTACGCCCTAAGCATATTTTATTGGCTCAGGTTCAGTGCTAATTCATATCATTTTTGCAATGGTACTTTGGAGAGACTGCAGTGAGTGAGAAATTAATAAGGGTGTTATTGCAGCGCAGTTTTCAAGTGATTCACTGGGACATCCAAGAGGGAGTTTGAACTGTAGCTGACCTGAGCTGTAGATGGTCTGAGTGTGTGGGGTTGAGCATCAAACACAGAGTGCACATGCCAAATGCTGCAACATGTTGGGTAAAAGTCAATCAGCCCTGATTCAATCCAGTTCTAACTCCATTGTGCCAGTCCCTTTAAAACAATATTGGGTTGTCCACGTCTGCCCCGACATAACGAGCCAGATTCTGCAGTGGGAATATCAGTGAGGCCACTATCGTTGCCTATATGGGTGGCGTGGTAGCACAGTGGTTAGCACTGTTGTTTCACAGCGCCAGGGTCCCAGGTTCGATTCCCGGCTTGGGTCACTGTCTGTGCGGAGTCTGCACGTTCTCCCCGTGTCTGCGTGGGTTTCCTCCGGGCGCTCCGGTTTCCTCCCACAAGTCCCGAAAGATGTGCTGGTGAATTGGGCATTCTGACTTCTCCCTCTGCGTACACGAACAGGCGCTGGAGTCTGGCGACGAGGGGATTTTCACAGTAACTTCATTGCAGTATTAATGTAAGTCTACTGGTGACAATAAAGATTATTATTATTATCGTCGATCACGGCTGGCTACATGGAAATGAAACAGCACCTTCCAGTGCATGCTCACTGCAGTTAAACCCAAACATTGCCGAGGTCCTCAGCTCCTCCAACAGCTGCACTGATACCCATATCCCACCATCTAACCACCACTCAAACACACGTAGAGTGGCGATGTTGCTGCACATATCTCCAAGATAGGCACTAAACCCATCAGAAAAGGTTAGGTTTGGTCCATTCGGGGACAAGTCATGTTTGACTTGAAAGGTTAACTCTGTTTCTTTCTCCACAGGCATTACCAGACCTGCAGGGGGTTTTCAAGCACTTTCAGCTTTTAATTTCTGCTTTCCAGCAGCTGCAGTATTTTGCTTTTATTTGAGTGTCTTGATGGGATGTGAAGCGCAGGACTGAGACTGCATGGAAGAATCCTGTGCTGTGACCGACCTTGCAAAGTGCAACATTGACTGTGGGTGGCGAACATATCACATTGTCGAAGCCCTTGGAGTAGCAATTCACATTTTTACTGACTCAATTGTTTATAGAGGTCAAGATGAGATGCAATAATAAACAAGCGTCTGAACTGTGCTTTTTGTATAATTTATCACTCCACGTTAGCTTCAAGCCAAGTTGCTTTGTTTTTATCTCATTCCTCTCCATTACCCAGGGCGTTTGCTCTAATTGTCACTCCTTCCACCTCATTCAAAGTGGGGAAGAAACAAAAATATTAAAGAACAAATCTGCAATGATATGAGGTCCCTACATCCCCCACCACCTCGAAGGCCAAAGGGTAGCAAGCGCCTGGGAACACCATTGCCTCCAAGATCCCCTTCAAATCGCAGGTCAAACTGACATAAACATATATGGCCGCACCTGCATTGTCGCTGGGTCAAACACTTGACCATTGATTCCTAAATGCATTAAGGAATGCCACGGTAGCCGAGGATCAGTGATCAATGCTGGCCTCACCCTCGCCCCCGCCAGAAAACAATTTCTCAAAAAAGGCGAACGCAATATGTTCGAACCTTGGCCTCCTGCCAGCCCATATTGCGGCCTGTTCCGACAGGTCCCATTCTCTCACACCCTCTTCCCAACATGTCCCGAATTTTGTTTCCGCTTGCTGGCCTTTGCCCCTGAGGTACGGTTCGCAATCTCCACACACCACAAATGGAAACATGTCCGCTGCCAATGTGCTGATCCTACCATTACTACCGTCTGTCACAGGCGAGAAACTTTATCCTTTGTTTTATCTGGATTGGAAATGTCTGAAAGTTGGCCAAATCACTGCCAGAACCTCACCTGCACGGAGAGTAATTTTTATCCTGTGCTGACATGGAAACTTATTAAAGATTCAATGAGCGACAGAAGTTTGGCTCAGTGGAATCTGTGCCTCAAACGGTTTTACCTCGCTACCACAATTGATGGATTAAGCAAATAATATTTCCAAGAGTTCCATGCTTGTTCAAGACCACCCCCACCCCCTCCTCAACTGAGGTCACGAACAGCAACTTGTTTAATATTTTCTTTACATCTGTTACGATGGTATTCCAGTTTCTTAATGGAATCCAACTTCAGGTATGTGCAGCTACTGTGCTAATGCCTACGACCTCTGCTCCTTAGCGTCCCCCCCCCCACCCCCTGGGTTCCCATTTCAGTCAATGGCAGGAGATCAGGGTCACGGAACAAAAGCTGAATGGCAGGTGCACGAGCTATGCAGTTCTGGGAGGTCGTCCGTCAAAAGCAAACGGGCTATTTCAAAATGTCGCCTTAATTTTCAAACTTAACGACGGGCTTTTGCCTTGCTTTTGAAGTTTGCAAAAAAGTAGAAAACAAAAGAGGAAACATTGGAAGCCTAAGAGCTGCAGCTGGAAAAAGGCGGGATAATATATTGGATTGCGTCGCTCACGGGAAACGTCAGAGATGATTTTTTTCAGTCATATTAATGTTTGAATGCTGCAAATGCCGGTGGACTCAGGTTAGGTCAGGTGTATACCGAATGACCTCTGACCGTTAACCATACAGGGTAGAGTCAAATATCACTGTGGTTGTGCACAGGTCGGTCACTTACAACATGTATGTAAATAAACACAAACAGAAAATACTGGGCCAGCTCAGCAGGCCTGACAGCATCTGTGGAGAGAGATGGGGGCTAACGTTATCTTAACAGCTTTCTGCCTTGAGGCAATGCAATGGGGCATTTTAAGGTGACAAAAATGCTACTTCACATATCAAGGAGCTGTTAATTCCTTTCAAACGCTTCCCTTTGAGTCAGGAGGTTGTGGGGGTCAGGCTCATAGACTATAGGCTGGCACTCTGGATGTCGTGCTGAGGGGGTGCTGTCTGTGTTTTGAATGAGATGTTAAACGGGGGCCCATCTGTCCTCTCAGGTGGGTGTAATAGGTCTCAGATCACTGCTTTGAAGACGAGCAGGGGTGTTCTCTCTGGTATCCTGATCAATACGTACCCCTCAACCAGCATTAGGGGAGATGGTGGCGTAGCGGTAACATCGCTGGACTGGTGAGCCAGAATGGTTTTCCTTAGAACGCACAAACTGGAGAAGAAGCACCCACGAAGGTGCCAATCACTGCGAGCGTGACAGGGGGGAGCACGCGGAGGCCAAGCAACGGAAAGAGAGCACCCCATCCACGCACCTCATCAAACACCACTTGCCAAACCCAACCTGCCTTAGGAAGCCCCTGCCCACGGCCCAGGACCCCCGAAATGGCAAACCCAAACGCGCTGCAAGGTATTCACGTGCCCGCAGAACGCCAGGACCCATCCGGATCGCAAGCATGCCCCCCCTAGCAACCCCTCTACCTCAACCAGCGCCCGATACCCTGCCAGACACGACCCTGGAAATGTAACCAGCGCCCGGGTCCCCGCCAGCGCCCTGGACCCCGCCAGACGCAACCACCGACCTTCCACAAGGTCAGACTTCTCCCATCGGATCCCAGGATCATCCAGCCGCAGCCGTCGACTGAGGAAGCGAGGGAAACGCGACGGTCTGCAGGTTAGACTGAAGCAACGCGGTTTCAAAACCCCTCTCCCCAGAATATCCTGGCAAACGTCCAAGCGATCGAAAACAAGCTGGATGAACTTAACGCCAGACTTACCTCTCAGAGTGAAGTAAGAGACTGCTGTGTGCTCTGTTTCACAGAGACATGGCTCACCCCTGCCTCACTGGACTGTGCCATACAACCTGAAGGCTTCTCAATTCACTGGGTGGACCGCACCGAGTCATCAGGCAAAGCGAAGGGGGGAGGGGTTTGCCTCCTCATCAACTCCTCCTGGTGCTTGGATGTGGCGACACTGGCGACCTACTGCTCCCAGACCTGGAATACCTGACCGTGAAGTGCCGCCCATACTATCTTCCACGCGAGTTCCCGTCAGCCATTATCACAGCGGTCTACATCCCACCCCAGGCAGAAGTGAGGAAAGCCCTGGACGAACTGTGCACAGTTATAAACAACTATGAAACAGAGCACCCGGAGGCCTTGTTCATCGTGGCCGGAGACTTCAACAAGGCCAACTTCAAGAGTGTACTGCCAAAATTCCACCAGCACATCTCCTGTCCCACCAGGGGAGATAACACTCTTGACCACTGCTACTCAAAAATCAAGAGCGCCTACCTTTCCATCCCCCGACCGCACTTTGGGACATCAGACCATAAGACGGTGCTCCTCCTCCCGGCATACAAGCAGAAACTCAAGCGGGAGAATCCAGCTAAGAAGATTGTGCAGTGCTGGTCCGAGGAGACAGAAGAGCTCTTATGTGACTGCTTAGAGACAGTGGACTGGTCCATATTTAAGAACTCAGCGACCAACTTAAATGAGTATGCCACCACCTTCACAGACTTCATCAGCAAATGTGTGGACAACTGCGTGCCAAAGAAAGCAGTACGTACGTTCCCCAACCGGAAACCATGGCTCAATCGCGAGGTTGACTCCCTACTGAAGGACAGATCTGAGGCGTTCAAGTCAGACGACTCTGACCTATACAAGAAATCCAGGTACGACCTCCGCAAAGCCATCCGAGATGCCAAGAGAGAATAACAAACCAAGCTGGAGTCACAGACAGACTCTCGGCGGTTGTGGCAAGGACTAAACAACATAACGGGCTACAAAGCGAAGCCGAGCAGTATCTCCAGCAGCAGCGCACCCCTCCCCGATTAACTCAATGCATTCTATGCTCGGTTCGAGCAGGTAACCAACAATCCGCTGTCGAGTGCCCCAGCAGCCCATAACTCACGTATACCCACCATCACAGCTTCTGAAGTCAGATCGGCCTTCCTGACAATGAACCATCGAAGGCGACAGGACCGGACGGGATCCCTGGTCGTGCACTCAGAGCCTGCGCGGACCAGCTGGCAGAGGTATTCGCGGACATCTTTAACCTGTCCCTGCTCCACTCCAAGGTCCCCACCTGCTTCAAGAAGACCACCATCATACCGGTGCCAAAGAAGAACCAGGCAACGTACCTCAATGACTACGGTCCGGTGGCCCTGACTTCAGTCATAATGAAGAGCTTCGAGAGGTTGATCATGAAGCACATCACCTCCATACTCCCAGAACACCTTGATCCACTGCAATTCGCATACCGTCGCAACCGGTCCACAGCAGACGCCATTTCCCTGGCCCTATAGTCATCCCGAGAGCATCTCGACAACAAGGACTCCTACATCAGACTCCTATTTATTGACTACAGCTCCGCCTTCAACACCATAATCCCAGCCAAGCTCATATCAAAGCTCCAAAAAGAGTTCCAACTCCATCTACAAGTTTGCTGACGATACGACCATAGTGGCCCGGATCTCAAATAACGACGAGTCAGAATACAGGCGGGAGAGAGAGAACCTAGTGGAGTGGTGCAGTGACAACAATCTATACCTCAATGACAGCAAAACTAAAGAGCTGGTCATTGACTTCAGGAAGCAAAGTACTGTACACACCCCTGTCAGCATCAACAGGGCTGAGGTGGAGATGGTTAGCAGTTTCAAATTCCTAGGGGTGCACATCTCCAAAAATCTGTCCTGGTCCACCCGTGTCGACACTACCATCAAGAAAGCACAACAGCGCCTATACTTCCTCAGGAAACTAAGGAAATTCGGCATGTCCACATTAACCCGTACCAACTTTTACAAATGCACTATAGAAAGCATCCTATCTGGCTGCATCACAGCCTGGTATGGAAACTGTTCGGCCCAGGACCGCAAGAAACTTCAGAGAGTTGTGAACACCACCCAGTCCATCACACGAACCTGCCTCCCACACATTGACTCCATCTACACCTCCCGCTGCCTTGGGAAAGCGGGAAGCATAATCAAAGACCCCTTCCACCCGGCTTACTCACTCTTCCAACTTCTTCCATTGGGCAGGAGATACAGAAGTCTGAGAACACGCATGAACAGACTCAATAACAGCTTCTCCCCGCTGTTATCTGACTCCTAAATGACCCTCTTATGGACTGACCTCATTAACACTACACCCTGTATGCTTCATCTGATGCCGGTGCTGATGTAGTTACATTGTACACCTTGTGTTGCCCTATTATGTATTTTCTTTTCTTCCCTTTTCTTCCCATGTACTTAATGATCTGTTGAGCTTTTCACTGCACCTCGGTACACAAGACAATAAACAAATCCAAGCCAATCCAACCAGTGGCAGAGTCTACGGATTCAGGGTTGGACTATTCGGCCACGGTAGAAACCACCTCCCCAGAGTGAAAGCAAGTCATCCTCGACCCTGAGGAACTCCCGAAGGAGAAGCAGAAGAAGAAGAGCGGCACAGTAACACAGTGGTTAGCACTGTTGCTTCACAGTGCCAGGGTCCCAGGTTCGATTCCCGGCTTGGGTCACTGTCTGTGCGGAGTCTGCACGTTCTCCCCGTGTTTGTGTGGGTTTCCTCCGGTTGCTCCGGTTTCTCCCACAAGTCCCGAAAGACGTGGGGCAGGATTCTCCCCTAACCGGCGTGGCGGGTGGCCCTGGCGCGGAGGAGTGGCGCGAACCACTCCGGCGTCGGATCGCCCCCAGGGTGCGGAATCCTCAGCACCTTCAGGGGCTAGGCCGGCACCGGAGTGGTTTGCGCCATGCCGGCCAGCAGGGAAGGGGCTTGGCGCCACGCCAACCGGTGCCAAAGTGCCTCCGCCAGCCGGCGCGAGTTGGCACATGCGCGGGAGCGCCAGCGTGTGCTGGCGCCATCGCAACGCATGTGCAGGGGGGATCATCTCCGCGTCGGCCATGGGGGAGGACCACACCAGCCGACGCGGAGGAATAGAGTGTCCCCCATGGCACAGGCCCGCCCGCGGATCGGTGGCCCCCGATTGCGGGCCAGGCCACCGTGGGGTCAACTCCTGGGTCCCCCGAGGACCCCGGAGGCCGCCCTCGCCGGCAGATCCTGCCGGTAAGGACCTACTCTAATTTACGCTGGCGGGATCGGCAAAATACGGGCGGCCACTCGGCCCATTGCGGGCCGGAGAATTGCCGGGGGGGGGGAGGCCGCCGAATGGCGCGGTGCGATGTCCCGCTCCTGCCAAATCTCTGGCGCCGAGAAAACACCGGCGGGGAGTCGCAGAATCCCGCCCATGCTGCTTGGTGAATTGGACATTCTGAATTCTCCCTCTGTGTACCCGGACAGGCGCCGGAATGTGGCGACCAGGGGATTTTCATAGTAACTTCATTGCAGTGTTAATGTAAGCCCACTTGTGACAATAATAAAGATTATTATTATTATCAGAAGAAGAAGAAACAAATTAATCCGGGGCCCAGGCTAATATTCCGATGACATGGGCTCAAATCCCACCAAGGCAGCTGGTGTAGTTTTAATTCAATATAAAGCTAATCCCATTCATGGTGACCATGGAACTATCATCGCTTGTCGTGAAAACCAACCCAGTACACTAATGTCCTTACCTGATCTGGTCTACACGTAACTCCTGGCCCACAGTAATGTGATTCTTCACCCTCCTCTCAAACTGCCACTCAACAAATGCTGCCCTTGCCAGCAACCCCAGTCCGCCATGAAAGGAGAAAATAAACATCACTAAAAAATAGATTAACATGTCATCGTCACATTGCTGGGTTTCCCACGTTTCTACAGCGACGCCAAAAGAAAAGTATTATAGGATCAGTAAAGTGGTTGGGACGGCCTGGGGTCGAGAAAGGCATTGTATAAATGTGTGATCTTTATTTTCTGGTACTGAAGTGGCCCATACCCAGCCACTGCGCCGGTGGGGGGGGGGGGGGGGGGATGGGATGGGTGAGGGCGTAATGGGGGAAGATCTTTAATGTACTTTTTATGGGAACTACTGCAAAAGTTGTGAGGCTGGAATAGACTGGGTGCATTTATAGGTTTTGAAAGCCACTGCAGTGGGAAATGAGCTTTTGGCACGTGTAATGAATACAGACAAGCAAAGTATAATGTACAGAGGAAGGTCGGGTGGTATCATGTTTATTTGCGAGGTTGATGAGAGATTGTTTAAATTCCCCTGCCCTGGCCAAGGCTCAGACAATGAAGTGCATGGTGTTCTGGAGACTTGCCAGATGCTCTCTGCCAATATTTTGACAGTTGCGCGCCGTGTAGTGGACCGATTATGCCTGCGACAATTTAATTTGGGACACTTGAAACCTTCGGTAGGGGAAGGAAAGCTCGAGTGAGCTGAATCCTGAGGCGAATGATGGTCGCCAAAATCAATTGTCTCAACGGCCAGTTTGAGATACCGCGCAGAAATTCCCATGTCTCCCTTTGCCTCGCTCTCACACGGACACGGCCAAGGGAGATCATTCGCTCAGCTCATGCATCCAGAACAAAATTACAGGCTCTCCGCTGCCACCTCCTATCATGTTTAAAACGATTCCAGGACTTTGCCTCCAAACTTTCCTCGGTGTTTAGACAGCTAATTACGCGCGGCAGGAAGCTTTCCAACATTAGGCTCCGAACAGACCAAAGCTGAACACAGTTCTCGCATGCATAGAATCAGCACGGTAGCATTGTGGATAGCACAATTGCTTCACAGCTCCAGGGTCCCAGGTTCGATTCCGGCTTGGGTCACTGTCTGTGCGGAGTCTGCACATCCTCCCCGTGTGTGCGTGGGTTTCCTCCGGGTGCTCCGGTTTCCTCCCACAGTCCAAAGATGTGCAGGTTAGGTGGATTGGACATGATAAATTGCCCTTAGTGTCCAAAATTGCCCTTAGTGTTGGGTGGGGTTACTGGGTTATGGGGATAGGGTGGAGGTGGTGACCTTGAGTAGGGTGCTCTTTCCAAGAGCCGGTGCAGACTCGATGGGCCGAATGGCCTCCTTCTGCACTAAATTCTATGATAATCTATAAACAGTACAAAAGGAGGCCATTCAGCCCATCATGCAGATGTCAGCTCTCAGAATGAGCAAATCAGTTAAACTTCTCCGCACTCCCCCCACAGCTCGGTTTATATTATTTTTAGATTTAGAGTACCCAATTATTATTTTTTTTACAATTAAGAGGCAATTTAGTGTGCCCAATCCACCTACCCTGCACATCTTTGGGTTGTGGGGGTGAGACCCACGCAAACACGGGGAGAATGTGCAAACTCCACACAGCCAGTGATCCAGAGCCGGGATCGAACCCGGGTCCTCGGCGGGGCGAGGCAGCAGTGCTAACCACTGTGCCACCGTTCCGCTCCCTACTCGGCTTATTTTTATTCACAGTATTGACCCGATACCCTTTCGGAAGTTACAGCTGAACCTGTTTCCATTCGTTAAAAAAAAATACTTCACCCCCACCCCCTCTGACCCCCGTTTCTTTGCCAATTATCTTAAATATAGGGGCTGGTTTAGCACAGGGCTAAATTGCTGGCTTTTAAAGCAAGCCAAGACAGGCCAGCAGCACGGTTCAATTCCCGTACCAGCCTCCCCGAACAGGCGCCGGAATGTGGCGACTAGGGGCTTTTCACAGTCACTTCATTTGAAGCCTACTTGTGACAATTAGCCATTTCATTTCATTCCATTTCATTCATTTCATAAATCCGTCTCCACTGGTGACGGACAATCCTGCCACTGGAAACATTTTCCCCCCTTCAGTCGTCACAGAGGAGTCTGGGAAGGAGTGTTAAAATGAACGTTTTATTGCCAAAGTGAAGTATGTACACATAACGGTCCCAGTCCCAGCCGGGATTACGCTGAAGCTCGGCTCCCCACCCTGGGCTGGCTTTTAATGTCCAGAGCTCACTTTCCCGCCGATGGGCACCTGACTCTCAGCGGGGGAGTCCGCAATCCACAAGGCTCGCAGGGATCTCAATCGAGTCGCCCCGTGGGTCTCGTGGGGGTTATAACATCACCCGATCCCCCCCCCCCCCCCCCCCACACCCCCCGTCTACGCCACCAAAACACAGCATCGTTTTTAAGTCCTCTAACCAGTCTCTCCACACTCTGCTCTGCTGGAAGGGGATCCCAGCATCTCGAGTCTTCCCACATAACTGACCGTGGCTTGGTAAAATTTCAGCCAGCCACCCTTGAACTTGGCGACGCCCTGGAATCATTTTCTTGCTCTGCTCAGGACAAAAAGTCTGACACCTGATTGAAAAGCCTCTGACACACAAGGCAGGAAAGGATTCAATCAGCTTCAGTCCAACGCATTGAATTTCCTTGCTCATTTGCGCGGGATTTTTTTTTGGGGGGGGGGGGGGAAAGCTTGGAATTTGGCACGAATCAGCAGTCGACGATGTTGCGTTTAAATTCAGATCTAACAGGTTTAACTTGTATCAGGCAATGAGGAAACAAAAAGTTACAGTAGTTGAAATAAGCCAGATTTGCAACACAGAAGATATCCACCTGGAGAAAGTTCACTCGGGAATCCTGGATATTTATACTAACAGTCATCAGTACCAGATCCAGCTCAAATAAGCCTGCCTATCAGTTTACATCTGTTTTAACAACCCTTTGGAAGTACCAGTGTTGAGTTGCTTAAATACATATTATCCACTCACTTGGGACAGGTTTTTCGGGCGCAATCAGAGGTGGGAATGAAACATTACTGGAGCCAGCCAACGTGCAGGTTTCCTGACCCCACCACCAGCTGTTTGTACTGTGGTGGGTTCAGAGCCGGCAGGTCTTCATGCCCCAATGAACTTAAGAACATAAGAACTAGGAGCAGGAGTCGGCCATCTGGCCCCCCCGAGCCTGCTCCGCCATTCAATAAGACCATGGCTGATCTTTTTGTGGACTCAGTTCCACTTACCCACCCACTCACCAAAACTATGAATTCCTTTACTGTTCAAAAATCTATCTGTCTTTGCCTTCAAAACATTTAATGAGGGACCCTCAACTGCGTCACTGGGCAGGGAATTCCACGGATTCACGACTCTTTTGGTGAGGTTTTTCCTCAACGCAGTCCTAAATTTGCTCCCCCTTATTTTGAGGCTTAGTTTCACCCGCCAGTGGAAACAACCCCCCTGCTTCTATCTTATCTATTCCCTTCATAATTTTACATGTTTCTGTAAGATCCCCCCTCATTCTTCTAAATTCCAATGAGCATAGTCCCAGTTTACTCAACACCTCCTCTTAAGCCAATCCTCTCAACTCCGGAATCAACCCAGTGAATCTCCTCTGCACCCCCTCCTGAGGCAGATAGTCAAGTAGACTCATCAATAGTCTCATTAACAGTTATTAAAATAGACCAACTCAAGGGCAGCACGGTGGCGCAGTGGGTTAGCATTGCTGCCTCACGGTGCCGAGGTCCCATGTTCGATCCCGGCCCTGGGTCACTGTCCCTGTGGAGTTTGCACATTCTCCCCGTGTCTGCGTGGGTTTCGCCCCCACAACCCAAAAGATGTGCAGGGTAGGTGGATTGGCCACGCTAAATTGCCCCTTAATTGGAAAAAAAAAAATTGGCCATTCTAAATTTATTTTTAAAAAGAGGAAAAAAAAATAGACCAACTAGAATTTCCTATTAGCCAACATGTGGCAGCTGAACGAGCTGGAGGAGGGCTTCCAATGCCAAGCTGTTGGGGAGTGGGGTGGGGGTTGGAGCAGTGCTCCAGGAAGGCCCGAAGATCCTCTCTGCCCATCAGTGTGAGAGAGTATCCACATGCCACCCTGTAGAGAGAATTCCACTCCCCCCCACCCCCAGCCCCACCCACCCCACAGTGGTGGGGCCAGGCTGCATTTCCTATTTAAGGTGTCAAAAGATTGAATGAGAGGCCACCATCAAGTTTACGTGCCCTCTCAGGTACTTATCCTCTACTGCAGTCCGCTGCTCCTCCCAAGCTGGAAGGCCCCGTCTTTGGGAGTACGCCCACCATTGGATGGAGAATCTGTCCCATGTGAAAACCCCAGCGAGTGTCTGTTACACCCAGGAGTGAGTTCAGGGCCGGGAGACAGTCTTGACTCCTGTTTCCCTCTCCCGGAGTGGAATCCATCCCTTGGTATCGAATATTTTAATGTGTGTTTGGGGGCTGGTTTAGCTCAGTTGGCTGAACGGCTGGTTCATGATGTTAAATGGCGGCAACAGTGCAGGTTCCATTCCCGTACCGGCTGAGGTTTTCCATCTTGACCTTGTCCCTCCCATGAGGTGTGGGAGCCCTCAGGTTAAATTGCCACCGGTCAGCTCGCTCTCAAAAGGGGAGAGCGGCCCATGGTCCTCGGGAACTATGGCACCTTTCAGTTTCAGTGGGTGGTACAGGATGCACAGGGGCCGAGATGACGAGCCTATGATTCATAAGAATGTTAACAGCGTAAGTTCCACTCCCGTTCGGGCTGAGGCTGGGACCTGCTCCCTCACCCTGCTGTGTTGGAGGCAACAGAGAGCCAGCACTTAAAGAAAATCAGACAAAAAACACCCCTCTGGATGATGCATCAGGAGACAATGTCCCAAGCACCTGCTATTGGACAGAGCACACTCAATCACTCACTCACAATATACATTGATCTGTACGTGTGGGAGAGCTGATGTCGGGATATTCTGGGCACAGGGGCTGGTTTAGCACAGTGGGATAAACAGCTGGCTTGTAATGCAGAACAAGACCAGCAGCGCGGGTTCAATTCCCATACCGGCCTCCCCGAACAGGTACCGGAATGTGGCGAATCTCTTTCTGAAAGCTATCAGGATGTGTTTTGATCAGGTGAGGTTGGGTTAAATGCTTCCCCTCTGTTCCCTCTCCTCATTTGACCACACCAGGCTTTTATTCAAAACAGATATACCCTGTACTTTGCCCATTCCGTGAGTGTTTAAATGACCCCGAAAGATATGATCAGACAGATTTTCTTGAGTTTTTAAACAGAAAAGAGAATAGTTTTTTTCATACGTAACCCGGTCTAAATAAAATAAGCAAATCACTTTGGGCGGGATTCTCCACAGGCGGGTTCTCTGTTCCGCTGGCAGCGCACCCACGCCTGCGGATTTCCCGGCGACTTGGGGTGGCCACAATGGGAAATCCCATTGGTCGGTGGCAGGAATGGACAATCCTGCTGTCGGCGAGGACGCGTCGCGCAGGAACACGCGGCTGGAGAATCCCGCACTTTGACTTTCACACATACACACACTTAAATTCACACACCCTCAAATTAATCACAGGTTGGGGTGGATAGAAAAAGTAATTCGAGTCCAGTAAATTTAAAGAGGTATACCAGCACTTTGAAGTTGGTGGCTCAGTTGGTTTCAGGCTGAACTCTGTAGTCCTGCTCGGTGGCCTTGCTGATTTCGAGCTGGTTTAAAGTTGTACATGGACAGTTTTTATTTGTTCTTCTGGAAATGGAGTGGTTAACGTTATAGCTTCACAGCTGAAATGCTCCCTGATCTGCTTCTAAATGACTTTGATCAAGAGCCTCCGGGGACATCAAGTTCCTTATAAGGTTGTAGATTTTTGCCCCACAAACCATTAACAGGATATCTTTCTGTTTATCCTCCCCTTCTAAAAAGTAAGAAGTCTTACAACACCAGGTTAAAGTCCAACAGGTTTGTTTCGATGTCACTGCGCTGCTCCGAATGCTAGTGACATCGAAACAAACCTGTTGGATTTTAACCTGGTGTTGTAAGACTTCTCACTGTGCTCACCCCAGTCCAACGCCAGCATCTCCACATCATGACCTTCTAAAAAGAAATAACAGAGTCGCTCAATATACTGGCTCAAGTCTTCAGCCCCCTGGTCGAATGGGTCTAACATCCCAATCATGAGCATTTTTCACTCACTGTTTATGATGTTGTTGATGCTTGTCGACTTCTCTGCGTGTTTTGGAGGCTTCTCCATTCCCCCTAGAGTTCTAAACTACTGTGGACTTGCGATCAATCTGGTTTACTTTGGTCACTAATGTGGAGGCGATATTAGGGAGACTTCCAGTATAATGGGGCAAGGGTTTATTGGTAACAAGCAAAGGAAAACTATACAGAGCCACAGAGTCTCTAAAACAGGTCTTCACTCTCAGTCTCCAGGTTCCACCATGCCCAGGACCCCACTCCTAGGGCCCCACGCTTTTTCCCCATTGGCCAGGCCCTGAGCTGGTCACGTGGACAGTGAGGGTTCACCCTTTAGAGGGGTCACGCTCCCACACCGAGGATGTAGATTTAAGATTGATTTGGCATTTCTGAGTGTGGTAGCATTGTGATTGTGTCATGGAACTAGTGGTCCTGAAGCCTAGACCGATAATATGATGGCGCTTGTTCACATCTCACCACGACAGCTGTGGAACTGAAGTTCAGTTAACTAAATAAATCTGGAATTAAAAAGCTGGTTATCAGTAATAAAAACCATAAAACCACCAGATTGTTGCAAAAATCCAGCTACTTCACGAATGCCTTTCGAGAAGGAACTTCGGGGTCGGCAATAAATGCTGGCCTTATCGTGATCAATATACAAAAGGATTGGAGTTGAGGGGAATTGTTTTGTATGCAGCATGGTCCTCATGATCTGGAAGAGTCAGACAGAAAGGAGAGTAGACCGAGGTTCAATAGTAAGATTCAAAAGGAAATGAGATAAATGCTTGACTGCTGGAATAGGGCAATGCTTGAAAAGCGCAAGGCTTCCGGGACAAAAATAATGATTCGGGATTATTTGGATAACTCTTCCAAAAAGGCAACGCAAGTACAATGGGCCAAATGGTCTCCGTCTCTGCTGTAAGGGCCGAATGGCCTTACTTCCGCTCCTGTGTCTTATGGTCTTATGGTCTTAAGATTGAGGCAGCGATCAAATCCCCGTGGCCTCCAGCGCTGCATTGAGAACAACATCAGAAGCTTCCCTTGTTCTCTTTTCTGTTCTGAGGCCACTCAGGCCAATTAATGCTGTCACACTGGGCTAAAGAGCTGGCTTTTAAAGAAGACCAAGGCAGGCCAGCAGCACGGTTCAATTCCCGTATCAGCCTCTCTGAACAGGCTCCGGAATGTGGCGACTAGGGGCTTTTCACAGTAACTTCATTTGAAGCCTACTTGTGACAATAAGCAATTTCCATTTTTCATTTCATCAGGTAACTGAGTATGGATCCAGCTGGGATGTTCTTAATCCCTGTGGCTGATTACCAGACAACACCCCGACCCCATGTGTTGCCTAAGGCATGAAGGAGGTTTCTTTGTGCAATAATGGCACATGTAATGGAACCTGGATTTTAACCACCTTGTTCTAAATGAAAGGTTGGACATC
This sequence comes from Scyliorhinus torazame, assembly GCF_047496885.1. Taxonomy (NCBI): domain Eukaryota; kingdom Metazoa; phylum Chordata; class Chondrichthyes; order Carcharhiniformes; family Scyliorhinidae; genus Scyliorhinus; species Scyliorhinus torazame. Next base: position 207,824,943 of record NC_092719.1, read on the forward strand.
CTGCAGGTTTTATTCATACCCACAGGTGGGGGTGGGAGTGCTCAAAACATTTTTCCACCAACCTTGATGATTCCTCCTTATTAAGCAGCGTACCACTATATGGCTTTACCTATCAACCTCCACAGCCTTTTGGATCATCTTTGGTGCTGGTGACTCCTCCTCTGGTTTTTTGCTCGCTTAGTGCTTGTCTCTTTCTACTTTTGTGACTCCACTCTTGGTTTCGGTTCTTGATGTCTCCATATTGTCACCAATGGCAGCGAAAGGGATGCCACTCCCGTCCACTGGTTCACCACACATCACTTGGGTTTCCTCCAAACTAGAAAGAGGTTTTCTGCAGGAATTTGTTCCGTAAATAAAATTGTGCTGTCTGGATTTGTCCAGTTTGGGGGTCTTTTAGCTACAGGCTCCATTACGCTAGTCATTTTCAAACTCAGGGTCGCAACCCGCGGGTGGGTCGCAGGCGGGTGTCGGGAGGGTCGCAGGGCCATCGGTTGCGCCGTTCCCAATCGCAGGAAGAAGCGCCCAACAGCCAGCTCCCGGAGTGCGCAGGCCCCAAGCCCGGTGAGGCAGACTGCGTCCTCATGACTCAGCGCGATAGCAGGGACTTGCTGACAGGGATGAAGGGTGCAGAATATTTGGCAATCACCATCTCGGACCGTGCCCCGCACTGGGTTGATCTGCAGATTTGCAAAGATGGCTTTCAGCGCCCACAATAGAGGCTGGAGGTTGGGCCGCTGGCGGACGAGGCGGTGTGCGAGAGGCTGAGGAAATGTATGCATAATTACCTGCAGGTAACTGATACTGGAGAAGTCTCAGCAGCGGTGCTCTGGGAGGCGCTGAAGGCAGTGGTGAGAAGGGAGCTGATTTCAATCCGAGCCCATAGGGACAGGACAGACAGGGCAGAAACGGACTGACTGGTTAAGGAAATTTTACGGACGGACAGGAGCTATGTGGAGTCCCCGAGGCCAGAGTTACTTAGGAAACGACAGAGGTTGCAGACCGAGTTTGGGGTGTGGTCTACAGGGAAGGCCGTACAGCAGCTTAGAAGGGCAAAGGGCACAATATACGAGCATGGGGAGAAGGCCAGCAGAATGCTTGCACAACAACTAAGAAAGAGAGAAGCGGCTAGGGAAATAGGAAAGGTAGTCGACGGGGAGGGCAACCTGGTGGGGGACCCAGTAGGACTGAACAAGGTGTTTCGGGACTTCTATAGCAAGCTGTACACGTCAGAACCCCCCACAGGACCGGAGGGGATGAGGCGCTTTTTGGACGGACTGACCTTCCCAAGAGTAGGTAGGGGATTGGTAGACGGGCTGGGGGCCCCGATCAGGACCAAAGAAGTACTGGGGGGCCTGAAGGTCATGCAGTCGGGTAAAGCCCCGGGGCCGGACGGATACCCGGTGGAGGTTTATAAAAAGTTCTCCGAGATAGTGGGGCTGGTGCTGGTCAGGGTGTACAACGATGCAAGAGACAGAGGGGTCCTACCCCCGACGATGTTGCAGGCCACTATCTCGCTTATACTGAAACGGGATAAAGACCCGGAGGCATGTGGGTCCTATAGACCGATCTCTTTGATTAACGCAGACACTAAGTTACTGGCCAAGATCTTGGCGTCTAGAATTGAGGACTGTGTACCGGACGTGATTGCGGAGGACCAAACCGAGTTCGTAAAGGGCAGGCAACTGGTGGCCAATCTAAGGAGGCTGCTCAATGTGATCATGATGCCCCCTGAGAGCAGGGAGGCAGGGGTAGTGGTAGCAATGGATGCCGAACAAGCTTTCGATCGGGTTGAGTGGGACTATTTATGGGAGGTGCTGGGACGTTTTGGGTTTGGGGTGGGAATCATTGACTGGGTTAGGCTGCTATATCAGGCCCCAGAGGCTAGTGTGAGGACGAACAGGGCGACATCTGACTACTTCAGACTGCACCGTGGGACAAGACACGGCTGCCCCCTCTCCCCACTGCTGTTTGCGTTGGCTATAGAGCCGCTGGCAATTGCTCTGAGAGCCTCAAGGGACTGGAAAGGGCTGGCCCGGGGGGGAGTGGAACATAAAGTCTCGTTATCGACTCTGATGACCTGCTGTTATATGTATCGGACCGAATGGCGAGGATGGATGGAATCATGGAAACCCTGATGGAATTTGGTCGGTTCTCAGGATATAAATTGAACATGGCAAAGAGCAAGATGTGGGTAGTGCAGGCGAGAGGTTAGGAGAGTAGGCTGAGGGGGCTGCCGTTCAGGCAGGTAGGGGGAAGCTTCAGATATTTAGGGATACAAGTAGCGCAAGACTGGGGTAAGTTGCATAAGCTCAACCTGTCCCGGTTGGTGGGGCACGAGTTCCGGCGATGGGATGCGCTCCCGCTGTCATTGGCGGGGAGAGTGCAGACGGTGACGATGTCGATTCTCCCGAGGTTCTTGTTCATATTTCAGTGTTTCCCCATTTTCATTCCGCGGTCTCCTTCTTTAAGAGGCTGAATAAAATTATCGTGGGATTTGATTGGGCGGGGAAGTCCCCGCGGGTGAGGATGGTGATGCTCGAAAGGAACAGAGGGGATGGGGGGCTGGCGTTGCCGAACTTTAGCAACTACTACTGGGCAGCTAACATAGCCATGGTAAGGAAATGGATGGTGGGTGCGGGGTTGGTTTGGGAGCGGATGGAGGCTGCTTCGTGCAGGGGCACCAGTTTGGCAGCCTTGGTTACGGCACCTCTGCCGCTCCCGCTGGCACGATACTCTACCAGCCCGATAGTGGTGGAGGCTCTACGGATCTGGGGCCAGTGGAGGAGGCATATAGGGGAAGTGAGAGCATCGGTTTGGTCCCCAATCTGTGGTAACCACTGATTTGCCCCGGGGAATATGGACGGTGGGTTCCAATTATGGCGGAGGGCGGGGATTGCGAGGATGGGCGATCTGTTCCTGGAAGGGAGCTTCCCGAGCATGCGGGTGTTGGAGGAGAGGTTCGGGCTGGCGAGAGGGAATGATTTCAGGTACTTGCAGGTACGGGATTCCGTACGCAGATTGGTGCCATCCTTCCCACGCCTCCCACCAAGGGGGATCCAGGACAGGGTAGTTTCCAGAGGAGAGGTGGGAGAGGGAAGAGCCTCCGACATTTATAAAGAACTAATGGCAGCAGAGGAGGCACAGACCGAAGAACTGATGCTTAAGTGGGGGGAGGAGCTCGGGGTGAGATAGAGGACGGCATATGGGCAGACACTTTGAGCAGAGTAAACACGACCGCAACATGCGCGAGTCTCAGTCTGATCCAGTTTAAGGTCGTACATCGGGCCCACATTATGGTGGCCCGGATGAGCAAATTCTTTGGGCTGGAGGACAAAGCTGCTAGATGTGCCGGAGAACCAGCGAACCATGTACACATGTTCTGGGCATGTCGTAAACTAAGTGGGTACTGGCAGGGATTCGCGGACGTCATGTCCCGGGTATTGAAAACTGGGGTAGCAATGAGTCCTGAAGTGGCAATTCTTGGAGTTTCGGAGGACCCGGGAGTCCAGGAGGAGAAGGAGGCCGACGTCTTGGCCTTTGCTTCCCTGGTAGCCCGGTGACGAATACTGTTGGCATGGAGGGACTCAAAGCCTCCGAAGTCTGAAGTATGGGTTTCGGACATGGCGAGCTTTCTCGGGCTGGAGAAAATTAAGTTCGCCTTGGGAGGATCGCTGTTCGCCCGGAGGTGGCAGCCATTCGTTGACTTCATCGCGGAGAATTAATCGTCAGCATGGGAGGGGGGTGGGGGTGGGGCGCGGGGGGGGGGGGGGGGGGAGGGGTTAGGGTAGTGTAGAGTAGGGGTTCTTGCGAGAGGGGAGCCGATGCTTGTATTATGTCTTATTTGCTTTTTGTACACTATGTTGCTGTTTTATATGCCAAAAGTACCTCAATAAAATTGTTTATTAAAAGAAAACCGACTCAGCGCCCTGACTCAAGAGCAGGTTTAAAAAAAAACAATAGAGTCTTCTCTCCAGAAGGGGCGGCAGAGAGCAGGTCACGCACCCTGCACACTGATGTCACGTGCTCTGGTCGCGAGAGAGATTCCTCCATTTTGTAGCTGCCAGCGGTGCTGCCGTGAGCTTCAGGGCCTCTGATGAACAACCCATGAAGAAGAAGCTGAAATCCGGAACAAAGCAGCACAAAGATGATTTCTTGAGATATGGGTTCATTAATTGTGCCAATACAAATCAGGATGCAGAGCCCATGTGTGTTATATGCAGGGAAGTACTGGCAAATGAAAAATTTAAATTCCCAAAACCTCAAAGGCATTTGATTTTTTTTCAATGGATGCAGTGAGAACTTAAATCATCAGCTGAAGTCCTTAGCAGAATATGTAACATTGAATGACAAGGCAAGTGAGATCATGAGGACCAAGCAGGCTCACCTGTCACGTTAAAGGTAAGCAAAAATGGTGGATTGTGAGGTTTGGGCGCCATGGGTCATGAAGGTCAGCCAGTTGATAAAAATGGGTCCTGGGCAAAAATGTTTGAAAAACATTGCGTTACACTATATGTGAGTTATGTATGGGACATATACAAAGAACTATATGGGATCTCTGTTACACTAACTGGGAGCTTTTTATGGGAGCTCGAAAAAGCTATTTGGAAGTTATGCTACACAAATGGGATTCAAAAACGGCTTTGCAGATTCAAAAATAGCTTCTTCCCCGCTGTTACCAGACTCCTGAATGACTTGTATAGACTGAACTGATCTCTCCACACATCTCCTCTACCGAGTAGCACTACACTCCATATGCTTCACCCGATGCCTATGTCTATGTATTTACATTGTGTATTTATGTATGTCCTATGTTTTTTCATGATTTGAACAATCTGTCTGGACTGTACGCAGAACAATACGTTTCACTGTACATTGGTACACGTGACAATAAATCCAAATCTATATACGGAGCTATATGGGAGCTCCATTATACTATATGGGATCTATATATAGGAGCTATATATGGAGCTGTATGGAATCTCTGTTGCACTCTATGGGATCTATATATGGAAGTTATATATGGAGCTATTTGGGAGCTCCATTACACTATCTGGGATCTATATAGGAAGTTATATGGGAGCTTGGTTACATTAATTTGGATGCACCTACTCAGGGATCAACGTGAGCTCTGAGTCATTAAGGGTCCCTTTGGATTGATAAGTCTACCACCCAAAGCTGGAAAGAATCCAGTCAACACTAGTGAGTGGAGCAACATTCATAAACAACAAAGGACTTAACTTTGCTGTTTGTGAGAGCTTGCTGTGCACAAATTGGGTGCCACGGTTCTGACATTACAATAGTGATTGTACTTCATTATCTGTCGAGCACTTTGGGAGATCCTGGGCGGGATTCTGCCGTAATCAGTGGTTGGGCAACTCCGGCGGGACCATACATGAAGAAACATAGGATGCGGAGGAATAGAGTGCCCCCACGGCACAGGCCCGCCCGTGGATCGGTGGGCCCCGATCGCGGGCCAGGCCACCGTGGGGGCAGCTCCCGGGGCCAGATTCCCCCCGCACCCCCCCCGAGAACCCCGGAGGCCACCAGGTCCCGCCGGGAAGGACCTACTCCAATTTACGCCGGCGGGACTGGCAAAAAACGGGTGGGACTTCGGCCCACCACGGGCCGGAGAATTCAGGTGGCCCCGGGGCCCATTGAGCCGCGCCGGTCCACGCCATTCTCCAAGGCGGGCGGCGTGATTCACGCCGGGGCGATTTTTTGGGGGGTCGGGGAATTCGGAGGACGGCAGGGGCGGGATTCACGCCGACCCCCGGTGATTCTCCGACCCGGCGGGGGGTCGGAGAATCCCGCACAAATGAAAGTCTTTCTTGTATAAGACTTACCTCTTTGATCTAGACTTGGAGATAACTTGTTGCCTTACTGCATATATGTATATAGTTACCAGTTAATAAAGACTTGCTGATAGCATACAGAAGACTACAAAGACTTATTCAACATTCTGTAACCAACACCACCTCAACAGCCTCCACATTGACATTGGTTGCTGGTTGGAGCAGGTATATTAGAGCAGAGAGCATTAGGCACTCCAGTTAATTATGGGACTTTCACCTTGTGGTGGTATGTATTAGGGGTATTAAAGTACCCTGGGATGCCGAGAGGCTATTGGTGGATAGACACTGGATCCCGATTGGATCAGCCGCCTGCTGGCTCCACCCAGTAAGGCGGAGTATAAGAGCCCGGGTTCTCCCAGCAGCCGCATTCTGTAACTGTGCTGCTGGGGAACAAGTCTGCGTAATAAAGCCATCGTTCGACTCCTTCTCATCTCGTCTCGTGAGTGATTGATTGTGCTGCACACCTCATTTAAGTAGAACTTAGTAACGTTCAGCAGCAATTGTGTGTGGAATCCCACCGGACTTGTGCTTGACATACTGGTTGGAGTGCACACCGGGGGGGTACGCACCTGCTCATCTTCAAGGTAGCACCATGGGAGATCTTTCATTTCCACCTCAGAGAACTGAAATGGCCTCAGTTTAATCATCTGAAAAAAGGCAGCACCTTCAACAATGCAGAGCTCCCTCAGTGCTGCCCTGGAGTATGATCGTAGGCATCTTGTACTGGATTAGGCCTCCTCCGACTGAAAGCACTCTGTGAATTTGGACTTCCGCGCACAGTTTTATTGGGTGCACTCATTCCTGGCTTCGTGGGCTTTAACACACACACACATGGAACTGGATCAAAAAATAAAATTCCAGTGGGCTACCAGTCCTTCATTCCAACTGCTCCTTCGAGCCAACAATCACCAGAGGGAAGCTTTTTCTGGGCCTTACTCCTGCCCATCTTTCCACAGTTCCCTATTCCAGCCAGGAATTTTAGATTGATACCAGCTTGGGATATTTATACTACGTCAAGTTTCAAATAATGGCAGGTTATGTGGGATTTGAGAATGGCCACAATGAGACTCATTAGGAACGAGACGCAAGCTCCGTAGATTCAGAACAAAAAAATATACCTTGGATGCTTTAATGGAAATATTTTTCTCATTATAAAGTTTTTTTTTTCCATCTGGGAGTCATTGTGACCATCTCGCTTGCGCACAGTAGTAAGTAGACATCAAACTGAAAGGCAGCTCCGATATTTAAAACGGACAAGCATGTCTACTTGATCCCTCTCATCACTGTAGGGGATCTGCTTCTGCTCCAGGGCCACCTGCTGTGTGAGTCATAATAATGGATTGTTGGGTTTACCACCTCAAGCTACCTGCGGTGACCTCCTAAGAATTCAAGCTGATGGCGAAGGCTGCAACGTGATTATTTCCCTTCTTAGCCCTCCCCCAGCCCCCACCCCCCCGCCAGTTAACCAGTTGAAGTATTAAAAACCACAGCAATCTTTTACGTTGGCCCCTCTCCTCACTGACAACATGGCAATCGAGACTAGATACCTTACACTGCTTTGCAGTTCATTAAAGCTCTATTCCTGGGAATGAGGCATGGAGATCACCATGCCAACCTTTTCCCTCCCATAAGAATTCTCCAGAGCACCTACTGTGGACTTACGCTGTTCAAGGATTCTCAACATTAAAAGAATTGTGCCTGCATTTACAATAAGCACTGTGAGCAGCGAAAGCTCCCATGGTCAGACTCCAGATGTTAAAATCTAGCCCAGCGCCGTTTTAAAACTCCTTCAGCTCAATTATCAGCCAATTTTCCCTCAGTTTGTAAGCGTTTAGAAACAGCTGGAAAAATTTATTGGGCCCTCATGGACCTTTTGGTTGGGTTTGGCCATTTGAAAGGCAGGGATGAAATCATATTAAATTTGTACAGCTGCGCAAGGACAATGAAATGAATACAAAATATATTGAAGGGCACAATTAAATAAAACCTGAAGTGTTGGGTACTCTGACACACAGACGAACCAACACGGTTGCGTATGGTACAACGCAGTTTTATTTCATTGAACTATAAACATAGTAAACTCTGGTATTCAGCACATGGTGAACCTCTGAGTGGCTGGCAATGAGGTCCGTGCCCTGAGTTCTCTCCTGCTCGAGTGCCCAGGAAGTGTCGTGTTCCCTGCTTTGTACTGTGTATGCTCTTGTCTGTGATTGGCTATCGTGTTGTGTGTGTTGATTGGTCCGTTGATCTGTCCATCATTATGTGTGTGTCTATGTGCTGTGATGTTCACATGATTATCATGACATCCCCCCCTTTTTTACAGGATTATGTGCCTACGTAGTTAGAAATAGAGATGTGTACTGAGTGTAGCTAAATGTGTGCGTGTGCAATATTTACAGCATATACATGGGGTTTAACTATATACAAGGGGCGATGTCGGGTGTGACATAACAACAAGGTTGTACCATGAACAAAGAACGGGGAAACATTGAACGATAAAGCAAATTCCTGTAACGATAAGAACATAAACATATTAACAAAGTGGTTGCATGAGTTCAATGTATAAACAGTCTCATAAGTCCAGTTTAGTAAGTGGGCGATGAATTCGGGTTGACCGCCTCAAGGGTAGGTCTGGAACCACCGGCTGAGGAACGGGCCTGGCCACGGGCGACGACGGAAGGGGCATGGGAGCAGGCAGCTCCACAAAGTCAAAATCAGGAACAACAGGAAGGCACAGTGTCGGTGTAAGCGAGCGTGGAAGCAGGCGAAGAGCCCGGCGATTGCGCCGATGAACGGATCCATCCGGCATGCAAACCAGGAACGAGTGGGGAGCCACGCGTCGGAGAACCTCGGCAGGTGCTGACCAACCACCTTCTGGTAGATGGATGCGGACTTCGTCTCCAGGGGCCAGGGCGGGAAGATCAGTTGCCCGTGTGTCATATGACCTCTTCTGGCGACCGCGCTGCAGTTGCATCCTGTGCCGTACCGGAGCATGGTCGATCGTGGGCGCCAGGATGGAAGGTACAGTAGTCCTGAAGGTGCGACCCATCAGTAGCTGGGCTGGTGAGAGACCAGTGGCTAGTGGGGCCGAGCGATAGGCCAGCAGGGCGAGGCAGAAATCCAATCCGGCAGCAGTAGCCTTACAGAGGAGCCGCTTGACAATGTGAACGCCCTTCTCTGCCTTTCCGTTGGATTGGAGGTGCAGAGGGCGAGACGTCACATGTGTGAAGCCTTATGAGGCAGCAAATGATGACCATTCCTGGCTGGCGAAACAGGGCCCATTGTCCGACATGACCGTCATCGGAATGCCGTGGCGAGCGAAAGTCTCTTTGCAGGCCCTTATGACAGCGGACGATGTCAAATCGTGGAGGCGTATGACCTCTGGTTAGTTGGAGAAGTAGTCAACGACGAAGACATAGTCCCTGCCGAGTGCGTGAAAGAGGTCCACACCCACCTTCGCCCATGGGGACGTCACCAGCTCATGGGGCAGAAGCGTTTCAGGAGGTTGCACCGGCTGAAACCTTTGGCAGGTTGGGCAGTTGAGCACCACATTGGCAATATCGTCACTGATGCCCGGCCAGTATACCACTTCTCGGGCCCTCCTTCTGCACTTCGCGACCCCCAGGTGGCCTTCGTGTAGTTGGTCGAGAACCAGCTTGTGCATGCTGTGCGGAATCACAATCCGGTCCAGCTTCAGAAGGACACCATCAATGACGGCCAAGTCGTCTCGGACATTGTAGAACTGCGGGCACTGCCCTTTGAGCCACCCTCCCGTCATGTGGCGCATCACACGTTGTAGAAGGGGGTCGGCCGCAGTCTCTCTGCGAATGCGGGCCAGACTGGAGTCGTCAGCTGGAAGATTTGCTGATGTGAAGGCCACCTGCGCCTCGACCTGACATACGAACCCCTCCGAATCTGGCTGCGTGCTCACTGCTCTGGATAGGGCATCCGCAATGATAAAGTCCTTCCCTGGGGTGTAGACCAGTTGGAGGTCATACCTCCTGAGTTTAAGTAGGATGCGCTGGAGGCGAGGGGTCATCTCGTTCAGGTCCTTGTTTATGATGCTGACCAGGGGGCGGTGGTCAGTTTCAACAGTGAACCAGGGAAGACCATACACATAATCATAGAACTTGTCTAAACCGGTTCGCAAGCCCAGGCACTCCTTTTCGATCTGCGCGTAGTGCTGCTCTGTGGGGGTCATGGCCCGCGAGGCATAGGCGACCGGGGCCCATGACACAGTGTCATCCCGCTGCAGGAGCACTGCCCCAATGCCGGACTGGCTGGCATCAGTCGAGATTTTAGTAGCACGAGATGTGTCGAAAAACGCCAGTACCAGTGCAGTGGTGAGCTTGAGTTTGAGCTCCTCCCATTCCTGCTGGTGTGTGTGCTGCCACTGGAACTCCGTGGACTTTTTGACGAGGTGGCGCAGAGCTGTCGTGTGGGAGGCAAGGTTGGGAATGAACTTCCCCAGGAAGTTGACCATGCCTAGGAAGCATAGTACTGCTTTCTTGTCTGCCGGCTGTGGCATGGCTGTGATGGTGCTCACCTTGTCAGCATCCGGACGGACCCCTGACCGGGAAATGTGGTCCCCCCAGGAACTTCAGCTCGGTTTGGCCGAAAGAACACTTGGCTCGGTTGAGGCGCAGGCCGTTTTCCCGTATGCGTGCAAAGACGCGTTGGAGACGATAGATGTGCCCCTGTGGTGTGGTGGACCAGATGATGATGTCGTCCACGTAGACGCGCACCCCTTCGATGCCTTCCATCATCTGCTCCATGATCCTATGAAAGACATCGGATGCCGAGATGATGCCAAATGACATTCGGTTGCAGCAGAACCTGCCGAAAGGGGTGTTGAAAGTGCACAGCTTTCGGCTGGACGGATCTAGTTGGATCTACCAAAAGCCTTTAGAGGCATCCAGTTTGGTAAATATTTTTGCCTGGGCCATTTCACTTGTGATCTCTTCCCGTTTGGGTATGGGGTCATGTTCCCTCATAATATTGTTATTGTGGTCTTTTGGGTCAATACAGATCCGGAGCTCGCCGGAGGGCTCCTTGACACACACCATGGAGCTGACCCACGGCGTGGGCTCCGTGACCCTGGATAGGACCCCTTGGTCCTGGAGATCCTGCAGCTGCTGCTTGAGGCGGTCTTTGAGTGGCACAAGGACCCTGCGAGGTGCGTGAATGACCGGGGTGGCGTCTGGTTTGAGCCGAATTCTATAGGTGTATAGCAGTGTTCCCATGCCCTCGAATGCCTCCTGGTTGTGGGCGAGGAGCGATTGGAGCTGTGCATTAAACTCTGCATCCGGGAAGTCAGACGTTCCATCTGGAGAGAGAGAGTGGACTCGTTGAACGAGGTGGAGAGCCTTGCATGCCTGTGCGCCTAGCAGGGAATCTTTCGATGAGCCAACTATCTCGAACGTGAGCGTGGCCGTGTGTGTGTTGTGTGTCACCTGGAGCTGGCAGGATCCCATAGCCGGGATAACGTTCCCGTTGTAGTCGACCATCCTGCACCGGGACGGCCAAATTGGTGGTCTGACCTTCATGGCGTAGAAGGCTGACCATGCTATGAGGTTGGCGGAGGCGCCAGTGTTCAGGCGGAAAGTTATCGGCGATCGGTTGACCGTCAGGGTGGCACACCATTCATCACCCGGATTGATCGTGTTAACTCGGTTCTCATCAATGACCGCAACACGGAAGGCGTCTCGGTCATCTGTGTCACCGGTCTGGATGTCATCTGGGCAAGATTCGTAATGGGGAGGCTGAATGGTCCGCACGTCCCTGCGAGGCTGTCGGAATTGTGGAAGATTGACAGGTTGAGCTGCTTGACAGTAAGCAGCGTAGTGGCCCACCTTGCCACAGCGTAGGCATTGTCGGGTTCTTGCGGGACATTGCCGCTTTAAATGTGCAGCTCCACAGTTGTCGCACGTCATGACGTTCGTTGCGCCACTGCGCATGCGCAGTTCGATCTTGCGTCGGGCGCGCCTGCGCATCACATCCCTCAGTGTTGCCGTAGGTTTTGGCGCGCACAAGCGCGGGAGGCCCCGAAAAGCGCGCGAAATGGCCGACGTCGTCCGGGCCGTGGGCCGGGATGAACTCAATCGCCTGGGTCCGTACGGCCTCGTGGGGCACCTGGTTTGCCAATCCAGCCGCGTAGGACCCCCGCCGCGCCGATTCGGTCGCCTGAAATTGTGCATAGCGGCTAGTCGCGTTTTCGTGCAGGACACAGGCTTCGATTGCAAGGCTAAGGTGAGGCCTTTTATTTTTATAAGCTGCTGGCGTAAGGTGCCTGAGGCGACCCCAAAAACGAACTGGTCCCGAATCATGGAGTCTGAGGTGGTGTCGTAACCGCAGGACTGCGCGTGGATGCGGAGATGGGTGAGGAATGACTGAAAGAGCTCATCCTTACCTTGCAGGCGCTGCTGGAATACATATCTCTCGAAGCTTTCGTTGACCTCGACGTTGAAGTGTTGGTCGAGCTTGAGAAGGACCGTCTCGTATTTGGATTTGTCCTCGCCTTCCGCGAACACCAGGGAGTTGTAGATATGGATGGCGTGCTGCCCTGCGGTGGTGAGGAGGATGGCGATCTTTCTGGTGTCCGAGGCGCTCCCTCTTTCGTTGGCTTCCAGAAAGAGCTGGAAGCGCTGCTTGAATAGCTTCCAATTTACGCCGAGGTTCCCAGCGACTTGCAGCGGCTGCGATGTGTTGACAGTGTCCATGGCGCAGGATGGCAGATTTGTGGGTAGGTGTCAATTCACTTCTGGTACCATGAAGTGTTGGGTACTCTGACACACAGACAAACCAACACGGTTGCGTATGGTACAACGCAGTTTTATTTCATTGAACTATAAACATAGTAAACTCTGGTATTCAGCACATGGTGAACCTCTGAGTGGCTGGCAATGAGGTCTGTGCCCTGAGTTCTCTCCTGCTCGAGTGCCTAGGAAGTGTTGTGTTGCCTGCTTTGTACAGTGTATGCTCTTGTCCATGATTGGCTGTCGTGTTGTGTGTGTTGATTGGTCCGTTGATCTGTCCATCATTATGTGTGTGTGTATGTGCTGTGATGTTCACTTGAATATCATGACAAAACCTTTAAATTCTATTTGGGAACTTTCTCAAGAAAGTGAAAACTGACGCATGCCATTTTAATCGGTGAATCACCTGGTCTTACACTGTAAACATTTTACTGAGGGTGAGTATCATGAGTGTTTGCCAGAAGGGGAGGAGCTAGAATGAGTGGCATGATGGCACAGTGGTTAGCACTGCTGCCTCACAGCATCAGGGCCCCGGGTTTGATTCCAAACTTGGGTGAATGTTTGGAGTTTGCACGTTCTCCTAGTGCCTGCGTGGGTTTCCTCCGGGTGCTCCGGTTTCCCCTCACCGTCCAAAGATGTGCAGGTTAGGTGGATTGGTCACGCTAAATTGTCCCTTCGTGTCCAAAGTTTAGGTGGGGTCACGGGGAAAGGGCGGGGGAGTGGACCTTGGTGGGGTGCTCTTTCAGAGGGTCGGTGATGTCTCAAAGAACAAAGAAAAATACAGCATAGGAACAGGCCCTTCGGCCCTCCAAGCCTGCGCCGATCATGTGTCCTATATAGACCAACCACCTGTATCCTTCTATACCCCGTCTGCTCATGTGCCTATCCAGATAAGTCTTTAAGGTCGCTAACATATCTGCTGCAACCACCTCACTTGGCAGTTTAAAAAACGTCCCCCGCACACCTCCATGGGACTCGATGGGCTGAATGGCCTCCTTCTGCACTTTAGTGATTCTATGAACTCCGATTTTATTCGCCCATCATAATTCAGGTGGCACTGTAAGGGACCCACATTTGTCTTCACCAGTCTTCTTCTTTTTACATACTTATAGAAGTTTTTAGAATCTACTTTCATTGTTACTTGCAAATTTACTATCCTTCTCCCTGTTCCCCCTCTTAATCAAACGTTGGTTCTCCTTTGCTGATCAGGCTGGAGAAAGCAGAATGTTGACTGAACTTGATAAACAGGGAAGGCAAGAGTGACTGCATAAAGGCACCACCCCCAGACCCCAACTCTGTATCCCCTTCCCCTTGGATCATTGGTGGGCTGAAACCCCACAGTGCCCAGGAGTTGGGTTTCCCTGTGTGCATTATGCTCGCCACTGTAGGATCCTGTTTCCCTTTCATGTCTGAACCTTGGAGTCCTGAAAACACATTGCTATTAAAAGGACTGGCACTCACGTGGATCATAGTTTGAATCACAGCTTGCCTCCCTCTCACAGACTGCCTGCAACATCACAAAGAAAACATTCCCGGGAAACCGAAGCTCGATCTAAAAATGCCTCTCCGGTTGGTGGGCGGGGGGGGGGGGGGGGGTGGGGGGATGGGACAAGTGGAAACGAAAAACAACGTTGCATGTCAAATCCATCAGAAATTTTAGTTTCGCAATTCTGTTATTAATCCGTGCAAGATTTAATCAGCAAAAAAGATGTAGAGAGGGAGATGAGAATTTATACACAGGGATCTGTTATGACCTCAAATGCACTGCCTGAAAGATTCAGCAACAACTTTCAAAATAGATACATGCTTCAAAAGAAATGGAAATGCACAGCGCAGGAGGATGGGCTTATACCTGGTACAAAGGTGGTTGGAGGTCAATCATCTCAACTCCTGGACTTCACTGCAGGAGTTCCTCGGGGTAGTGTCCTAAGCCCAAGCATCTTCAGCTGCTTCATCAATGACCTGCCTTCCATCATAAGGTCAGAAGTGGGGATGTTCACTGTTAACTGCACAATGTCCAGCGCCATTCATGACTCCTCAGATAATGAAGCAGTCCCTGTCCAAATGCAGCAAGACCTGGACAATATCCAGGCTTGGGCTGACAAGTGGCAAGTTACATTCGCGCCACGCAAGTAGGCTGAATGCCCAACTTCTGTGCTGTATCATTCAGTGATTCTATGATAAATACCACCAAATGTGAACTACATTCAGCTGTAAAGAACCTTAGTTAGGCCACACTTGGAGTATAGTGTTCAATTCTGGTCGCCACACTACCAGAAGGATGTGGAGGCTTTGGAGAGGGTGCAGACGAGATTTACCAGGATGTTGCCTGGTATGGAGGGCATTAGCTATGAGGAGCGGTTGAATAAACTCGGTTTGTTCTCACTGGAACGACGGAGGTTGAGGGGTGACCTGATAGAGGGGTCAATTACTAGGGGGCATAGGTTTAAGGTGCGAGGGGCAAGGTTTAGAGGAGATGTACGAGGCAAGTTTTTTACACAGAGTGTAGTGGCTGCCTGGAACTCGCTGCCGGAGGAGGTGGTGGAAGCAGGGACGATAGGGACATTTAAGGGGCATCTTGACAAATACATGAATAGGATGGGAATAGAGGGATGCGGACCCAGGAAGTGTAGAAGATTTTAGTTTAGACGGGCAGCATGGTCGGCACGGGCTTGGAGGGCCGAAGGGCCTGTTACTGTGCTGTACTTTTCTTTGTTCTTTGTTGTTTATCTCGATATCGAGCCACTTTCTCAGGGATAAGGTGTATTGTTGGGACAGAGTAGAAAGTGTCCATGTGTTCACACTTGCTGCAAAAAATGAGGCTATTTAAAAATAACATGAATTCTACATTCTACATTTGCAATGTACTTTCCAAATGAGAATATCCAGAATTTGGGCCAATTTATGTACATTTGGGGGATCCTATAGCACGGGGGGAGGCCAGTTGGCTAATTGTTTTGGCTAAATATGGGGAGATGGTGGTGCAGTGGTAATGTCAGTAGGCTCGTAATCCTGAGGCCCAGATCAAATCCCAGCATGGCAACCAGTAGGATTTCAATTAAATGAACAAAACGTGGAATTAAAAATGAGTTACCATGAAAGCTGGTGTTGATTGTCGCAAAAGCCCATCTGGTTCGCTCACGGTCTTTAGGAAAGGAAATCTGCCCTCCTCACCCAGTCTGGCCTACATGTGACCTCAGATCCACTGCAATGTGGTTGACTCTTAACTGCCTGTTGAAACGGCTGAGCAAAGCACTCAGTTAAAGGGCAATTAGAGATGGTCAACAATGTTGGCCTTGCCAATGATGCCCACATCCCAGGACGGAATACATTTAAAAAAATCTTGTCTGTTCTGGTTTTCGGAACGTGCTGTCCATTTAGTCCCAATCGCTGTCCGCTCTATCCTCACGGCCCTGAAAAGTTTTTTCCCCTTCAGGTATTTATCCAATTCCCTTCTGAATGTCTCCATTGACACTGCTTCCTTAACCCGACCCGACAACACATCCCAAAACACAACTCGCTGCACATAAAACACTTCCGCATGTCACCGCTGGTTCCTTTTTGCCAATCACCTTAAATGTGTATCTCCCAGTTTAGCTGCCCACTGTCACCAGGAACAGTGGCCGGGATTCTCCGACCCGTCGTCATGTCGGAGAATTCCCGGAAGGGGGGGGGGGCGGGAGAATCGCCCCCCGCAGCCCCGACGCTGGCTTCCCCATTCTCCGGAGCCGTTTTTCGGTCGCCCACGGGATCGCTGCACACAGGTCGGGGGCCATTGATAGCGGTCCCCCCCCCCGGCGATTCTCTGGGCCCCGATGGGCCGAGTGGCGGACAAGTTACTCACCTCCCACACGGCGGGACCTGGAAGGTTAGTGTGCGGGGGCCGTCCTGGAGGGGGGACGGGGGGATCTGACCCCGGGGGTGAGGGAGGGGGGGCGGGGAGACCATGGTGGCCTGGCCTGCGATCTGGGCCTACCGATCGGCGGGCGGGCTGGTTCCGTGGGGGCCAACTTTACTCCAAGTCGGGCCCCTGCAGGGCTCCGCCACATTGCCTGGGGGCTGGCGCGGTGAAGGGAGGCCCCGCGCAGGCGCTGAAATACGCAGGCCGTCCCGCGCGTGCGTTGACTCGCGCGGGCCGTTCCGTGCTGGCTGGAGCTGCGGGGACCACTCTGGCGACAACCTAGCCCCCTAGAAAGGGGAGAATTCCTCATTTCGGGGGCCGTTGACGCCGGAGTCGTTGGCGCCGGTTTTCACCTCAATACAAGAGACGGCAAATGAAGGCTGCCTATGCGTGAGGTCATTCAGCCCTCCAGTCCAAGCTTGCTCTTCTCCCTCAAGCTGATGCATCTGGTACGACCATCTGTAATGATCTTTAGACCAGCATCCCCTCAGTCTAATAATAATAATAATCGCTTATTGTCACAAGTAGGCTTCAATGAAGTTACTGGGGAAAGCCTCTAGTCGCCACATTCCGGAGCCTGTTCGAAGAGGCCGGTACGGGAATTGAAGCCACGCTGCTGGCCTTGTTCTGCATTACAAGCCAGCTGTTTGGCCCACTGTGCTAAACCAGCCCAAGTCTATGCTGAAACACTGGGTTCCATCAGTCATATCCACCACCAAGATTGGCTGAAAGATAATGACACAGTTCAAAGTGGTTAGCACTGCTGCCCCACAGTGCCAGGGACTAAGGCTCCATTCTGGCCTCGGGTGACTGCCTGTGTGGAGTTTGCACGTTCTCCCATGTCTGTGTGGGTTTCCTCCCACAGTCCAAAGATGTGCAGATTCAGGTAGATTGGCCATGCTAAATTGCCCCTTAATGTCCAAAGATGTGCAGGTTAGGTGGGGCTATAGGGATGCGGTGTAGGGTAGGGAAGATGGGTAAAGTGCTCTTTCAGAGGGTCGGTGGAGACCCAATGGGCTGAATTGTCTCCTTCTGCACTGTAGGAATTCTATGAGCCTCATTCTATGAATTTAAAATGTGCTAAATCAGAAGAGTGCTGCCATTTGATTTTGGGAGAGTGACCCCAGAAACAGCTCCAGAAAATCCTCCAAGGCTGAAGCCCAGAGAGTAACCCGAGAGATGGAGAACAATTGGTGGCAAGAAAACACCAGGAGATCCAGCTTTATGCTGACAGGCATGAGTTAAGCGGTTTCTATCAGGCCATGAAAGCCGTCTGCGGTCCATACCCATCCATCCCCACACACCCGGTTAACGCTGCTGACACCTCCGCCCAGCTCGCGGACAGCGCCTCCAACAGGGACCATGGGGAGAGGGCACTTTGAGGATCTTCTCAATCGCAACTCGATGGTCTTGGACATCGCTCTTGACTCTGTATCCCAGCATCCAGAGGATGAGCCTCTCGCCGAACCTCTGTCACTGGGTGAAATACAACAAGCCACCGCCCAAGATGCAAACATCCAGGCTGTCAGCTCGCACGTTTTCCCAGCTGAGCAATATGAGCTTTTTAAAAATCCTTTCACGGGATGTGGCCAGCATGGGCTGTGCCAGCCCGGCATGGTCTTGGCATGGTCTTGGCTCCGCGGTAACTCAGTTGTGCAGAGCCTATACTGACTGTTCTTGCCAATGAAATGATGCCCTTGGAAGACCTAAATTCCAGCAAAAGAGTCTCAATTATCAAGAAGGGAAACAGGGTGGAATGTGAGGCGTAGCTCTATCGTAGGGAAGATCTTTCCCAGAATACCACTGGACCATCTATGTCCACTTGCAGCTCGTGGTTTCAAAGCTCTGTGAGGCACATCAGATCTCTTTGTCATATGGCAGGCCCAAGAGAAATCCCATAAACAAAAGCAAGCTCTTTATGTGGGATCACCAGTCAAATAAAGGCCTTATTCTCAACCCACCAGAAAACTCTCTGGAAGATCCTGGGCCACATTGGCAGGAGGGAATACACCCAGGTTGTCTGTCTCCTCCATGATGCAATGACTGCCACCGTTCTCTATAACAGACTGGAGTGTGTTGCCTTTCCCATTAGAACTGACACCAAGCAAGGATGTGTGCTTGCCCCACCCTTTTCTCCCGACTACTAGTGGCCAACCCTCACATGATCAATGACACTGACCCACCCCGAGTCCAAACTGACGACAGATTTGAGGAGAAATCTTTGAACCTCCAAAGACTAAAAGCAAAGACCAAAGTCTCACGCACGACCCTACAGCTTGCAGATGACTGTGTTATCCCGGCGCACACAGATGTTGAACTACAGGCCACCCTTGACCCATTTGAATAAACGTATCTAACCCTTGGGCCGTATACTGCAAAGACAAATCCTCCCCCGGCCAAAACCTGGCTTCGCACCAAACCCTCCCCCGAATCATGTACACAGGTAGTCACCTGGACGTCATCAACCATTTCTGTTATCTCGGTTGCAAAATGCCCCAGCCATGGATTCTGAGGCTCCTGCAAAGGATTCAGTGCCCAATCCTCCTTTGGGAATCTGCTCAGATGCACCTTCACTAACCGTTGCCTGTGGACTGGCCCAAAGCTTGCAGTCTACATGGCCCACTAAATGGCAGCACGGTATCATGGTGATTAGCACAATTGCTTCACAGCGCCAGGGTCCCAGGTTTGATTCCCGGCTTGCGTCACTGTCTGTGCAGAGTCTGCACGTTCTCCCCGTGTCTGCGTGGGTTTCCTCCGGGTGCTCTGGTTTCCTCCCACAGTCCAAAGATGTGCAGGTTAGATGGATTGGCCATGATAAATTGCCCTTAGTGTCCAAAATTGCCCTTAGTGTTGGGTCGCGTTACTGGGTTATGGGGATAGGGTGGAGGTGTGGGATTGGGAAGGGTGCTCTTTCCAAGAGCCGGTGCAGACTCGATGAGCCGAATGGCCTCCTTCTGCACTGTAAATTCTATGAAATGAGTCAATAACGCGTATGTGGACCTCGATTCTGGGGGTCAGAGCATCTCATTCGGTTCGGCACCCGGCGTCGATCCCGATTTTGCCCCGACGCACGATTCTCCGTCCCATCGCAGAACGCGATCCCGGTGTCCCGGGACACAGAATCCTGCCCAGCATCTCTGACAGTCGAGCAATCCTTTAGTGCTGCACTGGAGTGTCAGCCTGAATTATTGTGCCAGGGAGGGGATTTCTTTCTCACCCTGACATTTCCGACAGTGACTACAGATCAAAATTCTATTGTTTACATCTCTCCTCTGTTGAGACGCTCTTTAAAGCCTACCTTGTTGACCGAGATTTTAATCATCTGCCGTGATACCTCCTCATGTGGCTCAGCGTTAAGTTTTGTTTTGTGAAATGCTCTGGTTCTATTAAGAATGGGCGGCTAGTTTCTTTCTGCAGCCTTTACTGACATGATGGGCTGAATGGCCTCTTTCTGTGGAGTGGGGCGGTTGGAGAGTGAGCGTTGGCCCACACCACCCCCGTGGTTATAAGTGGAGCCAGGAGCAGCACTCCTGCATGCCCCCGCACTTGTGGTTTTGAAGCTTATTTCAATTTAAGGAAAAAGGTTTCTCTTTGATTAGGTTCTTTGCTCGTGGGGAAAGGAGGAAGCAATTTGGACGCAGGGAAAGGATGAAACAATTGCAACATCTGCTGGGTCCCCAAGGAGCAATGGCTCGCCAAAACTTTCTTGTTCCTACTTTCTTACACTCAGTAGAGAAATCCTTCCAGTCTCATTTGAAGTTTGTTCGCATTATATTCATCTCCTGCAATCATTCATGAAGACTTCAAACGAGTTTGTTGCTTTCCATACTGGGACCACTAATATTAGACATAACAAAAGGGATCTCCATGGCTATTAGAGAGAATTGGACGCCATTGATTGACTCGAACGCTTGTTATATTTTTCCGAGCAAATGTTCTGTGGGTAAGAATGAAGACTGAAGAACAACAAAACCATATCGATTCAATTTAATCTTTCTGGAACTTGGTGAGCGTCAGGCAGGAGGCGATTGACCTCAACTGGCATGCACAGGACTTTACCCTGCCAAAATTCTGGGCAGTAATTGGAATAAACCTCTCAGTGGCTTCACTTCCTCCTTCCCCCTTCAAGATCCCCTCATATTTTCGTCAACCCTCCTCCATTAGCTCAGGATCCAATCTTTTCTGATTATGTGTCGAGCAAAAAAACGTTTCCAGAAGCTTCGCCATTCAAGGTTCTCTCTGAGTGAAAGCTGTTGTTATTCTTGCTGCAATGGAGACTATATTAAACAATTTGCTTTGTAATTTTGTATTTTTCAGCATGTGAACGATGAGGCTCACACTTATTCTCACGCGTCCAGCAACCACACTTAGAAATGACTGCCAGCTTCGGAGCAAAAGAACATCACAAACATCTGTGTGTTGAGCTGCCTCTTTGACCCATGTGCGTTGTTCGTTTGGACCATGACTGATGTGCACTTCAACTCGATTTACCTGCCTTTGCTCCATATACTCCGAGTTAACAAAAATCCAGCGTAGTAAGCTTTAATTCTCTCCCAGCATTCACCGACGTTTGAGGGAAAGGATTCCATGTTCCTACTAAATGTCGTGAAAAAATATGCTTCATGACATTCTTCAAGACATGCTGCAGGGCAGCACGGTAGCATGGTGGTTAGCACAATTGCTTCACAGCTCCAGGGTCCCAGGTTCCATTCCCGGCTGGGTAATTTTTCTGCAAATCTTCTCAGCATTTTTAAACATGTCCGGGCAGCAGAGTGGCACAGTGGTTAGCATTGCTGCCTCACAGTGCCGAGGTCCCAGGTTCGATCCCGGCTCTGGGTCACTGTCCGTGTGGAGTTTGCACATTCTCCCCGTGTCTGCATGGGTTTCGCCCTCACAACCCAAAACGATGTGCAGGGTCGGTGGATTGGCCACGCTAAATTGCCCCTGAATTGGAAAAAAATTTATTGGGTATTCTAAATTTACAAGAGAAAAAAAAAAAAAAATATTTAAACATGTCCATCACATCATCCCCTTAATCTTCTTTACTCAAGGGAGTACAAGCTTTGGTCTTGAACAACTCCCCTGGTAACTAAGAACAAGTCAGCCTGGAGGAGTAATATCCAAACCCCTTCTCTTACAGGAATTCCTACCTCGAAGAAGTTCTGCTCCCCGACGGGATTTCCGTTTCGTCGTTTTACCATGCTCGTCTTCATTGTTTGCCATTTTCCTCCTGGTGTTTCCCAAAGCTCGCTTCCCCGGCCGTATTTCATTCCTCAGTGACCTTCTCCATCTCTGCACAGTGGTTAGCACTGTAAAAAGATCACAAAGCCACAGGTTCAGATAGGAGGAGAATTAAAGCAGTAAAGATAGGGAGGCTGAGGTTCAGTTATCAGAAACAATCTTTGACCAGCTGGTTGATAAAGAACAAGAGCAGGTGGAGGAGAAAGCAGAGACATTTAGTTCAGGTTAGCTCAGTGGGCTGGACAGCTGGTTTGCGATGCAGAACAAGGCCAGCAGTGTGGGGAAATTCTCCGGGGCGTAGCGGCAGCTAGAACAGGGTGTTCTACGCTGCCGGCGTGCTAGCCCCCAGCAAAACGGGGAATCTGTGGCCGCTTTGCACCATTTTCTCTGCCGTAAAACGCCACCGTTCCCACGCCAGCCTGGGGACATCGCCCCAGAATCGGAGAATCCAGCCGAGGGTGTGCAAGCGTAAGATTGTGATCTTCAGACCAGGAGAATGGGGGGCTGAATCCGCCAACAGTGATTGTGGAGGGGTGGGGTGTGAGGTAGCCACTGAAACCATTGCAGTTCCCCACTTAGATTCTACAAACGTTCCCGTCAAGGCCCTGAAGGAAAATATCTATTTGCAACAACAACAAATAAGTTTCAGATGATGGGGATAATGGGAAAACGACATCTGCCTGTGGCAATGCTGTACGAGCAGTTGAATTTGTCAGTCAATCACTCAAGTTTTCCAACTGGAAATAATTTCACCGCCACATGTGGAGCTGAATCTTACCCATTTACACCAACTGGTTCACGGGAGAAAGGGCATGGAAATTGGAGGGAAATGGCCAATTTACTTGGGAGAAGAGCAGATGCGACGGGAAGATTGAGAAACATTAGCCCCGCTGACGCAGCTCAGTTCAGTCCTTCAACAGAATCAATTCAGGATGCATTTTAAACATTTACGCAAACTAGATTTATTGGCGCATCACTTTGAAGTAAAGATTTTTCTTCGCTTCGTGGGAAGATTGATTTTTCTTGGCAAAAAAAAGGACAAATAAAGAAATGGCACAGCCTTGCCAGAAAACCATGTGTGAGATTGGACAGTGAGAATGTCAGAGCAATGGTATGCTAAAGAGAGTGTTACTGGATTTGTTCATTAGTAACAGAGTCGTAAGCAATGTGTTATTTAAGATGGAGTGGAATATGAGAGAGTGTGGCGAGGCCCATTTTGCACGGTTTAAATAGCCTCTGAAAGTTAAAGCGAAGGCAGAAAGGAACAATAAGACTTGGATTTATTTAGTGCTTTATCTATCGCTCAGAAATTTCTCTCAAAGTGCATCACGTTTTTTTTCACACGGCGAGCGGTGTGGGTCTGGGATGCACTGCATGTAGGTGTGGGGGAGGCAGGTTCAATCGAGGCATTCAAGAGGGCATTAGATGTTGATTTGAATGGAAACAATGGGCAGGAGTATGGGGGAAAAGTTAGGGGAACGGCACAAGGCCACGTGCTAGCTGGGTGCAGACACGATGGGCCGAATGGCCTCCTACTGTGGTGTAACAATTCTGTGATCCTGTGAAGTGCGATGAGTCACTCTGAACAGTGCTGACTGCTGTTATGTAGTGCAGGGAGCTCCAACACTATTCTTTCTCTGTCTCCAGAGCTTGTTGGTTGGTATAAAGCACGTTCCACAAACATTAGAAAGATGAATGACCACTTGATCTTGGCGTAGAAAATCATTGGATTACTTCGGACCGGGGTTCTCAAACTGGGACCCACAAAACCCTAGGACTGGTGAGGAGCTGGGGCTAGGGTTTGGGGGGAGAGGGTGTGGATGGGTGGTGCAGAGGGGTGTTGCTAAGAGCAGCTGGGGATAGGAGTGCCTGAGAGAAGGGTGAGTGGATGAGAATGTGTGGGTATGGGTGAGAGTGTGAGTGAGTGTGGGTGAGAATGTGGGTGACAGCGTGGGTGTGGGTGAGAGTGTGGGTGAGAATGTGGGTGAGAGTGTGGGTGAGAGTGTGGGTGAGAGTGTGGGTGTGGGTGAGAGTGTGGGTGAGAGTGTGGGTGAGAGTGTGGGTGAGAGTGTGGGTGAGAGTGTGGGTGAGAGTGTGGGTGTGGGTGAGAATGTGGGTGAGAGTGTGGGTGTGGGTGAGAGTGTGGGTGAGAGTGTGGGTGAGAGTGTGGATGAGAGTGTGGGTGAGAGTGTGGGTGAGAGTGTGGGTGTGGGTGAGAATGTGGGTGAGAGTGTGGGTGAGAGTGTGGGTGTGGGTGAGAGTGTGGGTGAGAGTGTGGGTGAGAGCATGGGTGAGAGTGTGGGTAGTGGGTGTGGGTGAGAAGGTGGGTGAGAGTGTGGTTGAGAGTGTGGGTGTGGGTGAGATTGTGGGTGTGGGTGAGAGTGTGGGTGAGAGTGTGGGTGTGGGTGAGAATGTGGGTGAGAGTGTGGGTGAGAGTGTGGGTGTGGGTGAGAGTGTGGGTGAGAGTGTGGGTGAGAGCGTGGGTGAGAGTGTGGGTAGTGGGTGTAGGTGAGAAGGTGGGTGAGAGTGTGGGGGAGGCTGTGTGTGTCTGGGTGAGGGTAGATAAGGGCAAGAGGGCAGGTGTGGGTGTGTGAGGGCGGGTATAGGTGCATGTGTCTGGTGAAGGTGGGTGAAGGTGAGAGTGGGTGCGGGTGCGTGAGGATGGGTTAAAAATAACAAACAGAATGCAAGGCTTGGAAATATTGTATTTAAGACATCAAAACATGTTTTAAGTTTGTCTTTTTATTTTTCTACCTATTGCACAATAACAATCAATTTTGGTGTTTAATTCCTCTATATAATAAAGATGATTCTCGGGGGTTCTTTCAGTACTTTTAGGAGTTCAAGAGGACTGAAAAAGTTTGGGAAACCCTGACATGTGATATGAAGAAACAGGCCCATCCATCCAAGCTCACTGACATTGACGCTGCTCCTCAGCCTCCTGTTGCCTTAGCTTTCTCATCTAACTCTACGAGCTTAAACCTCGATTCCCTTCTCCCTCACATGCTTATCAAGCTTCTCTTTAACTGCATCTACACTCTTCTCTTCATCAATTCTCCAATGGAGCGAGATCCACATTCTCACCACTCTCCAATTGGCAATGTTTCTTGTGACTTCTCTGCTTGATTGTTTTGTGATTTTTCCCACAAGTGGAAATATTCAGTCTGTGTCGACTCAATTGAAACTTTTAATAATTATAAAGATATCCATGAGGTCACCCCTCAGTCTTCTCTTTTCAAGAGTGTGGTAAACCACTGTTCGTGTATTATATGTATTGTGGTAAACTGTTACTGTACTACATGTATTGTGGTAAACCACTGCCCGATGGCTCCACCTACGGCTCCTCCCCTTGGGCTCGGTATAAAGGTGGCTGACCTCCGGCCCTGCCCCAGTTCGGGATCAGTGGCCAGGAGGCTTCCTGTTTAGCTAATTAAAGCCACAGTTTTGTTCACTACTCGTCTTGTGTTAATTGATGGCACATCAAAGAGAAAAGAGACCCAGCCAGTTCACCCTCTCTTGACAGGCATTCATCCTCCGAAATATATTTTGTACTCTCCTCTATATTTTTTTGTAATATGGCAACCAGAATTGTACGAAGTATCCCAGGTAGCTTTTAGTGATGAGCGGTTGAGGTATGGTCTCAACACCAGGGAGCACTCTTAAACACCCACATGAACTAGGCCTTGGCTCAACACCTTAGCTGAAGCCCGGCATCATTGACATTTCCTCGGCATGGCTCTATAGCCTGTATTCTCAAACCTGGAGAGGAGTTGAATCAACCTTCCGACACCATGGCCCTTACAGACATCCCGCTAAACCTAGCTCTCCCAAACTTCAAAAGCTTCCGCCAAACATCCCCACTGACCCTACTTCCAGTCAATTTTCAACAAGAGTTCGGACCTCTGTCAGGCTCAGTGCCCCTGAGTACCTTGGGTCACTTCATCACATTGAAAGGTGCGGAATATAAAAACAATTTTTGTTATTGTATCACCCAGAGAGCGGTGAATCTGTGGAATTCGCTACCACAGAAAGTAGTTGAGGCCAAAACGTTGTGCAATTTCAAGAAGGAATTAGATATAGCTCTTGGGGCTAAAGGGACAATAATAATAATAACAACCTTTTATTGTCACAAGTATGAAGGGCAGCACAGTAGCATTGTGAATAGCGCAATTGTTTCATAGCTCCAGGGTCCCAGATTCGATACCCGGCTTGGGTCACTGTCTGTGTGGAGTCTGCACGTTCTCCCCGTGTCTGCGTGGGTTTCCTCCGGGCGCTCCGGTTTCCTCCCACAGTCCAAAGATGTACAGGTTAGGTGGATTGGCCATGATAAATTGCCCTTAGTGTCCAAAATTGCCCTTGTGTTGGGCAAGGTTGCTGGGTTATGGGGAGAGGGTGGAGGTGTGGGCTTGGGCAGGGTGCTCTTTCCAAGAGCCGGTGCTGAGTCGATGGGCCGAATGGCCTCCTTCTGCACTGTAAATTCTATAAAACTCTATCTATAAATTCTATGAAGTTACTGTGAAAAACCCCTAGAACAAGGGATATGGGGGGAAGGCGGGAACAGGGTATTGAACTTAATGATCAACCATGATCACAATGGCCTCCTCCTGCTTTTATTTTCTAGGTATGTTTCAATGTAGCCATGACAAATGAAGACTATTTCAGAGGTCGGGGTATGTCAGGGATGGCTCGATACCAATACAGAAAATGTTTTTCTGGAATCCAAACATACTGGGCCCTCAGACAAATCTATTTAATATTTTACAGCTAATAGCCTCGGGATTGCTAGATTTTGGGAGTCCTTACCGCCGTTACCTTGTACTTGATGTCCTAAATTGGTTCCATTCCAGCAAAGATCAGTTTTAACATTCCCATTCTTGTTTTCAAGTCCATCCATCGTTTCACCTCCTCTCCAGCTCTGTGACCCTCCGAGATCTCGGAGCTCATCCATTTCCGGCCTCGTGAGCGTCCCAAATTTTCATCATTCCGTTGTTTCCAGTTGCTCAGGCACCGAGGGCGGGACTCTCGGGCGGCTGACGCCTGAATCGGGACAGGCGATTGGGCGGAGAATCGGTTCGGATGCCAAAATTGTGGCGCCGGTTTCACATCAAAGAGCAAATCTCCGGCGCCTCAACAGCGGCGTCAATGCATTGCACCCTGCACGCAGATTAAACTCCGTTGGCACATCATTCGCGAGCCTGACCCAGTATTTTCCGGGGCCTCCACGTTGCTCCGCCTCCACTTTGGCGAATTCTCGATGGCGAGGTTCACTTGGGCTTTTAAAAATCGAGAAACAGGGCAGCGTGGTGGCGCAGCGGTTAGTTGGGGGGGGGGGGGGGGGGGAGGAGATAGAAAACGCACAGTGTTAGACAGTCCGACGCATGCAACACAGTGGGTGGGTAGCTGGTGGCTTCAGTGGCCAAGGCACCTGGCCAGGGCAGCCAATATGGTGTTGGCATGTGGTGCAGGGTGTGGGTTTGGAGCCCTCTGCAGTGGGGGGGGGGGGGGGTGTAGGGTCATTGGTGTGTGGGACAGGGGTTGGTGCCAGGGGCACAGTGCTGCCTACTCGCCCTGGCCTCCCTGAGTAGGTCGTGGAGTTTCTTACGGCACTGCTGGCCGGTCCGGAGGGTGTTGCTGATGGCGCTTACTATCTTTGCCACCTGCGCCCCGGCACGGCGAACGGCGGCAGCTGGCAGCCTCCTTCCCGGGCCGGGGGACAGGATGGCCCGCGTCGCATCCACGACATCCAGCCCGGTGTCCGTGAATCTAGAGGCTGCTCTCCTCACTGCCATCTTGGTGGCTGGGCTGGTGTCTGTGGGGAGTGAAGTCTGTATACGCGGCTGCAGCTTGTCAGCGTCCTGAGTGTCAATCGCGAATCCGGTGAACCCGGCACCGTTTCTCGTTGCAATCGATTGTGTTCCACGCGGCGCCGGTGCTCGCCCCTCAACGCTCGATGAGTAGGTCCAGGCGCGGCGATAGTTTTGCTGTCGTGGAACTACACAAATCTGCTCTGGCGCCAACACTTAGTCTCAGGAATAGAGAATTCCGCCGCTAATCTTTGGAATCCGCTTGCTATGCCTTACTGCCTCTCAAATTCTCCCCGCTCCTCTTTAGGTGCCAAATTCAATTTTGTCGTGTTCCTCTGAAACGCCTTGGAAGGTTTCACTACATTAAAGGCGCTGTATGAAAAAGCTGTTGTCAAATCCTTTGTCTTCCCTGACATAGAAAGCTCCATCTTTGTCACATGCTCCAGCTTCATCTCAAAGCCTGGGTGGGATGGTACCAATGTCCACACCAGGAACAGACTGCTGGGGCGAGATTCTCCGACCCCCCGCCGGGTCGGAGAATCGCCAGGGGCTGGTGTGAATCCCGCCCCCGCCAGTTGCCGAATTCTCCGGCACCGGATATTCGGCGGGGGCGGGAATTGCGCCGCGCCGGTTGGCGGGCCCCCCTCCGCGATTCTCCGGCCCGGATGGGCCAAAGTCCCGCCGCTAAAATGGCTGTCCCGCCGGCGTAGATTAAACCACCTACCTTACCGGCGGGACAAGGCAGCGCGGGGGGGGCTCCGGGATCCTGGGGGGGGGGGCGCGGGGCGATCTGGCCCCGGGGGGTGCCCCCACGGTGGCCTGGCCCGCGATCGGGGCCCACCGATCCGCGGGCGGGCCTGTGCCGTGGGGGCACTCTTTTCCTTCCGCCTTCGCCACGCTCTCCACCATGGCGGAGGCGGAAGAGACTCCCTCCACTGCGCATGCGCGGGGATGCCATGAGCGGCCGCTAACGCTCCCACGCATGCGCCGCCCGGAGATGTCATTTCCGCGCCAGCTGGCGGGGCACCAAAGGCCTTTTCCGCCAGCTGGCGGGGCGGACATTCGTCCGGCGCGTGCCTAGCCCCTTAAGGTTGGGGCTCGGCCCCCCAAGATGCGGAGGCATTCCGCACCTTTGGGGCGGCGCGATGCCCGACTGATTTGCTCCGTTTTGGGCGCCAGTCGGCGGACATCGCACCGATACCGGAGAATTTCGCCCCTGACCTTTTCTTTCACTCCGACACAATGGATCAGGATTACCACGCTGCCCTCAGCTTGCTGCCCTTTCTTAAAAAACTGCCAAGCAGCAGCCCCGCCCCGTAAAAAAACCCTCACAATGAACCGTTGTAAGAATTTCAATGATTGCTCGTCGCTGAATGCTAACTAGCCTTTGGGCTAACAGAAAACTGCATTGTGTTACAAGCAATAAGTTGCTGT